>NW_026712321.1:452976-1052914 GCF_030504385.1 Musca domestica | reverse complement strand
GCTGCCATTTTTTAGACATATGTGGGAATTAATTTTATTTCCAATATAAGGCTTCCAAAACAAGGCTTGAGAACATTGATATGCCAAAAATATTTGATATTTTTTTTCAAGATATAAAAAAAAAAAACATTTTTTACATTTTTTACAAATTTGAATAATTTTTTACTCAAAATATTCACATTCAAAATTAGTTTCCTTCCTGTATTCTTCTACCATGAAAACATCTAAACTGGCATTTACGCGTTATTACCCGTTTCGATACAAATTATCTGGATTAACCCTCTTTACCATGATTTCTTAGTCCAGATTTATTCAACCTGACTTAGATACAAAATTTTATCCGGATTACGGGATTTTTTATGTTGCACATTGACGACATTTCAGTTGTGAAATACATGAGTAAAGTACATACATACATTTTCGATCACAGCGAGACCTATTTTCATCGGAAAAATATAATACAATCAAAAGTGTTGTTCGTTTGTTTTGTGTATTTCACAACAGAAATGTCGCCCATGCATCACACGTTGTGCATGGCTTCTACATATGGAAAATTTGACACTACATATGTAAAAAACCATATCGTCTGATAGAGCCTTAATCAGATGCTGTCATGGCAGAAGAATACAGGTAGATGCATCAACGCTTGGGAGCATTGATATGTCCAAAAAATTTAAATGTTTTTGCAAATATACGTAGATTTTTATATGTTTCCTTATACTACGTCAGTCGGAGGCTATTAAAATTCACGTTTTTCAAAATTTTTTATAAATTTAAATAATTTTTCATTCAACATTTTCAATTCCAAAGTTGATTTGACAGTTCATTGTCCTAGCAGCTGTGTCGACGCTTCTACCTATATTCTTCTACCATGGATGTTGTAGTAAAATAATCGTAGTAGATTCACTACGTTCACATTTCATGTTAATCTATCTATCGGTGATCCATGGTAAAGATAGGAAGGTAAAGTCATTTCAAATAAGACTACCCATGTCTGCATTTTCTGTAATTAATTAAATTTCACTGATTTTTGTGTATCCAATGGATTTATAAATATAAATTTCGACAATTAAATGTTGTCAAATGAAAATTTTTGAAAAAATTGTAAACATATGATTGCATGACTTTACCTTCTTAATTCTACCACCTTGATTTGGTCGCACAACTTGTGCAGAATAAAAAGTTATAATCTTGTTTATGGATTGAAATTCCCGTTAAAATTATAGATCGCAAAAAAAAAACACGGATCGCAGAATAGTAAAAAATAAATATTTTATATATATATGCTATAATGACTTGATCAGATTTTTTACTGTATTTATGTCATTACTTATTATTTTACAATTTTACAAAAAAATATGAGAGAAAAACTGTAATTTTACGATAAAGTCATGGTAGAATCAAAAAGGTAAAGTCGTAAGTTTACAATTTTTTTAATTGTTTATTTGACAACATCTCACTGTCAAAATATATATTTATAAATCCACTGTACATACACAAGTCAGAGATGGAAACCTGCTGTCCATGAAGTGAAATTTGACAAGCTAAATATCAGAAAATGCAAAGATGGGAATGAAATGACTTTACCTTCTTAATTTTACCGTGGATAAATTAACTTGATCAGATTTTTAGTGCATTTATGTTAATAGACACATGTGTATGTCATAAAGCAAAGAATTGCTCCTTGCAATCAACGCGAAAAAGTCAGCTGCAGTTATTTTTTAATATTTAAAAAAATGCCACTCGTTTTACGTAAATAGTTATGGAATAAATCACGGTACAATTACCGAAGTAATCTCTTGCCATCATACGATTACAAGGAACGCCGAAAATTAATGATAATTTTTCTTTTTCAAAATCTGCCACTCGTCATACGTAAATATTTTAGATATGAGAATAAATTTTATTTGTAAAATGAAAAGATCGAGTTCGTTAGATTTTACGATTTGGCATTAAGATTACATCTTTAATTTTGCCATGGAATAAATATTAAAGTTATTTGAAAATGATAGATAAATTCCAATATGAAAAAGGGTTGCCATTACCGATTTGTCTGATGAGATTATCTTGTTAATTCTTGCATGAGATTGTCAATTCTCTTGTAACGGTCTTTTTTCATTTGAGATTTGGAATAACAAATTGAGAAGAGAAACTGTTACAAGAATTCTTCTTTGCTTATTTCTTTTGCTTGCATTTTCCCCCCATTTCTATTCCTTGTGTGCCACCTTTTTTCCACCAAAACCAGATAAAATCTTTGTAGACTTTCAATTTCGTTTGCTGTGAACAAGATTTCCGAACAAACTACAAAAAAAGCTTAGAATGGTAAATGGTTTTTGTTTTTATGTAATGTGTTCTTGTGTTATTGTTGCAATAGTTTTACTTTTTGCAGAAAAAAATAAGAAACGTTGTATTGTTGCTTGGTTGGCCCAATGATTGTGTGATTAAAAGAAAAAAAAAAACCTTTTTATGGCTGGGAAAAAATGCTGTTTGCTTGATTTTAAACAACTAACAAATGCGCTCCCCCCACTCCTGTTCACATAACAGTTTCAGGCAATACTTTTCATGTTCATTTGAACACCAATACATTGAATGGATGGATTTAATATAGAGAAGGCAACAACAAAATACCAAATGTGTGGAGTTTGGAGCAGAAAAACAGATGAAGGAAAAAAACAACAAAACAAAACACAAAGCCATAAAGCAGTTCAGCAGCTCGCTGTTACTTTTTTTTTCATACATCGTCATCGTCAAACCAATAGTGCAATTTGTTTATGTTGTAACTAACGACGCGCTTGCTCTATGGTTTGCAAGGCGAGAGCAGCAGCAAGTTAGCTAAGTTAAGACGCTCTGTTTATTGTGGCTGTTTATTGTTGTTATAATGCTCACGCCAACACGGCGCTGCGCAGTTGCTTTGGCCTAACGCTTTGGCTCTGCATACGCTTTGATATTGTGAGCAAAAATTTAGCTGTTAGTTGAAGCACGTCAGTAACAGTAACACAGGCAACAACGAACGAAACAACGCGCAAAATCGGCGGATCACAATTAAAGTCCGCCTTATAAACGACGCTTGTAAAAAAAAAACAAATATAAAAAATTACTTTTTATAACCATAAAATAAAACTCAAAGGAGAAAAAAAAATAGATTTCTAATAACAATAACAACAACAAAAAACTGTGAAAATAACATAGAAAAGATTTATTTGCAGTAATTAATTTGCCAGACCCACAACAATACTTTTACTTTAATTTATGCTTATAACCAACTTTAAAAATGAGCCGTTATTGAATGGTTCTAAAAAAACCTCAAAGAAGGTAAGAAAGCCATTCCTTATACCCCCCATTCAAATGCCATGTCAACACTCAGCTATGTGTGCCTTTGGGCGCCAAATACAGAAATGCAAAGTGGCAACCCAAAAAAAAAAAAAAAACGAAAATACCACTCAACAACCAAAAAAAAAAAACATTCTTAACACAAACACCCAAAAAGAACAATACGGAAGAAGGAGGGCGTAACGTTAATTATTTCTGACCAAAAAAAAAAAAAACAAAAAATTGTTTCTGGTGGCAGTACCCCCACATTGGTGTACCCACAAACTCAAGTTGGATACTTGGCGTTCGCTTAAACCTTCTTTCGAAACCAAGCCAATGGTATGATGTTAAACTTCGAGTCATTCAGTGTCGCGGCTATGTCTGTCTTTCTGTCTCTTGACGTTAATATTTCAATTTGAACACACAAAACAACAACAAGAAAACATTTTCAAGAAAAAAAAAATAATATAATAATGATACATACCTGTGTGTTTTTTTTTTTTTTTTTGTTTTTGCTCGATGTATGTTTGAAAGTACATAACCTTGAGATAATGTTGAGTTGAACAACAATTATAACTGAAAAGCAACAAAAAAAAAAGCAAATGCCATAATATTGCCGCTGCTGGTGGTTGGTAAAACAAAAACAACAACAAAAATAATAACAAAAATACTTATTTCACAGAGTGGCGAATTATTTGAAACGGACACTAAACCAAAAAAAAAGATAGAAAAAAAAACGTTATAACAATATCATGTATATTGAACTATTCAACAGGTATTGTTAACTTTAATAATAATATTATTGGCCGGATCAATGAAATCCTTTTAAATTACCTACTACACAGTGCAACAATGTTTTGAGACACGAAATGAAATAGATTATACAACTTGGTGGGACAATTGAAGCATTTGAATTAACCGACTCATAGCTACCTATAAGCCTTTCACGGCAATGTGACATTTTGGTTGGCATTTTTGACAACTTAAGGTTCTATCAGACGAAATGTGTTTTTTTCATATGTTATGTCAAATTTTCCATGTGTAGAGGTTGCACATATCGTGTGATACATCGACAACATTTCAGTTGTAAACTACATGAGTAAAGGACATACGTACTTTTTCGATCACTGCGAGCCCTATTTTTATAATTTGATTAAAAGTATTGTTTGTTTTGTTAAAATATATAAAATGAAATTTGCGGTAAAAATACATCCATAAAATATTGAAATTCGTTATAAAACAGATTAAAATCACAATATAAGCAAATCAATTTAAAACACATATGCAAGTAAAATGGCAACTTTGACGTACACATGGATAATAAAAGTGACAGCAAATATGTAAAAGCCGTTTTGACTGATAATTTTTTTAGGTGACAAATGTTATTATTATAAGAATATAGGTAGTCCATGGTAGAAGAATTCAGGTAGATGCATCAACGCTTTGGAATATTTATATTTCAATTTCTTTAATGTTTCTTCACAAATAAGTATACTTGAATATGTTTTCCTATACAACGATAATCGGAGGTTGTTAAGATAAGCATTTTTTAAGAATTTTTACAAATTTGTATAAATTTTCATTCAAAAATTTCAATACCAAAATTGGTTTGACCACATGTATTATTACGTCTACATGTATTCTTCTGTCAAGAGGAAGTCGCATCGACACAGCTGCTGGGGCAATGAACTGTCAAACTAATTTTTGAATTGAAATTTTTGAAAGAAAAATTTGTAAAAAGTGTTGAAAATGCATATTACGACAGTCTCAGATTGACGTCATAAAAGAAAACATATAAAAACAATTTAAATTTTTAACATATCATTGTTCTAATGCATGGATTCTTCTACCATGGATGTTAACCATGATAGAATTAACAAGGTCATATCATTTGCCAAATAGGAAATGGCAACCTTTTGTATATCGGTACTCACCTATGATTTTTAAATATTTTTAAATTAAATCCATAACTATTAACGAAAGACAAGTGGCGTTCTTTTCGTTTTTCTCAAAAATCTCTTCAAGTCATTTTATCGGTAAAAGCATGGTAAAATTATGAAGGTAAAGTCATTTCAGATAAGCAAATCCATCTCTGCATTTTCTGTAATTTAACTTGTCAAATTTCAGTGCATGGAAAATAGGTTTCCATCTCTGATTTGTGTATATGCAATGGATTTATAAATATACATTTTGACAATTCAATTTTGTGAAATGTAAAATTTGGAAAAAATGGTAAACATATGATTGCATGACGTTTCCTTCATAATTCTACCACAACTGGGTAAAAGTAAGCTTTTTTCTATTCTACTATCCATGTTTCTCTCGCGTACTTTATTTGTTTTTATAAATAAACAATTATAAAATGCCACGAATTTGAAACCATAATAAAGTTTATAAATTTTGTCACAAAACACAATTTGTGCGTACATTTCAAAGGAGGTAGCTATCATTTCTGATTTTAAATGAAGGATGTTGTCAATGTCATACTATGAACAAATGTGAGATCATTTTCAGACTGCAAAATCCATTTCCATTGATTTTAAATGTCATCTCCATAGCGTATACGTTACTTAAATCGTATTTATAAATCCAGATCCAAAATGTATTTGATTTGATGATTTGATTTGGTAAATCTAAATGTACTTTTAACATGAGATTACCTTATATAATTTTACCGTGGATGTAAACAAAGACGTTTTGCACTTGTAAATGGATTATAATTATTATTGAATACCTTTTGAAGCAAACATAACTACCATATATTTCCATTATTTTGACGTAAAATACGTGAAAGTAAAGGTAAGAATACATAAAATGCTCATTTGACTAGCTTAAGTCATCGACTGGCTTCTTTGGAATAGAACAAAGGAGGGTAGGGCGAAAATCGAACTATGTCAACCTAAAACTCCTTTGACACAAGTCAAAAAAGTGTTTTATGTGTTCTCACCTTAAGAGGGACACTTAAAGCATTAACCTTACGTTTAGGAAAGGCAAGTGAACTGAGCTCACATATTCTACAGATTCGTTTAGAGAGTTAGAAGATCAATTATTAAATTTTGACATTGACATTAGTAAAAGAACGTAAGAAAAAAAAAAACACAGAGAGAAAAATTCTTGTTTATTATTATTTCTCTTTCGAGACGAGATTTTTTTTCATTTTTATTCATTTCTCAAGTATTTCTCTCTTTGCTTTTTTTCTTTCTTTTACTAATGTCAATGTCAAAATTTGTTACTTTTTTTGTCATTATTTGGAAAAGATTCAAAGAAAATGGTAATAAGATTTATTAAAACATCTCTTATATAAATAAAGTCTGTGTTTGCGACTTAAAAATGTTCAGACAGAATAAAAGCTTCGTCTTGGGCATTACGTCACAGATTACATTCTCTCAATCGTTTTCTCGTCAAACAACTTGGGCTGTTCTCAAATTGACTTTGCTCAGCATTGAAAAGGTTGAGAAACACATCCCTGATCGATCATGTGTACCCTACTTTATAGTTAAATTATGCTCTCTGGGCATACATCAAATTATCATACCTTACATGCAAATCATCAGAAAATTTATAGTTTTTTCTTAAAGTAACCATATTCAAGGGCATTTTGTCAACGAAAATATATATTTGAACTGAGTTTTTATACACTTTACGTAAAATAAATCATTATGGAGCTCATGATCACAGTAAAAGAATCACAGCATTTATAAGTAAAACGTGCCATTAGATTGTCATATCTTTTTTAAAATGTGTGTGACTATAGCATTCCGGAACCACGCTTTAAAGTATTAGCCATATTTCATTTCTTTCTTTTGTTGCCCTGTGTAAAGTAATCACCGGATAAATCTTTCCCTTTGGCCATATAAACGATATTTTAATAATCAATCAGCTGTATTGCTATTTAAAGAACAATAACAACAACAGTAATCCAGTATTGTTATAATTTTCAAAATCTTAATTGTTTTTATTGTTTCAATTACTACTTATCCGTTTGGCCAATCCAATTCAATCCAACGAACGATCTACTATGTGTGTGTGTGTATTTGTGTGCAAATATTTTCCAACAAATGGCCAGTAAATTATTTGAACTCTCGTTTTACCAATAAATTAAATCATATTTAATCGTTTGAAAAAAGTAGCAGTCAACAGCAAAACCACCAATAGCCAATAACTGGAGTACAACAACGACAATAACAAACGATTTGAACGACGAAATAGGACCAACATCACCACGCAACACAACCAACAGCAGCAGCAGCAGCCGCCAACAGCCGCAGCCCAATCAACGCCGCCGCCGTCACCACCAACAGCAACAACAACATCATCTCCAACAATGAAGAATTACTTAACAACAATTTTTGTATTTCTAATAGTTAATGGTAAGTCAAACTTAGATTATTGTTTTATTGTTTTGGGGAGGGGGCCGTTTGGGGATATGTATGATTCAAATGTTGAGAGTTTAACATTTGCGGGGGCCAAAGCCAAAAAAAAAAAGCTGAAAAACCAAAAGATTTCTTGACATTTCAAAAGTGAACAACTATAACAACAACAACAATAATAATAATAATGAAGCATGAAAACGAAATCACAAAACAACTGCTCTTGTTTGGCAACATAAAAAAATTAATGTTTTTTTGTTTTGTTTTTTCTTTTTTTGAAAAGTTAAGGGTTAAAGTAACTGATATTTGACCGACCCTGTGAGCTGAAATTTGAACATTAATTAAACACAAATACTAGGAAAATGTTATTTGTTGCTTTTGTTGTTTTTCTCATTGGCCATGTTGTTTTGTGTCAAGACATCTCTTGTAGGTAATTCATTTATTAATGAGTTGATGTTGGTTTGCGTCCCCCAAATATCATAACTCGGAAATGAAAGAGAAAGACAATTACCAGATATTAGGCAAATTTTAAAAATATTAGGCAATACATTATGAAGGGGGAATTTGAAATGGTCTCCAGCCAAAGTGTGTCATTGTTAATATATTCATATCATAAATATGTGAAAGGCGTCTTAATTACACAGTGTTTACACTTTGTATATTTACATTCAAATTATATATATATATATATATATATATATATATATATATATATATATATATATATATATATATATATCAGATACACAAAAGTGTATAGACAAAATGCATTATACAAATATAAGGCCTTTTGGTGCATTTTCGAAAAGCTGCATAAATTGCGCAACAGCTGTTGTCGATCAGCTGTTTGCAGCTGCTTATTTGTGGCTCAATTTGTTTGCAATAAATAGAAAAATCTATGATAAATTTAGTTTGTGAATTGAAATTATTATTCTAGCGAGTCTAAGCTGTGTTATTAACAGAATAAGAGGATTTTAAAATATAAGGTCTGTTCCAGAATTGCAAGAATGTAAAAGTTTTTACAACGATAACCGATTTTTCCTTTACGATATCGAAGAAATATGGCAAAACTAGTATATTTTTGAAGGTATTGGAACAAAGCAAAAAAAAGTGGAATTTATTACCACAAGAAATTTGCAGAAAGATATGAAAAATTCCAAAAGTTCACATTCATGAACAAACTTGCACTGTATACAAATTTTTCAAAATTATTCATTTGACAACATCTCATTGTCAAAATGTATATTTATAAATCCATAGTTTATACACAAATCAGAGATGGAAACCCTTTTTCTATTAAGTGAAATTTGATGAGGTAAATTACAGAAAGTGCAGAGTTGGATATTTTTATTTAAAATAACAGTAACTTCTTAATTTTACCATGCTCTGAATGTGCAGATACTTAAATTTGTAAATGTTCTCACTAGCATAAGCCATTGCCAGACTTCCTCTAAAACTACGAGCCGAAATTGAACTACGTCACCCTAGGACTCCGTTGTTATTTTAGAAAGAAGACAACCGACGACTTAAGCCAGTAAATGGCATCTACCTCCACCCTAAAAATATTAAAAACAGTGAAGTTAATGTAATAGGTTTAATACTATGGCTGAGAACACATAAAAGGTTTTTATAGGTGAGAATTCATAAAAGGCTTTTTTGACTGGCTTTTTCTGACAAAGAAGTTTTAGGTTGACTTAGTTCAATTTCGGCCCTTTTGCGAAGAAGTCAGCCGATGACTTTAAGGTGAAAATACATAAAGATGACAATACATAAAACGCTTTTTTGACTGGCTTAAGTCATCGGCTGGCTTCTTCGTAGAGGAAAAAAGGAGTTTTAGGTTGACTTAGTTCGATTTTGGACCTAGGCTCCTTTGTTCATTTCCGAAGAAGCCAGCCGATGACTTAAGCCAGCCAAATAAGCGTTTTATGTATTCCCACCCTAAAACGCTTTTTTGGCTGGCTTAAGTGATCGACTGGTTCTTTTTAGAGGAATAAAGGAATTTTAGGTTGACATAGTTCATGTTTTGACGCTTAAGCCAGTCAAAAAAGTGTTTTATGTATTCTCGCCTTTACTCGATGCAATGCATCACCCATGCAAAGGCATTATTAAACGAAATGGGCTTTACATATGTGCTGTCACATATCGTATTCATGTGTATTTCCGCGTTTATGTCAAAATTAATATTTTACATATGACTCATAATATTTGCTATTACACACTTGCATATGTTTTTCATATCCTTTGATTATATCATGGTTAAAAATTAAGAAAGTAAAGTCATGCAATCATATGTTTACGTTTTTTTTTTTTCAATATAATTCATTTGACAGCACCTCATTGTCAAAATGTATATTTATCTATCTGATCTAATGTACATACACAAATCAGGGTTGCGAACTTGTTTTCTATAAAGTGAAATTTGACAAGAAAAATTACGGAAAATGCAGAGATGGGGTATGTTTATTTGAAATGACTTTACCTTCTTAATTTTACCATGGATTATATTGTATTTTGTAAAAAATCATAGATAGATAGATAGATAGATAGATAAAAAAGTGATGTTCTCGGACACATAAATCGTTTTTCGTTCATATAAGTTTCATTTAAGTATGAACTGTCCGATAAGCAAAAGGTCAGACCATCTTCCCTTTATCTTTTAACATAAAGTTTACAGAATTCATGTTGCCATATTTTTCATTGATAATATGGCAATAACAGCTAAATTTATTTAAATAAAAAAAGGATAACGCAAATCGTTTATTTTATATTGAAGAACTGAATTGTAAATTTATTTCACGAAATTAATTACAAATTCGTATTTTGTTTATTATTTTTAAACTAAAAGGAAGATATCATTGTGAAAAAATGCAATGAATACCAGTTACTTTTAAAAACAGCTTGCCATATCTCTGTAAAAAATGCATATATTTTAAAAGAAAGAGGTGTAATAATAAGAACCTGATAATGTGAACTTTATACTATAATATTTTATGTGTGAATGTTTGCCTCAAATTTAACTTTTAAAAAACAATTTTGATTAAATTATATTTTTCCGATGAAAATAGGGCTCGCTGTGATCGAAAAAGTACGAATGTACAATGGTAGAAGAACACAGCTGTTGGGACAATGAACTGTCTAACCAATTTTGGAATTGAAAAATTTTGAAAGAAAAAATTATTTAAATTTTTAAAAATTGTTGGAAATCTATATAATAACAACCTCCGATTGGTGTCGTATAAGAAAACTAATAAAAAATATACATATTTTTCTTAAAAACATGAAAATAAATTTGAAATATCAATGCTTCCAAGCGTTAATGCATCTATCTATCTGTATTCATGTAGCATGGAATGTACTTAACTCACGGTAGAAAAATACAGACAAACATTGATACGTCAAAAAATTTTAAATGTTTTTTTTTTAATATGTTTTCTTATACGACGTCATTCGGTGGTTATTATAATTTTCGTTTTTCAACAATTTTTACAAATTTAAATAATTTTTCATTCAAGATTTTCTATTCCAAAATTTGTTTGACAGTTGATTGTCCCAGCAGCTGTGTCGATGCGTCTACCTATATTCTTCTACCATGGAATGTACCATGGCAGAAGAATATAATAAAAGAAGAATGAACTGACAAACCAATTTTAAAATTGAAATTCCTAGGCGTTGATCCATCTACCTGAATTCTTCTACCATGGAATGTACTTAACTCATGTATTTCATAGCTAAAATATCGTCTATGTAACACACAATGTGTGAAATTTCTACATATGGAAACTCTGACATTATGTATGTAAAAACATATCGTCTGATAGTGCCTTTAGTTTGACAGATAATCACAAAAGGTGAAAATTTTCCCCCGCCTTTGTAGTTTGGTGTAACTTTTAAAAAAGTGGGTCAAGAAATGTGTGCCATATGTTATTTATGACACATATATATATGTGTCTGTACACAAGATCAGAATTCAATGTCAATTCTATTGCCTAGACACATTCTAATTATTTTCTACACGGTAGGCTTTTTACGTTTAATTTATACAAAATTTAATATTCATTCATTCATCGCCATTCAATACAAATACCTATTTAACGTTTTGTTTTGAGCTATTAAAGCTTTTTAATATGTATACTCTGCTAAATGCTATAGATCAAATTCACAAAACCAATTCGGTGTACAATAATCTAATCATTATTAATTGCTTTGATTTGATGCCTTAATTTTATTGTTGTTGTTATTATGTTTTTGATTTTGTTGTTTTGAGTGTTTTTTGTTTAATTTTTTGTACATTAGTCTATTGGAAGCATAATAACATCAACACCTTTTGACATTGGAAATAATCAGTAACGGAAAGAGATTTTCAATGCATTCGTTTAACGTTCGTAGACGACGTGGATGCTATCATCCCAATCTCCAGCATTAGACTAATTAATGAAATTGTTATCATCGATCAATTTCACAGCCACAACACACTTGTGCGCCAAAAACCAGATGTCTGTTGTCTTCCTTTTTGGTAAATATTATTGCAATTGAGAGAGAGAGAGAGTGAGGGAGAGAGTAGGAAGATATGAATAAGAGGAATTAATGTGACTCGAAACAAATATCTTTGTGTCAATGCATTTTAGTGATGGTAAAAAACTAGAAAAAGAGACTGTTTAGATGCTGCAAGTCTTAAATATGCAATTTCTAATTGCACTCAATTATTTTACTGTGGCTTTCAGGGGAAAAACTTGGCCGCTTCTTCGATTCTTATATCTTTTTTTCTTCCACTTTTTTATCCCTTACTTTAGGAAAACTAAAGAATAAAGTTCACATTATCGGGTTCTCATTATTACATATCTTTCCTTTAAAATATATGCATTTTTTACAGGGATATGGCAAGCTTTTTTAAAAGTAACTGGTATTCATTGCATTTTTTCACAATGGCATCTTCATTTTTTTAGTTTAAGAATGATAAACAAAATGCGAATTTGTAATTAATTACGTGAAATAAATTTATAATTCAGTTCTTCAATATAAAATAAACGATTTGCGTTATCCATTTTTTTATTTAAATAAATTTTGCTGTTATTGCCATATTATCAATAAAAAAAATATGGCAACATGAATTCAGTAAAAGTTATGTTAAAAGATAAAGAGAAAATGGTCTGACCTTTTGCTTATCGGACAGTTCATACTAAAATGAAACTTGTATGAACGAAAAACGATTTATGTGTCCGACAACATCACTTTTTTATCTATCGGCAAGGCTGTATCCTGTACTTTTGTATTGAATAAACTATCAAAAGAAAGAATATATGAAATTCCGTCTGGGGCAACTAGTTTGCCCAGGAAGTATGAGAGCGGGAACCTGGAAAATTCGTAAAAGTAAATCTAAATGTCTGTCGGTCTATTTTTTAAATAGTTTTACTTGTTCTCATGGTAAAATTAAGAAGGTAAAATCATTTCAAATAAGCATTCCCATCTCTGCATTTTCTGTAATTTACCTTGTCAAATTTCAATGCATAGGAAATAGGTTCTCATCTCTGATTTTGTGTGTATACAATGGATTTGATTCATCTTAAGGTGAGAATACATAAAACGAAAAAGTACAAAGGAGCGTAGGGCCAAAGTCGAACTAAGTCAACCTAAACTCCATTGCTCCTCTACGAAGAAACCAGTCGAAAACTTAAGCCAGTCATAAAAGCGTTTTATGTACGCTCTCCTTTAGTCTAGAAAGTCACAGCAAAACAATAGAGGTAGTCTCATTTGCTAAATGGGATATGGCAACCCTTTTTCAACAAACATGACCTTGTCATTTTTCAAATAAAAATTATTTTCGCACCTAAAATATTTACGTATGGCGGGTGACATATTTTACAAAAATAATAAATAATATCTTATTTTCGGCGCTACTTGGCATGTAAAACAGCGATTTTTGGGTTGGAAAACGATTTCCTAGCGAAAAGTTGGAAAAATAGTTGATTTCTGTCTTTCTGGATCGTAACTATAAAATATCACAATATGTCATTAGGGTAGATCACATAAGATCATATATGTGTCTGAATTATGTATGAAACGATCTGGCCATATGTCAAATATTTTGTTCATTTCATACAGACCAGAGTTGCTTGAGGCGATCGACACTTTGGTATTTTTTAGTGCCAACCTTGCTTTCCAAAATACTCTAGACACAATAGTCCGACGGATTGGTATCCGGAAATTTTGTGGCCATTGTGCACTGGAAATGAAGCGAGGGACCTCATTTTGTAACACCCCACCCTTAATACACCCTCCAGAATATTTTCGCGGTAACATTCGGCATTTATTCTGATGGCACGGTCGATTAATACGAGCGGAGGGCGACTATCGCCTGTTATGGCGGCCCACACCATCACCATGGCCGGCGCTTGAGTTCTGTTGACCAACCGAAGGTGCACATTTTCAGCTGACGTCTTTGGCAGGTAAACACTATCATTTTGTTTGTTTACAAACTGCTGGGCAACGAATGTTTTCTCTTCGGAGAAACCCAAATTAGGCAGCTCACCACTTTCGGCCAAGCGAAGCAACTCTTTAGATCTCTTTTGATCATATTTTCTTTCTTTTGCGGTGTAAGTTCTTGTACTTTTTGGAATTTCAACGGCTTTACCCCGAGCTCATTTTTCAATATTTGCCGAATGGCAAATTTTTCGGCCACTTCGACGCGGGTTTCGGTTGTGGAAGCAACTCTTTAGCTCTTTTGAGTCTATTTTCTTTCTGTTGCGGTGTGAGTTCTTGCACTTTTTGGAATTTCAATGGCTTTACCCCGAGCTCATTTTTCAATATTTACCGAATGGAATATTGCGATATGTTCATCTTACGAGCCATTTTTCGGCCACTGCGATGCGAGTTTCGATCAAGTCGCTTCTTTACTTTTCGAACCATTTCTGCTGATGTTGCTGTTTTCTTCTGTCCACTTCCTTGGCGCCAGCAGTATCACGGTAAAGAGCGATGGTACGAGAAACAAAAGATTTATTCACATTTAAATGCTGGAGTGCTCGAACGATAGCCATTTGTGGTTTTCCAGCCAAATATAAATAAATCACATTATCACGCTTGATTTCCATCACGAATAACATTTTTCCGGGAAAATTCTCACCAAAATGCTTTTGTACGCTTGTAAAGAATGTAATGTGCTGTCACTGGAATAATTTTAACAGCTGTCGGACGAGTGGCTTAGAAATGACAGCAGACTGAAGTTGGTTGCAGTTGTTTGATCTCACCCTATACTGCACCGATTGCTTTCAAGCATCCCCAAAAACAAAATAACTTAGTCCAATTTCGGCTCATAATGTATACCTGTTCACCCTACGCTCCCTTGTTTTTTTTTGTGCGGAGAAGCAGCCAATAACATAAGCCAGTTAATTTTTTTCTATGTATTGTCATCGTGCGAAATAAACCACCATAATAATAGCACGTTTACACACATACAATTGTCATAAAGATTTGACAAAATAAGCCATAAAACTTAAAAAACTGGGTAACTATGGCCTACGTTTTATTTATTGTACCATGAGTGAAAAAAAGATGGCGCCAAAGTGCCGGGTTGATAGAGTGGCTAGGCCATACATCAAATTATCTCTCACACAATTAATTAACGGTAAAAACATACTCAACTTTTATTCATTGTTCCATGAGTGAAAACATAGGTTAAGATTAAGTGAATTCATAGAGCGGCTAGGCCATACATCAAATATTCTCCACCACACAATTAATTGCGGGTAAAAACATGTCGTCATAGATTTCAAAGTTTGTGATTTGAACAAATTTTATATTAAAAACAAAGACATATTAAAATTAACGCTCTAAAAACCCCTCTGCATTCTTTTAACAGCTCAATTGGATTTGTCCTCTTGCGATGGAGTTCCTCTACTAACTCAAACCATATATGGATTTTTGGATTTTACAACGACCATTGGTAATACGGTTATGGTATTTTCGCCACAGAGTGCCCCACCGCCAACACCAAACAGTAAGTCATTTTATTCTCAAAAATTATTATTCAACTACTCCATTGGCCACATTTCCCTTTTCCGTTTAGGTCCTCCTCCACCAGTTACAACCGAGCCACCAATTTTGATTAAAACAAATCCCCTGGAAACTGTGGCGCCCAAGGAGGCTGATGAAACTACAATTAACCCAACTAAACTGAAATCTTCTTCTACCACCACGACAACATCAAAATCAAGCCATAATGAAGAAAGTACAACAAAACCAAAAGCTACGGAAGTGAAAACATCAACTACTACGGCATTGACGACAACAACATCGACCAATGTACCGGCATCACAGGTTAGCGCACAAGAGCCAGCAACAACTACAGCAAAGGCCAAACCTGTTCAGTTGCCCAAAAAACCAACCTCAACATCTTCGACGTCGCCAACATCAGCATCTCCAGCTGCAGCACCAGCATCATCATCATCACAGCCATCAATTGTAATTGACAATGTTGTCCATGATCCGGAATATGATCTACTTTCACGACAACCACCCCAATATGTGGAGGAAAACTATCGAGTGGTCAGCTTAAGGCCAAATAATAAAAATTCCCGGCCCGCCGTGGTTGTTACACCGGAAAAGAACACTGCCTCTACCAGCAGTGTTTTGGCCACCAGAGTAACGGCCTCAGCCGCTTCCTCCTCCTCCTCAAGTCGGGCACATAAAAATAAAAAACACAAAATAAGGGCTTCCTCAACATTGCAGGTCTTAAAGACCGCTGCCCCGGTACAACATCCCAAAGTTACTGCCAGTTCTAAAGCACCAAGCCATCGCAGCAGCAGCAGCGGCACATCCAGCTCAAGTTCAAGAAAGAGCAGCAAAAAAGGTTCGCATCGCACAACCACCACCACCACAACAACACCCCAGCCCAAAGAAGATGTGGTCATTGTTAAGTCATCGTCTTCATCATCATCATCGAGTTCCCGTAATAAGCCCAAAAGGTATAATTTATTGTTTTTGTTTCGTTTCTTTGTTTTGGTCAAGAGATTCCAAATATTATGTAATTAAATCTTTTTGTCTGCTTTCTCCGTTTCTCATCTTTCATTTTCTTTTTCATTAACACTTTTTAGGAAAAACAAAAACAAACACTCCTCATCATCTTCATCATCGTCGTCGTCGTCATCGAGCACATCCAAACCCAGATACAGCAGCAGCGGCACCACAACCACCACCACCGAGGCCAGCGTTAAACGGGCATTTAAACCCAAACTTCAAATTTCAAATCCCGATTTAGAAAGTAACAATAATTTACATATTACGAAATTGAATCGCACCCCCGGTCGTTGGCAATACAAAACATCACCAAAGCCACGTGTCTCAATACGCAAGCCCTCGGTGGAGGTAAACGGTCCATTGGGTTTGGCCAATGTCTCGTCAGTGTATCCGGAACCAAGTCTAAATGATAATTTCCCCAATAATAATTTCCTCAATGGCAATGGAATTTATAATCAAAGTGATTTGGATTTTGAGGGTTCACAAAATGGAGCCGTTCTCAATAATATCGCTCCAGAGGGTAAACAGAAGTATTTCACGGAAACGATAAATGTTGAAATTTCAACACCGGCTGATTTTAAGGATACCTATTATGAAATAGCCACAATTAAGAAGCCGTTTACATTCCAGGTAAGGACAAATAGGGAAAGGGGGATATTTTTTTTGGCTCAATTCCAGAACTGCAAGAAGTTATTACTACGATAACCGAGGTTTTCTTTATGATATCGAAAAAATTGCCAAAAACTAGTAAATTCTTGTAGTTTTGAAACAGAGCATTTTTTGATTTAAGTATATGAATCCAGCTGGGCAAGCAGCTCATTAGGTCATCAGCTTAATTTAATTTCAATCTATTTGACAACTCGCGTCAACTTTCAGGACTGTAAACTTAAGGCTCTATCAGACGATATGTTTTTACATATGTATTGTCCATGGTAGAAGAATATAGGTAGACACGTCGACACAGCTGCTGGGACAATGAACTGTCAAACCAATCTTGGAATTGAAAATGTTGAATGAAAGATTATTTAAATTTGTAAAAATTGTTTAAAAAAAGTGTGTATTATAATAACCTCCGAACGACGTCGTATAAGAAAACAAATAAAAATCTACTTATATTTGAAGAGACATTTAAAATTTTTTGACATTTAAAATTGGTTTGACAGTTCATTGTCCCAGCTACTGTGTCGATGCATCTACCCATATTCTTCTACCATGCTACATTCCTACTTTTTCGATCACAGCGAGCCCTTATTGCATCGTCAAAATGTAATTTATTCAAAATTGTTGTTTGTTGTGTGAAAATATATAAAATAAAAAATGCGGTAAAAATTAATCCAATAAATTTATTTTTTTTATAAAATAAAATGTCAACATCAGAATGTAATCAAAGGAAATAAAAAACATATTCAAGCGTGTGATAGCATAAATTATGAGTCATATGTAAAATGGCAATTTTGACACACACCCGGAAATACACATGGAAATTCCGCCTGATAAAGTCTTTAGTTGAAAAACAAATAAGTATATACGTACTTTTTCGATCACTGCGAGCCTTATTTTCATCAGATAAATGTAATCTATTCAAAAGTGTGAAAATTTAGAGAAAGAAAATCATCCAAAAAATACTAGGATTTGTTATAAATAACAGTATAATCAAAAGAAATAAAAAACATATGCATGTGTGTGATAGCAAAAATTATGAGCCACATGTAAAATGACAATTTTGACACACACCCGAAAATACATAATAAAAGATAATGAATGTAAAATAATAATAAAGATAAAAGATAATAAAAATGACATATAAAGTGACATAATAAAAGATAATAAATATAAAATAATAAAAAAGATAAAAGATAATAAAAGTGACAGTTCATATGTAAGCCACATCCCGATTGATAATATCTTTAGGTGTAAAACACATAAGTAAAGTCTATAGGTACTTTTCGGTCACAGCGAGCCCTAATTTCATCAAAAAATAAAATTTATTCAAAATTTTGAATTTTTAAATTTAGGGAAAAAAGTATCCAAAAATATTAAGATTTGATATAAAATGCAAATAATAATCAAAGGAAATAAAAACACATATGTATGTGTGTGATAGCAAAACTAATGAGCCACATGTAAAATGACAATTCTGTCACACACCCGAAAATACACATGGTATACAACACATAAGTTCATACGTACTTTTTCGAAAACAGCGAACCCTATTTTCATCAGAAAAATTATTAGTTTCATGTAAAAAGGCAATTTTGACACACAACCGGTAATATATATGGATAAAAGTGACAGCACGTATGTAAAACCCATTCCGTCTGAAAATGCCTTTACTTTTACTTTGGGCAGCATCCATGGTAGAAGAATATAGGTAGTCGCATCGACACAGCTGCTGGGACAATGAAATGTCAAACCAATTTTGGAATTGAAATTTTTCAATGAAAATTTATTTAAATTTGTAAAAATTTTAAAAAATTGATATCGTAACAACCTCCAATTCGTATAGGAAAACATATACAAGTTTACTTATTTTTGAAGAAACATTCAAAAATTTTTGACGTATCGATGTTCCCAGCGCTGGTGCATCTACCTGTATTCTTGTACCATGACAGCATAATTTTCATGCTAAGCTGTCTGGCCACATATAAAGTTCATTTTTTGTAAATGGGACAGAGAACTACTTTGTGCGGAAAATATTGGAATACAAAAACAGCCCCATAAATTTCTTTTACTCAATTTTTTGAATAGGTTTTATACGCCCGAAATTTGAAGTATTCGGATCACAAATCATTTTTATATTGAACTAATTTAACTGATTTAAAAAGTACAACTCTGTGATAAAGAACAAACAAATATCCATTGGGATATCCAGTTTTTTATATAAATATGAATTATTTACAAAAATATGACAAGGAAAAGTAATTGAATTGCAATAAAAAGGCTCCTGTAGAAGTTGAAAAAAAAACAACGAAACGTTGAGTGAAAAATGAAATAAATTGAGAATTAAAAAACTAAGGAGCGTAGGTCAAAATCGAACTAAGTCAACCTAAAACTACTTTGTTCCAAGCCAACCGATGACTTAAGCCAGTCAAAAAAGCGTTTTATGTACCCTCAACTTAAGCCAGACAAAAAAGCCTTTTATGTATTCTCACCTTTTGTTTTCTTCATGAATTTTTCAAAGAAAAAGCCGGTTATATATTATTATTTTATATTATATATATAAACACGAAAAAATAATTAAATTTTTTTTCTACTTCTTTTCAGGCTGGCGTCTTGAAAAAGACACGCTACATTACGGTAACTTCGACCATTGAAAAGTTCCTAACCAGTGAACCATCGATTGAACCGCGCAATGATGATGAGCCCCTTACGGAGAATATTTTGGCAGCCACCGAGAAACCTAGCAGCGGCATTTTGATGGGAAGTGTTAGTACCTTGGCACCTATTTACGTTAACAATGATTCATACACACCCTATTTGGAAACGGTAACCGAATCGTTTAGTGTTGTCAATCAAAAACTAAAAACACAAATTCTGCCTGTCATAAATGAGTTACATAACCTAACAACTTATCACACTTTGGTCCAGACGATCGATATGACAAGTTTAATAACCGTGGTTAAGACCACTTCACCCGACATGGAAACTAAAGATTTTCATGGTTTCCAAGATTTTGTAGGCAATTTGGATGAGGCAGGTTCTGAGATTAATTTAGATTTGGAATTCGGTGATGAGGGTAATAATCAGGAGGCTAGCCATGAGTCTGGACATAAACATCATTTGGATTTGGATGGTTTGGGTCATGGTAATAAAACGGCAGCCATATTGCCAACCCTTTCCTCGGATCAACAAAATCTCCTGCAAAATGTCATTACCAATTCACGGCCTGTCATTAAATTGGAAACACAATGGGAATCATATGTGGTGCCCATTACAAATGGACCATCCACCTTCTATCGTACGCTCTCCAAGGCAAAGGGTGTTGTAGAGAAGACAGAATATGTTGTTGACACCACAACTGTACCAGCACCGATATTACCACCGACCACCCTACCAAATCCATTCCTATTGCCACAATTGCAACAGTTCCAGACCATCACAACACCCGTTGTACAACAGACAATTGTTACACAAACTGAGAGTAAGGTTTTGAAACTGACATTTGGAGCGAAAACCGCCTACACCACATTGTATTCGACACAAGTTGTGCCCACTCTGCAGACAACATATGTAACGACATCGGTGCCTGTACAACCCACAGCTAATCCCTTCCCTGGCTATTTCCCACCTGCCTATAATCCATTTGCATATTTAGGTTAGGAAAAGAAAACAAAAAAATGATTGTTTACAGATATCGATACCTATAGGGATTTAAAGGCCGATTTCTTCTTCATTTCGAACTGCTAAATTGGACATTAATAGTTGGACATAAATTGATCATAAGAGAGTAGTGTTCCGAATAAAAGGGTTTCAATGCAAATTATGGTAAAAGTAAACATGTAGATGCATCAGCGCTTATGTCAAAAATTTTAAAATGCTTTTTCAAAAATAAGCAGATTTTTATTTTTTTTTCTTATACGACGTTAATCGGAGGTCATTTTGATATGCATTTTTCAAGAATTTTAACGAATTTGAATAATTTTTCATTGAAAATTGTCAATTTCAAAATTGGTTTGACAGTTCATTGTCCCATCAGCTGCGTCGATGCGACTACCTGTATTCTTCTATCATAATATAAACATGACCTTAAAGCACGTTTAGATTTATGAAATTCACTCGATTTCAAATGTCAATTCGGCAGCGTAAACGTCAAATAACATCCACTGGATTTATATGGTAGAAGCAATGGTAGAAGAATTTAGGTAGACGCATCGACACAGCTGCTGGGACAATGAACTGTCAAGACAATTTTGCAATTAAAGATTTTGAATGAAAATTTATTCAAATTCGTAAAAATTGTTGAAAAATGCATATCATAAAAACCTCCGATTGACGTCGTATAAGAAAATCTATAAAAACCGATTTATTTTTGACAAAATATTTTAAAAATTTTGACATTTCAATGTTCCCAAGAGTTGATGCATCTACCTATATTCTTCTGCCATGCTATGTCATGAACGATTTGAAGTATATTTTTATGCATTTCATATTAAATAGATCATTTCAGAGCCTTATATCATAACTTCAAAATATGTTAAATATCCGAATTCCAGCTGATTTAAACTCTAAAATAGAATTTGTTCCAGAACTGCAAGAATTTTATGATGTCAGAATTTTTTCTTTTATGATATCAGAAAAAAATTTCGAAAATAGTAGATTTTTGCAAGTTCTGGAACAGAGCAAGAATATCGGTTACTTTCTCAATTATCCATTGTATATGCCTTGGTTCCGAAGCCGCAAAAAATGTAAAAATGTTACTACGATAACCGATTTTCCTTTATGTTATCGAAAAAAGTTTAAAATACCAATAGATTCTTGCCTGTTCTGGAACAGAGCAATAAAACGTTTTAATATAAACCCCCTTCAAACCCTATAGGTATCGATGTAGCCTATAATGTACAATATTACATATAAATATTATCCTTTGTATTTTCATCGCGTCCTACAGACGAAAAATACTTTCCTTTCTTAATTTACTCACATGGACTTGTTGGTGGAGACACATAACCAAAATTGAAAAGTTGGCAGCATTGTATGCAGGTATTTCTTCATACAATGCTGCCAAGTATTCCATACTGCTTATGTGCCTCCATCTTTATGAGGAAGTCAGACACAGAAAATTTTAATGAAAGGAAATTTACGAAAATTGCAATGTTTGATTTCTGAGATTCAGAATCTCTTATTATAAGCATTTTATAGGTGTCTGGACACAGCATAAATTTACTCCAAGATGTTTTTATATTATTGAGCTATCTCAAACATTTGCGAAACGGCATCTTAAAAAGAATTGCCAGAAGCAAATTTATTATGTGACCGGGAATCTATGAAAGTTTGTGAAAAATTGCCCTAAAACACATATGTATTTTATTACTTTTAAAAATTTCACACACTCACACACAACAACAACAGCAACATAAAATACTCAATATTCACAAATTATCATGCATCTATTAAATTCATTTATATACATATTTTGTAAATTTTATTTTGTTTAATTTATTATTAAAAAGTAAAAAGAAGAGAATCCTGTAAATCGAAAACTAAAACTCCACACAAATCACATGCATTCTAACCACCACACATTTTCATTATCACCGACACATTTTAGCTATTAATGTTCTCGTTTTTATTTTTTGTACAGTTAGCAATACAAACAGCTAAATCTACTCCATATATAAAAAAATTAAAGTTATATATAAATATTAAGCAACGACAATTATTATTATACCATAAAACTGTATTGGCTCAATAAGAAAGTAAATTGTAACAAATTGGATTTATATTTCGCCCAAAATCCGAATTTAAAATTTCCATAATGTATTTATGTATTTAATTGCAATTATATGTATGTATTTTTTTTAAATGTTTTTTTTTTGTCATTGATTATTGGAGCTCAAATTATTGAATAAAATTTTTATTTGTTGAAAAATTTAAATTGTGTAATTTAATTCGAACAATTTATGCATATAACAATGTAACCTTAAAAGACTGAAATTCGTGCCTTTAAAAAAATCTATGGAAATGACAATTTTTAAGTATTTTTTAAACGATACTTAATGTAAACCTAGCATTAGTTTGCTATATTCAAAAGACTCAAAAGAAATGGGTTCATATTTCACAACCATGGTAGAAGAATACAGGTATATACCAGCGCTTATATATTAACGCTTGGGAACATTGATAAGTAAAAAAATTTTAAATGTTTTTTCAAATATAGGTAGATTTATTATGTTTTCTTTTATTCGGATTTTTCAACAATTTTTAAAAATTAAAATAATTTTTCATTCAACATTTTCAATTCAAAAATTGATTTGACAGTTCATTGTCCCAGCAGCTGTGTCGATGCGTCTGCCTATATTCTTATACCATGTTCACAACTAAACTAATTTTAAACTCTGTGATCGGAAAAGTACCTATGTACTTATGTGTTTTACAACTAAAGACACCATCAGACGGAATGGGTTTTACATATGTGCCAAAATTGCCATTTTACATATGACACACACTTCCATATGTTTTTTTTTATCCTACAACTAAAGACATTATCAGACGGAATGGATTTTACATATGTGTGTGTGTCATAATTGCCATTTTACATGTGACTCATAATATTTGCTATCACACACTTCCATATGTTTTTTTTATATCTTTTGATTACATTTTATTATATTGTATTTTCTACAAAATATAATACTTTCAGGATGCATTTTTACCACAATTTGAATATTATATATGTTCATACAACACTTATCAATAAATTATATATTTCCGATGGAAATAGGGCTCACAGTGATCGAAAAAGTACGTATGTCTTTTACTCATGTATATCACAACAGAAATGTCGTCCATGTATCACACGATAGGTGGAACTTATATATGTATATGAAAAATTGTGCATTCCATATGTAAAACACAATCCGTCTGATAGTGCCTTTGGGAATGATAGAAATTACCATCAGCTGATGGTTGATTATGTATACATTCACAACAAAGATCATGTAGGCATCTGCAAGGAAAATAAATCATATTTCAATGTATTAGCCACGCTTGATTTAAGAAAGAAACCATGTCGACATTTTTTTTTTTTTTCAAAATTATACATATGACAACACCTTCTGCCAATATGTATATTTCTAAATGCATTGTATACACATAAATCAGATCATAAATCTATGCTGTGGGATTACAACAATTTTGACAGTTGAATTATTGCGAGTTTGAAAAATCTTAGCTGTTGTTTAGGTGTCTGAGTCGAGTGGATCTTAACTATCAAATCCATAGCGAATACGTCAAATGAGATAATCTCTCAAATCCCGTGGATCTAATTTGACGTATTCGCAATAAAATTGACAGTATAAATCCACTAGATTTATTATGTGAGTACGGTGTTATAAACCTTTTCGCCATGGCTCATCTGTTGGAGCTTTATTTGTTTTTTTTTTCATGTAGGGTATACAAGGCGTGAGAAAGGCAAAATATTTCGTCGGAAAAAAATGAAAAAAAATCTTCCCAGTTTCCCGGCTATGGAAGAACCATGGTAGAATAATACAGGTAACCGTATCGACATTTTTATATGAAAAATTATTCAAATTTGTAAAAAAAATTAATAAATAATAAATAAAATATTTACAACACTACTTTTATTTTATGAAAAAAATGAATGTGCAAAATTTTGACATATCGACACAGCTGCTGGGATAATGAACTGTCAAACCAATTTTGGAATTGAAAATGTTGAATGAAAAATTATTTAAAAATTATTATATTTGAAAAAAAAAAAAAAAACATTTAAAATTATTTGACATATCAATGCTCCCAGGCGGTGATGCTTCTACCTGTATTCTCTTACCACGGGATGAAATATAAAATATAAATTTTACAATAAAACAAAAATTGTAGTCGTATGATTGCATGGGATTACCATTGTAATTGTACCATGGGTTCATCCATGGTAGAATGAAGTAGGTAGTCATGTAAACATATGTTTATAATTTTTCTTTAAAAAATTATTCATTTGACAACATCTCATTATCAAATGTATTTTTATAAATCCATTGTGCATACACAAATCAGAGATGGGAACCTGTTATTCATGCAGTAAAATTTGACAAGTTTAATTACAGAAAATGTGAAGATGAGAATGCTTATTTGAAAAGGCTTTACCTTCTTAATTTTACCATGGGTTTTTCCTTAATATAACTTAATATTCTGACAGTTTATTGGATATTTAAAAATGACAACAAATTTAAATTATTTTTATTTTTTTTTTTTTTTTCATTCCATTTTATTAAATATTTTGTTTTCTATGTTAAATGTAAATTCACAACGTTGCTTGACTAAAATAAAACTAATAAAAAAATACCATAAGTTGATCTGTAATATTACATTGGACACCATTATCATCTCGTATGCATTTCTTCTACTTCAAATGTTCAGTTCGGTGGACGGCAATTTAAATCAATTGATTAAGAGTGCTAAAGCTAGCCGAGGCCTTGTCAATTTCATCAAAATTCTTTTTGATCTTTGAACTGTCAGAGGGGATTTGTAGTTCGGGTGTAAAGTAGACTTCCTCCAAAAGATGGGAGCACAAGTTGCTGCGCAAAGATTTGTTTTGATTTTCACATTGCGCGATTAGTTTGGAAAGTAACATTCTTCTGCAAAAAATATAATTTTTTTTTTTTCAAAAATACACACATTATTGTGAAAGGAATAGAAGAAATTGTAAATTAAGTGTAATATTAAATATACTACCGTAACATTTGTGTGGAGTCCGTATTGATTGAATTCAGGTAAGCTAAGGAAGAGAATTTATTACAAGAAAAAAAAAATACAAACAAATGTTTATGTTTATGCTTGTTATATTTTTTGTTGTTTTTCTTTTACTACTATTATTGTCATGCAAATTACCAGCTCTTTTCATGCTTATACATATGTTTGTCTTTTGGTTGCTATACACAATGAAATAGATTATAGATTAATTATGTTATCGATAAATAAACAAAAAAAATTGAAAGAAAGAAAGAAGCTAAATAAATATGCGATAACTTATTAATTAGTCACATGCGACATGCTTTCGGGGCGTATCAATCATTAATTCATATTTTTTATATATTTTTTTGTAATCCAAAATCAAAAACTGTGCAACAGAAGTTTTGTGAGGCCTTAAATCAAATGACCACCGCCGATACTATCCAAGCTTCGTTTATCTACCATCCTTTTGGAATATAAAAATGACAGCAAATCATTGTCATTCAAACCTCGTAAAGCATCTAAGCTATGTCGTTGGTGATCATCGGTGCGTACGGGTGCAATAACAAACATCTGGTAACGATCATGCAGTGTATTACCTCTAATGGCGCCAAATTCCTCTTCGGAAGCTAAACACAATAAAATGGGGAAATGGAAAAGTATGGAGAATTTATAATATTTTCAAAAAAAAAATAGCATTTAAAAAAAATACTATTTTTTAAAAAAATATTATTTTCATAAAAAATAGTATTTATCACATTTTTATAATTTAATACATTTTCTATGATTAAAAAAATTTTTTTTCACTTAACTAACTGCAATTATTTCGTATGAACATACTATTAGTGTTTTTTGGCACTCAGACCACAACACAAATTCGATTGTGCAAACCCTTTTCATAAAAAAAACATTTTCATAAGAAAATGTTATTTTCATAAGTAAATATTATTTTCTTAAGATATTATTATTTTCATAAAAAATATTTTTTATGACTAAAATATTATTTTCATAAGAAATTATTATTTTTATAAAAAAACATAAAAAAATATTATTTTCATAGGAAAAAATTACTTTTATAAGAAAATATTATTTTCATAAAGAAATATTTTCCAAATTAATATTCTCAAAAAAAATTTTTTTTTCATAAAAAAATATTGTTTTCATATTGGAAAATTTATTATTTATCACATTTTCATAATTTAATACATTTGAGTAAATGTATTATTCAATAAACAATTTTTTTTTTCACTAAACTAACAGCAATAATTTCGTATGAACATACTATTAGTGTTATTTGGAGACTCAGGCCACAACACAAATTCGATTGTGCAAGCCCTTTTCATAAAAAAATATTATTTTCATAAAAAAAATAAAAAAAAAATAATTTTATAGAAAATATTATTTTCATATGAAAGAAAGTATTTTTTTATGAAAAAATATTATTTTTTAAAAAAATATTATATTTTAAAAAATTATTATTTTCATAAAAATATTATTTTCATAAAAAAATATTATTTTTGTAAAAAAATATTATTTTCATAAAAAATATTATTTTTATAAAAAAATATAATTTTCATAAAAAAATATAATTGTCGTAAAAAATATTATTTTCATATTAAAATATTATTTTCATATTAGTTAACACATTTCTATAATTTTAAACATTTTCTATGAGTAAATGTATTATCCAATACGAAAATGCATTTTTTCACTTAAATAACACCACTAAGTTCGTAGGAACATACTATTAGTGTTACATAGGCACTCAGGCGTCAACACAAAATCGATTGTGCAAACTCTTACTTAAGCCGTTTTGCCAGCTTAGGTTACACTTTATGGTAGGGTTGCCAAGATTATTATGAGAATATTATTTCATAAGAAACCCCTTTTTTTCATAAGAAAATATTATTTTCATAAAAAATAAAATTTTTATAAAAAAATAAAATTTTCTTAAGAAATTATTTTTATAAAAAAATATTATTTTCATAACAAAAATCATAAAAAATATTTTCATAAGAAAATATTATTTTCACAAGAAAGAAAATATTTTGTTTATAAAAAAACATTATTTTTAAAAAATATTATAATTTTCATAAAAAAATAATTTTTTTATGAAAAATTATTATATTTTAAAAAAATTATTATTTTCATAAAAAAATATTATTTTAATAAAAAAATATTATTTTAATAAAAAAATATTATTTTCATAAGGAAATGTTATTTTCATAAAAAATATTATTTTCATAAGAAAATATTTTTTTTTGAAAATATTATTTTCTTAAAAAAAAAATTATTTTTATAAAAAAATATTATTTTCATTCCAAAAATATTATTTTCATTAAAAAAAGTTATTTTCATAAAAAAAACATTATTTTCATATGAAAGTATTATTTTCATAAACAAAATATAACACATTTCCATAATTTCATACATTTTCTATGAGTAAATGTATTATCCAATATGAAAATGCATTTTTCCCACCTAAATAACACCAAATAGTCCATAGGAACATACTATTAGTGTTACTTGGGCACTCAAGCCACAAAAAATCAATTGTGCAAACCCTTTCTTAAACCGTTTTCTAGCTTTGGTTACATTTCATGGTAGGGTTGCCAAGATTATTATAAGAATAGCCCATACTTACATAAAGGGGTCTAAGGCGATACATGAAAAAGAAATCAATTAAAAAAACGTGTCATTATCTTTATCAAATTAAAAAAATCAATATCAATATCAGAACACTTACCTTTTGTGGCATGGCCATGGTATAGGCAGCCAACAATAATACTGATAATATATAGAAATTCATTTTGCTTCAGTCGGTTGTTGGGCGGCTTTCTGTCAAAGTTGCTTCAGAAATTTCAAGGATATTTCGTTTTCGCTTCGTTTAGCTGGTCGTTAGTTGGTTGTTACTTCTAAAAGTGAACACCGAACACTGCATGAATTTTCACTGTGACGCCGGGCATTTATATACCATTTTTGCTGCAGCCAAAGGAGATGACAGTCTGTTTCAATTAACACATCAAACAGAATGAGACTGTGCTCCCACCCACCCCCACCTCCACTCCCATTGGAGCTGCCTCACCACAAATGTGTGTACTGTGACTTTTGTTGTTTTAAGGATTTGTATCATTTAGTAACCACTAACCGACGACCATTTAGCCATATGATCAAACAAAACACTAGAAAATCCTCGCCATTGACACCATCATCAACAACATCTACACAATCTGGCGATAACTGTCTATCGTTGGCTACATGTGTAAACATACATTTGTGAGCAGTTGTTGTGCGTGTGGGTGGGTGGGTGGCCACCAAGTGTTAACCATGTTCTGTTAATAACATAATTTACCCCTCATTTGATTTTGTGGTTACAAACCAAACATTCCGCCTGGCTTCCAGATAACATTATTTGCCGCACAACAACTGCTATCGTGAAATATGCTTGGTGGTTTTTAATTCCATTAGTCCAATATGTTTTCGGTCAACATTAAGTAATTCATTAGAATTAACTTGGTTAGCATTGCTACGACTACGTCAGCTACTGGTGATGTGAAGTACTTCAATTCATATGCACAAATTATTGGCTTTAAATCCTGACGACACTTGTTGCTTTTATTATTTATTGCAAAATATCGATAGAGGAATTCAAAAGGTAATACGAAAAAAATTCCTGATTGAAAAAATTGTTTTTGGATAAACAGTTTTTTTTTATAAAATGGTTCTGAAAACAATCTAAGGTGGGAATACATAAAACCTTTTTTCGAAAAAAAAAAAACAAAGAACAAAAAAACAAAAGGGGAGAAAGGCCAAAATCGAACTAAGTCAACCTAAAACTCCTTTATATCTCTTCAAGGAAGCCAGCCGCTGACTTAAGACTGTCAAAAAATCCCTTTATGTACTCTCACCTTTAATGTTTCTCATTAAATTTTGTGCTTTTAAAATATTTTATTCGAAAAATTAGTCGAGTAAAATTAACTGATTGACAGCTCCTAATTGATTGATACGTTGATTTTGATGAGTTGCCATCTTATTTTGACATTTTGCTCTTTTATTATTGTTCTATCTAAAGGTGAGAAGACATAGAAAGTTTTTTTTTACAGTCTTAATTCATCAACTGATTTCTTCGTAAAATATATGTTTTTTACACATGTAGTGTCAAATGTTCCATATGTAAAAATTACACGCATCGTGTGATACATGGACGATATTTCAGTTGTGAAATACACATGGCAGAAGAATACAGGTAGATGCATCAAAGCTTGGGAGCATTGATATGTCAAAAAAATTTAAATGTTTTTTCAAATATAAGTAGATTTTCATATACTTTCATATACTACGTCATTCGGAGGCTATTATAATTCGCGTTTTTCAACAATTTTTACAAATTTAAATAATTTTTCATTCAGCATTTTCAATTCCAAAATTGGTTTGACAGTTCATTGTCCAAGCAGCTGTGTCGACGCGTCTACCTATATTTTTCTACAATGGAAATACATGAGTAAATTACTTATGTACTTTTTCGATTACAGCGATCCCTATTTTCATCGGCAAAAGTTTGCACACATCGTGTCATACATAGACGAAATTTCAGTTGTGAAATACATGAGTAAACCACTTACCATGGTAGAAGAATACAGGTGGATGCGTCAACGCTTGGGAACATTGGTATGTCAAAATTTTTCAAATGTTTCTTCAAAAATAAATAGATTTTTATATGGTTTCATTATACGACGTCAATCGGAGGTTGTTATACCATGCATTTTTCAACAGTTTTAACAAATTTCAATAAATTTTCATTCAAAAATTTCAATTCCAAAATTGGTTTGACAGTTCATTGTCCCAACAGCTGTGCCGATGCGACTACTTATATTCTTCTTCCACACCACTTACGTACTTTTTCGATTACAGCGAGCCCTATTTTCATCGGCAAAATATAATTTAATGAAAAGTGTTGTTTGTTTGTTGTGTAAAATTTGATTTGCGGTAAAAAGTCATCTGTAAAGTATTATATATTTTTTTAAAAAATACAATCACTTGCTCCGATCCCGTACAAGCAAGAATCTACTAGTTTTGCGATTTTCCTCTATATCATAAAGAAAAAAGTCGGTTATCGTAGTAAAAGCATTTAAATTCTTGCAGTTCTGGAACGGTGCAAAAATGTAACCAAAGGAAATAAGAAAAACATATGCAAGTGTGTGATAGCAAGAATTATGAGTCACATGTAAAATGACAATTTTGACATACATACGAAAATACACATGGATAATAGAAATTGGTCGGTTCCAGATTTGCAAGAATGTAAAAGTTTTTACTACTATAACCGTTTTTTTTTTCCTTTATGAAATCGAAGAATGTTGCGAAACTAGTAGATTCTTGCAGGTTCTGGAACAGCCCCAAAAATGACAGCATATATGTTAACCCCTTTTCATCTTATAACAGCTAAAAATAACAAAGGAGTTTTAGGTTGAATTAGTTCGATTTTGGACCATCCATCTACGAGTCTATTCTTTTACGAAGAAACCTGTCCATGGTAGAATAATACAGGGAAATGCATCAACGCTTGTCAAAATTTTTCAAATGTTTATTAAAAAATAAATAGATTTTTATATGGTTTCGTTATACGACGTCAATCGGATGTTGTTATAGCATGCATTTTTTAACAGTTTTAACAAATTTGAATACGTTTGCATTAAAAATTTTCAATTTCAAAATTGGTTTGACAGTTCATTGTCCCAGCAGCTGTGTCGATGCGACTACCTGTATTCTTCTACCATGGACCAGCCGATGACTTAAAGACGTAAAGGTGGGAATACATAAAGCGCTTATTTGACTGGCTTAAGTCATTGGCTGGCTTGATTGGAAATGAACAAAGGAGCCTAGGGTCAAAATAGAACTAAGTCAAACCAAAATTCCTTTGTGCCTCTACAAAGAAGCCAGCCGATGACTGAAGCCAGCCGATGACTGAAGCCAGTTAAATATGCGCTTTATGTATTCCCAGTCTAAGTGTGTAAGTACAAAAGAAGCTTGAAGTCATGGCTAGGCATATTTTGTGACATTTTATAAAGGGATTACAGAGCCGCACTAAAATACTGCCGTCGTTTTCCATTATAATTTGACATTAATATGCCTAGCCATGACTTCAAACTTTTTATGTACTTGCACCTTAAGTTCATAAAAAGCCTGAAGTCATGGCTTGGCATATTTTGTGACATTTTATAAAGGGATTACAGAGCCGCACTAAAAAAAAACTTCCGTCGTTTTCCATTATAATTTGACATTAGTATGCCTAGCCTAAACCGCACCCTAAACCGTTGTTTGAATTTTTTTTTTTTTTTTGGTTTATATATTTTCACCTTAAGAGGGTAAAGTCATGCAATCATGTGTTTATAATTTTATATAGAAACAGTACTGAATATACATTATTAAAATCTATTCATAAAAATACATTTGACAGTTGATGAGAAAATATTGAAAAACCTCCTTCCCTTTATTAACATCAAAACTTATGTAAAGTACTAAAACACTTCATGCGAGTGTGTATAGCCCTTGCTATATTTCCTATATTTCGCTGATTCCCTATAATAGAGGCTCAATTTCAGAATTTGCAAGAATCTTCTAGTTTTGCAATTTTTAGATATTATATGCTCTGTTCTAGAACCTATAAGAATCCACTAGCTAGGCAAATATCTTCGATATAATAAAGGATATATTGGTTCTGAGCTGTCAAATTCTCATGGTAGAAGAATATAGGTAGACGCATCGACGCAGCTGCTGGGACAATGAACTGTCAAACCAATTTTGGAATTGAAAATGTTGAATGAAAAATTATTTAACTTTTTAAAAATTGTTGAAAAACGCAAGTTATAATAACCTGCGAATGGCGTCGTATAAGAAAACATATAAAAATCTACTTATATTTGAGAAAACATTAAATTTTTTTTGACATATCAATGTTCCCAAGCGTTGATGCATCTACCTGTATTCTTCTACCATGTAAATTATACACAATTAAGTGTTGTATACATCATGTAACTCTTACAAAATCAGTAGCCGAGTTAATCCTGATAGTTGACCAATCACAAATAAATTTTAACTTTGTTTTCCATTGTAAAATATATTGTGATCGGGCAATTATCAGGGTTGAAGTACGTTTACATACAAAATCACTACTATGATTAACACTTATAGATGACCAATCACAATAAATGTTATGCATGTTTTGTGTGGTCAAATTTATTGTGATTGATCAATTATCAGTGTTAATCTGGGTAGAGTTTTTTTTTGTAAACGTATTTTTAACCCGGATAAAGATTTGCATGTAAACGTACTGTAAGTTTCGAATCCTGGCGCAATCAATAGATAATGTATTTTGCGCAGCTGATCGTCTAGATTAGTTGTCAAAACACTCATTTTGAATGGAATTACAGTATCATGGCCCAAGTCCAAGGTCCCCCCTTCCAAAGTCAGCTGGCTACCGAATTTAATGTCAGCATGTATTATTATGATTAGAACCACATAACAAAAGATAAACAAATAACCACAAAAGTAAACAAATTTTGACATTAAATCTGGGTTTTAAAATTAGCAGGAACACCTTATTATTGTGTCATGTACAGTATGAAAGATTTAGGGCGGAAATACATAAAACGCATATTTGGCTGGCTTAATAATGGGCAATTAATTATCGCCTGGCTTCTTCGTAGGTGAACAAAGAAGTTTTAGGTTGACTTAGTTCGATTTTGACCCTAGGCTCCTAGGTTCATTTCCCAAGAACCCAGCTGATGACTTAAGCCGATCAGATAAGCGCTTTATGTATTCCAACCTTTATGATAGAAGAATACATGTAGTCGCATGAAAACAGCTGCTGGGACAATGAACTGTCAAACCAATTTTGGAAGGGAACTTTTTGAATGAAAAACTATTTAAATTCGCATCATAACGAAAGGTTTTTGTTGTATAAGAAAACCTATAAAAATGTACTTATTTTTGAGAAAATATTTCACAAAGTTCGACCTATCAATGTTCCCAAGCGTTGATGCATCTACTTGCATTCTTCTACCATTGGTGACATAAAAAGGCTTTCCTGACTGGCATAAGTTATCGACTGGCTTCTTCGTAAAGGAACAATGGAGTTTTAGGTTGACTTAGTTCGATGTTGGCCCAACGCTCCTTTGTTCTTTTCCGAAAAAGCCAACCTTAACCAACGTAAGCCATTCAAAAAAGCTTTTTATATATTCTCCCCTCAATGAACAGTAAGCAAAATATTACCTTATATACTAGACCATGGTAGAAGAATACAGGTAGTCGCATCGACACAGCTGCTGGGACAATGAACTGTCAAACCGATTTTGGAATAGAAAATGTTGAATGAAAAATTATTTAAATTTGTAAAAATTGTTGAAAAATGCATTTTATAATAACCTCTGATTTGCGTCCTATAAAAAAAACATTTAAAAATTCACTTATTTTTTCATAAAAAATTTTAAAATTTTTGACATATCAATGTTCCCAAGCGTTGATGCATCTACCTATATTCTACTACCATGATACTAGACATTGTGGTCTATCAAAAGACATGTGTGTAAACAAGGCTTTATTTTTTAAAAATATCAATCTTTTATAATAAAAAAAACGTGAACCACTTCATTGTAGATCAGATTCTTATCGTTCCTGTACAAATTTTCCATTCGAGTGTGGTCATTTAACGCATGTTTCGCATTGTATCATGATAATCTGCATTATCTTGATATATGACGTACATTATGTGAAAATTTACGTCATAAAGTCCATGATAGAGTAATTGTCATGATAATAAATTATCATTAAAAAATTTACAATCGAAACGCATTTACAGCAATTGAAAAGTTATGTTGCGTCATTAAGTGGACAGAAATTTGTGACCATACCAGAGGCGAGAGAGCGAGATAACTCAACATGAAGTTGGTGAGGGAATAGACGCCAATTTGTCATCAGTTGTCAATAGCGAGAGACAGTAACCTGAGGTTTAAACGCGTACACGCATAATAAATCCAAATGTTTTTCAAAAGTCAATTCCAATGCGTATACGTCAAATAATGGTAGAAGAATATAGGTAGATGCATCATCGCTTGGAAACATTGATATGTCAAAAATTTTAAAATGTTTTATGAAAATTAAGTGGATTTTTAAAAGTTTTTTTTATACGACGCAAATCAAAGGTTGTTATAATATGAATTTTTCAACAAATTTTAATAATTTTTCATTCACCATTTTCAATTCCAAAATCGGTTTGACAGTTCATTGTCCCAGCAGCTGTGTCGATGCGACTACCTGTATCTTTCTACCATACGTCAAATGAAATCCACTGGATTTAAGATTTGACATATACGAATGGGATTGACACTTGAAAGCCACTGGATTTAAAAAATGTGTTCAAGCCTCAACAAAAGAAAAAATAAGTGTATCTAGTCACTTTTTCTGCAACAATTGTCCAGCAACACCTTTTGCAGAGAGTAAAGATGAGAGTACATAAAACGCATTTTTGACAGGTTTAAGTCATCGGCTGGCTTCTTCGTAGAGGAACAAAAGAGTAATAGGTTGACTTAGTTCGATTTTTGTCCAACGCTCCTTTTTTCTTTTCCAAGGAGCCAGCCGTTGATTTAAGCCAGTCAAAATAAGCTTTTTATGTACTCTAACCTTAAGGTAGTTTTATTCTCTTTTGCAAAAAAATAAACTGCAAAAAGTAAACAGACGGAATCCCTGACTTCCAAGCAATCAGCTGATTTGTCAAAACAAAGCCATTTGTGTGGCATTAACAGAAACGAAAAAATTAAAATGGAGCCGAAAAACAAAATATTTACGCTTGCAATTTCCAAAATGCAAAACATATGAATTGTTTGCCCAAATATAAATCACTGGAAGGAGAAGAAGAAGAGTTGCAAGTGATTGCATGAAAAAAATTGTCCAGAAATATTTTGAAATCTCTCAGTGAAAAAAAAACTTCAAAATTTGTCTTGAGTTAAAAAGCAAGTAACAATTTGCAACAATTATTACAAATTTTAAGGTAACCAGACACACCTATTATCTTTAATCAGAGTTGTATTTTACTACAACATACGTACGGATCCGGTAGTTTATTCATTTGACAAAATCTCATTGTAAAATTGTATATTTATAAATCCATCGCCAGAGATCAGAGATGGGAGCCTGTTTTCTATGCAGTGAAAATTTATCAGAATATGCACAGATGGATATGCTTACTTGAAATGACTATACCTTCTACATTTTACCATTGATATGTGCGTTTACATATTTTTTGATAAATTTTAATAATGAAATTGCAGACGACATAAAAATTGACAAAATAGTGCATTTGGCATAGTAAAATTAAGAAGGTAATGTCATTTCAAATAAGACTATCCATCTGTGCATTTTTTTTAATTTACCTTGTCAAATTTCGCTGAACTGGTTCCCATCTCCGATTTCTGTGTATACAATGGATTTATGAATATAAATTTCTACGATGAGAAGTTGTCAAATGAAATTTTTTTAAAAAATTATTTATAATTTTTAATTATTGCAAGGTAAAGGCTCCATCCGACGAAATGTGTTTTACATATATAATGTCAAATTTTCCATGTGTAGAAATTGCACATATCGTGTGATACATGAACGACATTTCAGTTGTGAAATACATGGGTAAAGAACATATCATGGTAGAAGAATACAGATAGTAGAATCGACACAGCTGCTGGAACAATGAACTGTCAAACCAATTTTGAAATTGAAAATTTTGTATGAAAAATTATTCAAATTATTAATTTTTTTTGAAAAATGCAAATTATACCAGCCTCCGATTCTTGTCGTATAAGAAATCTTATAAAATATACTTATTTTTGATGGAACATTTAAAAAAAATGGCATATGTATTCTTCTTCTGTATTCTTCTACCATGGTACATATGTACTTTTTCGATCACGCGAGCCCTATTTCCATCAGAAAATATAATTTAATCAAAAGCATTGTTTATTCGTTGTTTGAAAATATATAAAATATAAAATTTACGGTTAAAATTCATGCATAAAGTATAATAATATAATATAATATAATATAATATAATATAATATAATATAATATAATATAATATAATATAATATAATATAATATAATATAATCAAAGAAAATAATAAAAACATATATAATTACATGGTTGGAAAAATTATAAGTCATATTTAAAATGGCAATTTTGAAATACACATGGATAATAAAAGTGACAGCACATATGTAAAACCCATACCGTCTGATAATGCCTTAAGTGCCAAAAACAGACCGGATTACTTGAGTTCTTTCTCCCCCATGATTTTCTTTGTCTTTCCCCCCTCAAACTCTCATCCTTCCACCCAGAATTTCCCTTCAAATCATTTAAGGAAAGATAAACTACACTTGATTTGTTTTTTGTTTGTTTTTGTTTTGGAATTTGATGAAATTGAATTCTAATTCTATGAGTTTTCTTTTTTTCTTTTGAGTTTATTTTTTGTTCTTAATTGAGTTTTTCATTTTTTAGTTAAATTTTGGTTTTTCAATATTTTCTCTTATTTGCTTTCGATTTTTTTGTTTTGTTTTGTTTAGTTTTGTACATTGAACATGACAAAATAACAACAAACATAAATTGAGGGCCACATTTATTAATTTCCATCTCAAATTATAATTAGTGTGAATGTGTTCGTGTTAGTTGTTTAGTAGTAGTTGTTGTTGTTCTTTTCGTATTTCTTGTATATCTGTTGAGAGATATTAGAGTAATCTAAAACATTTCATTTTTTTTTTTGGGTTTTGTTGATTTTTTTGTAGTTTTTTTGTGATTTTTTTTTTAAATAGTTTTAATTCAATTGAACACTTAAAAGCTAATCGTCTGTCATTTTTTACCACCGGGTGCTGAGGTTTTTAGCACACGATGCCCTGGTGCTGTGGGTGACAAACTCAATGGTGATGGTATATCCTGGCGTTTATCTTGTATGGAGAGTGGCAGAAACTGTTGCTGGCGTTTCTTGCTAAGCTTATTATTATCATAGACGTTGTCGTTTTTTCCATAGAGTATGGCCAAATGAACAACACAAAACAGGCCCAAACTCTGTAAGAGATCATTTTTTTTTCAATGGAAAAAGGTCATCAAAATGTTTGGGTGACGAAGAGATCGACTAGAACTTACCTGGAATATGGCTATAATGGCAGCACCAAATGCAGTTATTAGTAGTGTATATTTTATTTGTTCGGAGACAACGGCTAAACAGCCTCGTTTATAATGAGTATCGCAGGCTGATTCATAGGCTGTTTCAGGTCGCGAGCAGCAGGACCAGGGCAATGATAAACGGCGATAGTCAAGTGGTCCATCAACACCACAGCATTGCAACTAATGGGTTAAGAGGTATAGATTAAAATTGAAAAATATTTAAATGTTATTGGGAAGATAAAATAATGCTTAGGGTACGTTTACATTAAAACCCCTTATCATGAGTGGTAAATTAATTAAAAAATTTACACAATGGCAGTTTGTTTAAATGTATGTTTAGATACACGAAATCCACTCGATCTCAAAGAGATAGTAGACGCGTAGACACAGCTGCTGAGACAATGAACTGTCAAACCAATTTTAGAATTGGAATTGTTTAATGAAAAATTATTTAAATTTGTAAAAAAAAAAATGTTGAAAACGCGAATTAAAATGACCACCGAATGACGTCGTATAAGAAAACATATAAAAATCTACTTATATTTGAAAAACATTTAAATTTTTTTGACATATCAATGTTCCCAACCGTTGATGCATCTATCTATATTTTTCTACCACGCTTTTTGCTTTTCTTTCCATTCTGGCTAGCAGCTGATACCCAAAAAAGCAATTCATAGCAATTTGGCAATGCGAAATATGTATTTCTATTTAGAATCTAATCATGGAAGAAGAATACAGGTAGAACTTTAATATGCCAAATTTTTTTAAATGTTTTGTCAAAAATAATCTTGTTTTCTTATGCGGCGCAAATCGGAGGTTGTTCTGATACGCACTTTTCAACAATTTTTATGAAATCCGATTATTTTTCATTCAACAAATTTCTATTCCAAAATTGATATGACAGTTCATTGTCCCAGCAGCTGTGTCTTCTATCAATAACTGGTTTCAAATGTGGTGTAAATACGCCATTAAACCACGTTTACATTTAAGTCAACGTTGCATTTTCTGCACTTTCATTCTCAAATTTAACTCTAATGAAAAAAATATTTCCATCTGTGATTTTTGTATATATAAATAGGATTTGTGAAAATACATTCTGACAATGAGATGACAAATGAATAATTTTGGAAAAAAAATTGTGCCATTGTTTTAATTGTGTCATGAGTTAAGCCCTTTAATGTTACTCATGATTTAATGCAGTACAATTTGACAATTGGTGTGCATGATAACTCAATATTTCTCATAAAATAATGCAAAATATTTGACAACCCAAAAGTGCAACAACTGTCAGCTGATTAAAAAAACAGCTGTTTTGCGACCGATGCAGAAATTTTTAGAAATTTCAAGCAATTGTTTAATTATTTTATTCACAAAAACAGAACTAAATTTCCCCCATAAAATTTTCAGTTTGTTTTGCGTTTCTCAACTGTTTAAAAGTGTTACGCATACATTTCGCGAAACAGCTGTTTTCTTGATAGGTTTTACAGAATGTCATTTTCAATAACTTTTCTCAAAATGTGCACTCGAGAGAGAAAAAATCTCTCATAACAGGTTACTTATTAGTTTTTTTTTACTGGAAAAGTCATCGAACATATCCAAGGTAATTTATAGAAAATGCAGAGCTTGATATATTTGGGTATATGTCAATTCCATTTGGGTATATGTCAAATTTAATTCACTGGATAGTATTGACAGTTGAAATCCACTGGATTTTGTATTTATAACAAAAATCTATAAAACCTAACAGCCTAGTTTTTGTAACACACTGAGAAGGTCAAGAGAAGCCAGGTTCCAACAGAAGAAGACGACAGAGAATGAAATAGAAACAGAATAATAAAGAATGTAAATTTACTTCCTGATATGTTTACAATATTTTGAATTTTACAACAGCTCATTATAAATCCATTGTGTATATAAAATTAAATTTGACAAGGCATTTTACAGGAAAATTCCGAGCTGCATATTATTATTTGATATGAGGTTACTTTGTTTTAATTGAATGAAATACTAAATAATTCATCGTCGGTACCTGGCATAATTTAATGTTGATTTTACTGCTTCATTAAAAAAATGAGAACTGGCTTCTTCGTAAAAGAATAAATGAGTGTTATGTTAAATTAGTTCAATTTCGACCCGTAATTTATACTTCACCCTACGCTTCTTTATTCTTCTTCGAACAAGCCAGCCTATGACTTTCGATGAGAGTACATAAAAGACTTTTTTTGACTGGCTTAGGACAACAACTATCTTCTTCGTAAAGGAACAAAGGAGTTCTACGTTGATTTAGTTCCATTTTAGTCCTAGGCCAAAATTTTGAATACTTAAACCATCGAAAACAAAAAGGTTTATACCAAAAAATATTTAGCATTTTTCAAAGACAGTAAAGGTGAGAGTACATAAAAGGCATTTTTTGACTAACTTAAGTCATCGGCTGGCTTCTTCGTAAATGAACAAAGGAGTTTTAGGTTGACCTAGTTCGATTTTGGCCCTAGGCTCCTTTGTTCATTTCCGAAGAAGCCAGCCAAATAAGCGCTTTATGTATTCCCAGCTTAAGTCTTCGGCTGGCTTCTTCGTAAAAAAAAGTTTTAGGTTACCTTGATTCAATTTCGGTCCATAGTTTATACTTGTTCATACTATGTCTCTTTGTTCTTTTACTAAGAAGCCGATGACTTAAGTCAGTAAGACACTTGTTCTTTGTTTTCTGACCCTTAAGGCAGATAAAAAAACCTTCTGTGTATTCTCACCTTTCGGGTTTTAGGTCATCATGATAGCTTTAGACTACGTTTAGATCGAAGCCCTTAAACGTGATTCAATTATTACGGTAAAAGTACGTTTACATACAAAATCTCTACCAGGGTTAACCTTGATAATTTATCAATCACAATAAATTGAATGTGTGTGTTCTATAGCCAAATTTATTGTGAATGGTCAATTACCAGGTTTAACCCGGATTAAGATTTATATGTAAACGTACTTTAAGAAACTTTAACATAAATTTATTTTAACAAAATTTCTCGAACCCTTATTGCAATTTTATTGTGAATGGTCAATTACTAGGGTTAATCCGGATTAATATATGTATGTAAACGTACTTTAAGAAACTTTAACATAAATTTATGTTAACAAAATTTCTCGCGGAATGCTTTTTCGTTTAAGGTAAAAATACATAAAAAGATCTTTTGACTGGCTTAAGTCATCGTAGAGGAAAAAAGGAGTTTTAGGTTGACCTAGTTCGATTTTCGCCCTAAGCTCCTTTGTTATTTTCCAAAGAAGCCAGCCGATGACTTAAGGCTGTCAAATAAGCGTTTTATGTATTCTCACCTTTACATTCACTTGGTTTTAATTTAATCACACTATGTCACTTAATTTGTGAAATTAATTACTTGTCATCCACTAAATTCTTCTTTTGACAAGTTGTAAAAAAATGTTTTTCCTTCAACCTTTTTTGTTTACAATAACAAAAACAACAGCTCTATGCAATTGGTTAACCCCAATTCGGCGAGACCTTGGATGTTATTGTTTTGCATGCGTTACAACCCAATGTACATACAAAAAACACACACATACATACTTTCCCCACACACAGACACACTCACACACACAAAATAATTATGTATAACTCAACTCAATGACAATTTCTTTGTGTGTAGGGATGTGTGTGTGTTGTTGTTGTTATTCTTGCTACTGCTGCTGAGTGTATTGTGCATGTGTATGTGTCAAGGTTACCTGTGATTGCATCCTATTCCATAAATGTAGGTTATCAACCTTGGTCCTGGAGAATTTATCCAAAAATTCGACAAATGAATCATCAATGTAAATCTCCACCGATGATGGTAAATGTTCACGCATAGCCAGGGACCAGCCGCACAATAAGAACTGTATTAGAATGTTTATGACCAGGAATGTGGCGAACTTTTGTTGTTTTGGAAGGCGTGAAATGAAAAAACAAAAACAAGGATAAACCAATTATGTTGTTTTCAGACCTTAAGGCTAGAGACAGCTATGACAATGACACTTACCAAGCCCAAAAGACATTTTTTCTTTTGATTGGTGGCCTGACAGCCAATCCAACAAAGAATAAACGTTCCGGGACCCAAACACAAGAGCAAGGCTGCTGGGGCCCATAGCCTATTTTGTACAACGCCATAGTGGCCTGAATGTCCCCACAGCAGGGAAGTGCCCAAAAATATTTGTGCACAGCCAGTGACCTAGAGTAAAGAGGGAGGGGAAAAAATTGAGAACAAAGAAAGAAAATAACAACAACAACAAAAACAACAATCATGCAAAATTGTGTTAAAGCAGAATAGTCATCATCTGCACTTTGGCCATTGTTTGTCTAATGTTTTTATTTACATTTCTAAGGATAAATGTGCACACACACACACATACATACATGTGTAAATGCACTTGCCTTTGCAAACATAAACACATGTAGATATGTGTCAAAGTTGCGCAATCATGTTTTCACTACAATCCATTTTTTTTTTGTGTGCCACAACGGGACTTTAATGAGACAGACAATAGGGATATTGCTATGCCTACATGTGTGTGCGTGTGTGTGTAGTTGGTAGGAAAATATTAGTCCACTTACCGCTAATAGGACAATGTAACAATATACCATATATTTGAAACATTTTATACGTTTAGTTAATGCCATTTCATAAGCTGAACTTGAAGGTGGCGTATGATTTTGTTGATAAGCTACCAGCAGTTTGGCTTTTTCTCAATTTGCTGCCGCTGCTGCTACTACTGATGTTTGTTTATTATTAGATGGGAGTAAATTTTTTTTGCTCTGTTGTGGCTAGTCCGTTGTCGTTGTTATCTCAAATCTCCGTGTAGGTTTTCTTTTTCGTTTATTTATTTTCCGTTCCTCAATTGAGTCTCACATAATGGCCAACACAACCACACAGCGAACACTACACAGTGTTTACTTTAATTTTTAGAGTAGGTTCCACACCAGCTTTTTAGCTTTAGGAATTCCAACGATTTTCGATGTTATTGTTGAGGATTTTTCCTCACACAATAGTTTGTGTCAGGACAGGACACCACAAAATTAAATTAGGAAAAAAACAATTCAATTGAACCAAGAGTAATAAAATTTTAAAGAAAGCAGTTGATGCTGAAAGTAACCAGACTTTTTCTTACATGACATTGTTATACTCTTCTGATTTGAACAGTCAACGCATTATCTATAACCAAATTTACGCAAATACTCCACCGTTGGATTTGTTGTGACACTTTGTCGAATGTCGAAAACAACAAAAGAGATATATATATAGGGACATGGTTGTTTTTTCCATGTGTCAAATGCCGGACATATGTTATGGAAATATTATCCCTAGAAAACAACCCCTAAAATGTGTAATGGCGGGAGAATTTGAAATATTTGAAAGAATTTCAAATATTTAAAAGTTTGATGTTCTGCCGGAAATAATTTCAAAGGGATTCTCTAAGCTGCAATATTTCGCTTTCAACCAATTTACTTCCCGAATTAGTAAAACTAAATTGAAGAAGTAAAGGTGAGAATTTGAAGAAGTAAAGGTGAGAATACATAAAACGCTTTTTAGAAAAAGGTGAGAATACATGAAACTCTTTAGGTGAGCATAAATAAACCCCTTTTTTGGCTAGCTTAAGTGATCGGCTGGCTTTTTCGGAAAAGAACAAAGAAGCTTAGGTCCAAAATCGAGCTAAGTCAACGTCAAAATCCAAAAGAGGTTTTAGGTCGACTTAATTCGATATAGGCGCTACGCTGCTTTATTCTTTTCCAAAGAAGCCAGCCGATGACTTATGTCACTCAAGGCATATTAATGTCAAATTATAATGCAAAACGACGGCACGATTTTAGTGCTCTGTAATCCCTTTATGAAATGTCACAAAATATACCTAGCCATGACTTCAAGCTTCTTATGTACTTACACCTTAATCGTGAGTTTTTTTTTATCAGTTTTAAGACGGAATTTCAGAGTTGTAGTTGAACTTTTTTAACAATATTTTATGAAGTATTTTGCTTTATGAAGACTTGTGTTCATGGTAGAATTAAGAAGGTTAAAAATGAAAACAAACAAGTTTTTTTAATGGCTCAAGTCATCAGCTGACTTTTTTGCAAAAGAACAAAGAAACATGGGGTAAGAAAGTAAAAATTATTGCCAAAATTTAACCGAGTCAACACAAAACTCCTTTGTTCTTTTACTAATAAACCAGCCCATGGTTCAAAGGTGAGAATACATGAAATGTTTTTTTTTTTTGACTGTCTTCTTCATAAAAGAAAAAAGGAGTGCAGGGTGTACAAGTATAAATTACGGGCCAAAATTGTACAAAGTCAACCTAAAACTCCTTTGATCCTTTACGAAAAAAGCCAGCCGATGACTTAAGCTTGTCAAAAAAGCGTTTTATGTAGTCTCACTAAAAACCTCTTTTGGGATAATGAAAAAGGTAATATTTTGCAATCGTCAATCAATTATTCATTTAACATCATCAGAGATGGGAATCTGCTTATTATGCAGTGAAATTTGACAAGGTAAATTAAAATTATTAATTCTACCATGGAAAACATGGTAAAAATTAGAAGGTAAAATCATTTCAAATAAGACTATTCATCTCTGCATTTCCTGTAATTTACCATGTCAAATTCCACTGAATAAAAAAACAGGTTCCCATCTCTGATTCCTGTATATACTATGGATTTATAAAATAAATTTTGACAATGAAATGTTGTCAAATGAATAATTTCGAAAAAATGTAAATATATGATTGCATGACTTTAAATTCTTAATTCTACCATGATGGAAAATATAAAATTAAAAAACAATTAATTTTCCATCTCTTTTATAAAAATGTTCATATCACATTCTCATAGAACAAGAACTGAGCGCCTGTAGTTTTGTTTTTTTAAAGAAGTACTCTGGAAAAGCTGTCGATTTGTTTTCTTGAATGATTTTCATTGAAAAAGATATTGCAGATATTGCACGTCTATTGTTTACTTTTATGTATTCTGATAAGAATTTGACAAAAAATACACCTTTTATTTGACATATGGAATGATATTTTTGACACATTCGTTTGTAAACCGGCTATAATTTTTTATGGCCTTACCATGATTTATTTTATTCAAATTGCATAATAGAATAATACAGGTAGATGCATCAACACTTGGAAACATTGATATGTCAAAAATTGTAAGATGTTTTTTTTTTCAAAAATTAGTAGATTCTTATATATTTTCTTATACGAAGCCAATCAGAGGTTGTTATGATATTTATTTTTTAAACAATTTTAACGCATTTACATAAATTTTAATTCTAAATTTTGATTTATTTTATAAAATTTTCCATGGTAGAAGAATACAGGTAGTCGCATCGACAGCTGCTGGGACAATGAACTGTGAAACCAATTTTGAAATTGAAATTTTTGAAAGAAAAACTATACAAATTTGTACAAATTGTTGAAAATACATATTATAACAATGTCCGGTTAACGTTGTAAAGGAAAACATATAAAAATCTACTGATTTTTGAAAAAAAAAAAAAAAATAAAAACATTTTAAAATTTTTGGCATATTAATGTTCCCAAGCGTCAATGCATCTGCCTGTATTCTTCTACCATGTTATAAATGCAGCGTCTACAACATTTTGTACGAAATCTAGGCAATATGGTATTTTCCCCCATTTAATACCATTTTAATTAATAATTTATTATTATTATTAGTTAAATTACCTATAGAAAATTACCTATATTCTTTAATCTATATGTATTTTCATTTTCTCAAAAGAACTACCTAAAAGTGCTGCCAAGTTGAGCAAATACCGGTAATCATTTACAATACTAACGAATAACCACATGCAAATCTATTACAATACCAAATGTCAAAATGTGACAAACTACAACCAACTTCACTCAATAGATTTCTTTCTTTTTCTTTCTTCCGGCCAAAGGAGACTGACAAAATGGTGCGTGCAAAACCAATTATTTATTCAATGGAAATATGAAAAAATGTGATAAAATAACAAAAAAAGAAAACAAAAATGCCATAAGCAATGTGGAATATATAAACATAGTGTTGATGTGTTGTTTATTAAACATGCGTTTTTATCTCTTGAAACATTAATTGCAGACTAAGAAGCGTCGTAACGGAGGTCGCTGCAAGCACAACAGAGGTCATGTAAAGGCTGTGCGTTGCACCAACTGTGCCCGCTGTGTGCCCAAGGATAAGGCCATCAAGAAGTTCGTTATCCGTAATATCGTCGAAGCTGCCGCTGTTCGTGATATTTCCGAAGCCTCCATCTGGGATTGTAAGTTGTTTGAAATCGGCTGCGCCCCTTTTGTGGGGATTGGGGAAAACGAATACTAATTACTTTTGTTTTTCTTATTTTAGCTTACACTTTGCCCAAGTTGTACGCCAAATTGCACTACTGTGTATCCTGCGCTATCCACTCTAAGGTCGTAAGAAACAGATCCAAGGAAGCTCGTCGCATTCGTACTCCTCCAGTAAGAACCTTCCCCAAGGATATGGCTCGCAACCAACCAAGAAAGTAAAAATGCTGTTCAAAAGCATTAATAAACTTTAATTAAAAAAGAAAAAAAAAAACCAAATGTGTTCTTAATGGATGTGGATAGTATTGGTCTCATAGAAGATTGGCGCCCTCAAGAAAGGGTTATGGATGCTGTGGGCTACATGGGATAAGCCGTTTGGTATATCAATGGGCAGAATTGAAGGGAAAGCTTGGCTTTCATGGAATCTAAAAATTATTCAAATTGAGACACTAGTTCTACATAAACACTTTGTCAAAAATTTTAAAGTTTTTGGGTCTCGTTTGCAACATGGAAATGCTTTGTACTTAGAATTTTAGGTCATTTTCGTATGTAACGATGGCCAGGTGGTAAAATATACAAAAACAAGTTTTTATTTTTGAAAATCGCATGTCGATAACTCCTTGTGGTGTAGATTCTCATGAAGGGGAGAACAGGTGGCTAATCTTCAAAAAAATGAATTAATTTTAAACTGACAATCACTCAAATTTGAATCCAAACATGTTGATGCCGATGTGTTGCCATTGTTGTTGGTTACATTAAACTGTGCCGCTTATACAACAATTGCTTATTAGTGAACCCATTTTTGTTCTTAGGACCACTTTTTTTATACCCTCCACCATAGTATGGAGGGTATATACATTTTAGACCCCACAAAGTATATATATTCTTGATCAGCATAAAAATCTATGTCGATTTTGTTCGTCTATCTGTCTGTGGAAATCACTCTAGCTTCCGAACGGTATGAAGTAGATTTAAAAAATCTTACTCAAATGTATATTATGTTTGCAGGACTTTTGGTATTGAAAATGGGCCATGTAGGTTCACGCCCCCATATAACGGTACCTCCCGATATTCGGTAATTTGATGATTTTAGCGACATTAATCACCGGAATTGTTTCAAATTTGGCATTTGAAGTTCGTAATGGATACTATGACAGAAAATTGTCTGTGCAGGTCTACGTTTTGGTATAGCCCCAATATAAAATGTTCTCTTTATAACAGTATTTTGATGATTTTAGCGACATTATTCACCGGAATTTTTTCGAATTTGGTATTTGAAGTTCGTACAGCCTATGACAGAAAATTATCTGTGTACATCTTCGTTTTGGTATAGCCCCCATAGTAGTACCTCCTTATATTCGGTGTTTTGATGATTTTAGCGATATTATTCACCGGAATTGTTTCAAATTTGGTATTTGAAGTTCGTACTATAGCCTATGCCAGAAATTTATCTGTGCATATTGTAATGGCTTGTCACGTCGTATAGGCCCTACATTCGGTATTTTTAAAATTTTAACAGAATTTTTAACGGATTTTATTTTTTTGAGAATTGCCAAATTTATTTCAAATGGTGGAGGGTATTCAACTTTATTACTTATTTCATTTGAGATTGTTAAAAAAGTTTGTTTTACACAGTCTCTATACATCAATTTTTACATTTTAATAATTATGGTACCTTTTAACCTCCCGTTTTTAAGAATTTTGAAGAATGATTTCCATAAATATTAGTTATAAAATAGTATTTCATGCTCTCAGAGAATAAAACCCATCTGGCAGAAAATTGTCGATATTGATCGGCAGATCAAACTAATAATTTCCAATAGAATGGGCTTTAATTTAGTCTTATAAAATGGAATTTTTTTAGCGTTGCCTCATTTAACTCCTGTTTGCATTTTCCGCTTGAAATGTCTAAAGAATTGTAACCGTCAGGTTTCAATTTCGTACTTCGGATTTTTAAGAAATATTCACTAGCTTTGAAACATCGAAAATTTCATTTAAATTAATGTAATCAATGACTGTTTGAAATAACAAGCCATTCTAGAACTTCTGTTTGTATTAAATACCCATTTCGTTTTTTCAAATCCAGATGTTAGGTCTATAGAAAATGTTAATCACTATATTATTTTCTGACGTGTTAAAAATATCAGATATATATCCATTTGTAATAAAAAGACCTAACAGCTTCCTAAAACCTGAGTTACAATAATAAATAAAAAATAAATAATAATAACAAAAAAAAATAAATAATATAAAAAAAATTAAAAATTAATCATTTTCCATTATTTAAGTTAAGCAGGTACCATTTATCCAATACTTTTAATAAGAATTACACATACGAAAAGAATTCCACAAAAAAAAACTATAAGTTTAAGTCTTTTTATTTATTCGGGCATTTTACTAAGAAAAAGAATTCCACATATCATTCAGGCTTTTCGAATAATACTGATATTAATATGGGAAATTTAGTTAATTCTTATATTTCAACAACATTAAATGAATCACCTTGCAACTCTACACAACAGGGTGTATGATTTCATGCGTTTTCATTCCATTCATCTGGCAACTGTAAACATATTCTCATCAACGTGGCAACATTCCATTTTCTCCTAAAAGTAACCACTCACTTAGTGACTGGATTCAGTAGTTTGGGAAAAGGCATTTTTACAGATAAAACATTGGACATAATTGTGAACAACCTGTGAATTTTCCATTAGTTTAGCGGCATATTGGGATATTCATTGAAAGCAGTTTGCGGCGCTAAATATCGATTACAACATTTAACAACGCATGCGGCCGCAACAATAGTGATTGATGTGTGTTTGTGATTACTAAATACATCATTTTAATTTTTCTTCACATCACTAGAATTGTATTTTTTACACAATGAAGCAGCAGAAGATTTCACTTCTGAATTTTTAAGGGGCCGATTTGTTAACAAATTATTGCTATTTTTGTGAAAAGCTACAAGAAAAGAGTGTTGCGGTAATTCATTTCCGGCCACATAATGTCGGTACATTATAAATTCAAAAGTACCCTGGACTATGACACCATTACATTTGATGGCCTGCATATATCCGTGGCGGATCTCAAAAAGGCCATACTTCAACAAAAACGCTTGAGCAAAATAACTGATTTCGATTTGCAAATAATCAATGCACAAACAAAAGAAGGTATGCATAAAATTAACTAAAAAGTTTGTGCCTGAGTGGTTAATTAATGTTGGGAGTTGTTTTTTTTTTTTAGAATACCCCCATGATACAAGTCTCATACCGAAAAATACCTCCTTGATTATATCTCGTGTGCCGCTAACAAATCAGGCCAAGAAATCTTGGGATACCGCAAATAAACCCATACAGCCACGCATTGTTCCTAAGCCGGTGGAAAAGACAGATTTTGATCTGTCGAAAATGGAGGGTAGCGAAGAGGAGAAAATCCAAGCCATGATGATGCAAAGTACAGCCGAATATGACCCCAAAAGGTAAGCGAGAATGATAGATAGAAGTGATAAAATATTTTATTTCGGCTGTTTTCATTTCCCAAAGTTATCAAAAAATTCGTGGTTTCTCTCAAACGGGTGAGGTGCCACCCACTTATCGCTGTAATAAATGTAAAAAAGGTGGCCATTGGATTAAAAATTGCCCCTTTAATATAAGTAAGGAACACACTGAAGTGAAAAGGACAACAGGAATACCCAAATCCTTTATTGACAAGGATGAAAGGTAATTAAAAGCAACACTTTTAAAACTATAAAGGGCAACTATTAAAAATTCTTGAATCTCACCCAGAGCATTGATGATTGAGAGCCAGGAACCATTGCTGGAGGAGGAAAAGAAGCAAGAAATACCTGAGGATTTGGTGTGTGGTATATGTAATGATCTCTTTGTGGATGCCGTCATGATACCCTGTTGTGGTAGTTCTTTTTGTGATGACTGTAAGTAGAAATTGAAGCATAGCAGATAAAGAAAACCAAACGAATATAACCTAATCTTTGCTTAAACAGGTGTGCGCACCGCTCTATTGGAGTCCGAAGATAACGAATGCCCTGATTGCAAGGAAAAAGGCAGCTCACCGGGTTCTCTAATTCCCAATCGTTTTCTACGGAATTCGGTTAATGCGTTTAAAAATCGCACTGGCTACAAAGCCAGCAGTCAAACAAAAAAAGGTAAAAAATTATAAAATTACTTAAACTTTTGTTCAAAAATAATTAATTCTCAAATCAATTTAGAAATTAAAATTGATCCCCCACCACCAGCAGCAACAGCAGCAGCAGCAACCGAGGACGACAATGATAATGTGGCGGAAGAAAAACCCCAATTGGATGTAATTAAGAAAACAGAACCAAAAGAAGAGGCTAAGGAGCAACAACCAGAAGAAGAGGAACGAAGGGACAATAATGAGATTACAAAAGCAGTTAGTGATAACGAGCCAAAAGAGCTTGATATAAAAACAAAGGACGAGCATGTTGATGTGCCAAGCACAGATGTAAAAGAAGAAAAGAACGAACAACACCATCATGTTGCCCCAACTCATTCAAGTCCTGCTCATGAAGATTCTGATTATGAGGATAATATTGTGGTTAAGGTACCATCTGCTTCGGATACTCGCACTGAAAAGTATCTTAGCCGTCGTCATGCATCATCGCATCCAAAACCACCTGGCCTTGAGCCTCATTCGCCGAAAAGTAAACCACAGGTAAGAAAAATATTGTTTGTATTTATACTCATGTATATCAGACGCTGATTTTATTATGGATGAGAGATGAGTTTTAAATAATGTTGAGTCCGGTTAGAATTTCATTAAAATAACATCTTTCAACCTTGTTCCCTTGGTTGTCAATCTAAATTGTTGGTTGAAATTAAGAATAAAACTGTTTCAAGATACCACTAGCCTCTAACGAATTAAGTTTGCGACTCAAATGACCACAATTTCACTGTAATAAAATTAGCTATTGATAACTTCACTACTACTTTCCTGGTATATATCATGTTTGTTTTTGCCAATATCATTTAATGCTTCTTATTTACTAATTGTTTAGTATCCTCAACAGGAAAGTAATTCTCATCGTTCCCACGATCGTCCAAGCTCAAAAGATTGGGATCGATCACCCAGAGATCATGAGACTCCGACAACCGACCATTATGGCTATGAAAAAAATAGCCGACCGATCTCAACAACTAAACCCCCTCTGGAAAATATCCCACCACCTGGTGCGGCACCAGGTTCGGTGCAAGTACCACCACTTTATCCTCCCCATCAAGGGGGCTATGATATGCAACAACGTCCGATTAGGCCCATGAACATGCATGGAGGATATCACAATCATATGCATCGTCCACCGCTGTATCCACATCCGAATATGCCACCTCATCCCCATCCGCAAGTGGGGCCGCCACCATTACGTATGCCAATTGCTGCAATGGGCTCCTATGATCAACCACCCTACAATCCCATGGGCAACGTGGTACCAGGGTAAGTGTGAGACACATTGTAGTACAGTTTGTCATATTTCTTAGACGTATTTCAAGCAAAATTGGCCCAGAAAGCTACTATATATATAAACAACCAACCTACCTACACACATTCTTAGCTGCCATATTAATATTCTTTTAAGTGCAAAAAAGGAGTGCAGCAGGTGTGCCTTTGAATCCCCCAATATATACATATCTACTTCTGTATCTATTGCTCCGGAAGGTACAAATCAATACGAGTTGTTAATTTTAACAAAAAAAAAAAGAAAAGAAAAAAAAACAAACAAAATAACTTTTCTATTATCTTTGACCTATGTAAAGAGGATAGATAAAAAATAACTATATTCCTAAACTATTGTACTGCTAAGTTGTTGTAAATTTTTATTTTGTGATAAAATCAAATTTTATCCTTAAAATTCAAGAAGTAGACCACATTTTTGCACACATTATTTTGTAAGAAGAAACAAATGAATGTGATAATGATGATGATGATGATCTCTCAAACAAACCTTTTTGTAGACCAGTTTAAATTGTAAGCAAAACATAGAATTGTAGTCTAAGCTGTAAGCAAAACATACCATACCAATACCAAAATGAAACAAAAATCCAAGTTATTTAAGGATTGCTGATTGCATTTGTTTTTATAAATTGTTTATGCCATGTCTTAATTAAAAAAAAGCAATAAAAAGACTGATTGAACTCGTAATTATTTGTTATTGATATAAAATTTTGTAAAGAAAGTCATGAGATCGAAGATGAAGAAGAAGAAGAACAGGACAGGATATACAAATATCAGTTGTAACTAAATATTAGCATGGATTTGTGGTCTCACAAACTGAGGAATTTACGTGCAGCACGAAGAGGAAATCAAAACCAAACTCTTGGACCATGGAAGACTCATGTGGCCTCCCAAAGTCGTTATTGTGAAACACCATTTATTGCCCCCCATCTGCCTTGTTTTTCATGAGCCCATTTTGTTGTAGCCCTTTTGCTGATGGGTAAGTGTTTCCAGGTCTGTTTTGTCGTATAAAATCAGTCGCTGTTACAATGATGCGTTGCGGTTCCAACTAGGAGGACACAATATTTATCCTTTTGAATTGAAAGAAAGAAAATGGATTTGTTGGTATACGGTTTGCGAGCTTAACAATGAAAAACCACCTCCTCCATTTGCTCAGTTTCATAAATTGTTTTGTACCATTTAGATGTGCTTTTCTATTCCACAGATATCAACGTTTTCCTACCGCTAATATGCCCAATCGTTTCAATTATCCTGTAAGAGAACATGAAAACCCAAATCAAATGCGCCCCTTTAATAGCATAGCATCTGTGTATGAAGTGGTACAAGCCAAGGTGGGATCAGGGTAAGTTTTTAAGCTATACAAACAAAAAGGGAATTGTGACAAAATGTAATTGATTTCTCCATATCCATTGTTAGGATCATTGATGACCCCCTGGAGGCCTTTAATCGCATTATGAAAGAAAAAGAGAAAAAGAAAACCGAAGACAGACGGTCGCCAGATCGACGCCGCCGATCGAAAGAGCGACACATTAGAGGTAATTTTCGCACATCACCATATAATAATCGGAATTCTAAGGACCATGGAGGCGGCGGTGGTGGTGGTGGCAACAATAATAGTAGTGGCGGTGGAGGTGGTGGCTATCATGACAAAAGAGGTCGTTCCCGTGATCGTGATAATGATCGTCGTTGGCCACGCTATGAAAAACCAGGAGATAAGGAACGTGACCGAGAACGCGACAGAGACAGAGAAAGGGAAAGGGAACGTGATCGCAACAAAGATCATCTCTATAGGAACAGCAGACGTTCAAAGTCTTTGGAAAGAAATTCAAGGTATACCGAAAATTTGCAATTTTTAAAATAGGTATTCTCAATTAATATACCTTTCCAGATCGAGATCACATTCTCCCCCCAATAAACGCTATAGATCTCCGTCTAATCACAAGAGTCATTTCAATCAGGATAAGTAAGTATTTTAGCCATTGACAACGGTATTCGAAATAAAGCAAAATATGCATTTTTTTAGACATCCCCATCACTATCATCCCAAGTCACGGCCAGAGGATCATGAGGACACTATGCACAGTAACAGGTAAGAGTAGAAACGAATATATATCTAGGGAAACCCTTTAGACAATTTAAAGTCGTTTTTATTTATAAAAGGCACCCAATATGCCTTTAGAAGTTCAAACTTCTGATGAAGATATGTAGAAGAACTTCTGAAGTATAGAACATCTTGATATTAATTTTTTATATATTGTTCATCCTCTCCTTTACCACAAACAGACACAAACGTGAAGGCAGTCGGGGTCGTCATATCTCGAAACCATTTGAACCCAAGGGCATGCTCAATGATGATAGAATGGGGGATATGAGGTAAGTAGACTCATAGAAAAACTTATCATAAACCTCAAATTAACTAACAAACAAATCTCCTTTCCAGGAAACACTATAACATGAATGATGAAAACTCAGAACCACCGCCACCTGGCTTTGAGATACAAACCTCACGTAATCCATTCCATAGCAACATTTCAGCATCACCGTCAACAAATCTGCGCGAAATTCGTCGTAATCCCACACCAGATCTATATGAAAAATGTGTCTCGCAGGATTTGGAGGAGAATAAACTGTATAGCAGCAACACGGGAAATCGATCCGAAAGAGATTTACGATCGCGCTCACGATCAAGAACCAGATCAAGGTCTCGTTCAAGTGTTCGAGCCGCAGAGAAACGACGTAAAATGCAAAGGAGTACCACACCGAAAGGTAAGCCGGCATCATCGACATCCGATCACCATCATAAGAAGGATAAAGAAAGGGGCTCATCATCACATCGTAAACACAAAAGTGTTGATCGATATCATCCTCAAAAGGATAAGGAGTATCATGATCATGATTTTGATTCGAAAAGACGTAGTATGACGCCGCCACGGCAAAAGGAATCATCGAGCAATGTCAATGAACATAAAATTGTTAGTGGTGGCGAACATCCATCTTCTCCCGAGGAGAAATCAGAAAAGAAATCGGAAAAGAAACTCAAGGAACGCAAGAAGAAACGTAAAGACAAAAGTGAAAAGAAAAAGGTTAAAAAAGAAAAGAAGTCCAAAAAGGAGAGACATAGAAACAAGTCGGAAGATCGTCATAATGATGATGCAGCTAACGAGGAAGAAGACGAAGAAGATCAGCAGCAGCGGCGTGACGAAGAACACCAAGGTGAACACGACGACCAGCAACGTGGTGGTCATGCTAAAGAAGCAAATGACTCCAAGAATAGCAATGAGGAATTGAAATCATCCGACAAGGAATTCCATTTGTATGACGACCTAGAGGAAGAAGGAGAATATAGGAGTGTGGAAAAGGAACTGCAGCCCAATTCCACACCGAAAAATAACAACACAGCAAGTCCCCCGCCCAGAATGGAAGTTGTAACACCCAAACAGATGAAATCTCTTGATTATGGCGACAAGACACCACCCTCCTCGGATATTAAGTGCTTTGATGCAGTTCTGGACATCCATGAATATGAAACCGATTTTGATGAGAGTTTTAAATACCAGGACAGTGGCAACAATAAATTAGTGGCCCCCGAAACTTCAAAATGGGAATTAGATGACAATCTTAATAGCATGGGTGGTGCTGCGGGTGGTGGGCCTGACCATATGGGTGAGGATAAAAATGATGACAACTATGCCCACAACAACAACAACAATGGAGATAGCAAGGTGACCAATGAGGTAATTGTGCGGGCTGAAAAGGCGATTTTTGCCAGGGCTATCAATGCCATTCGGCCGATTGAGTTACACAAGAAATCCTCGTCAAAGGAGAGATCTTCGTCATCCAAAAACTATCCTGATGATCATGATAATATAAGGAATATTAAAATAACTTTGCCCGTTAATATTAGTAACGAACGTTCGGTGGAAGTGAGAGGTGGTGGAGGTGGGTCCGAAGGATCTGGTGAAAAGAAAAAATCCATCAAGGATAGATTGGGCAGTAAGGTGCAACAACCTCCAAGCTATGAACACAATGATCGCCACAGTAGACGTGGGCTGAGTGAGAGCAAATCCTCAAAAAAGCTGGGCGATAATGAGAAAAATAGTCGAGAACGTGACAGAGAAGCAGGAAGAGGTGATAGAGACCGTGAACGAAGAGACCGGGAACGCGAGAGGGAAAGGGAGAAAGAGCGAGAGCGTGAAAGAGACAGAGAAAAGGATAGAGAACGTGAACGTGAACGAGAGCGAGAAAGGGACAAGGAGCGTGAAAGGGAGAGGGAACGCGAAAGAGAAAAAGAAAAGGAGCGGGAAAGGGAGAAAGAACGCAACAAGGAAAGAGAGCGTTTGAAGCAACGTGACAGCGGCGGCAGAGATCGCGAAAGAGAACGTGACAGGGACCGAGAACGGGAACGAAATCACGATTACGACAAAGATCAGCAGCGTAACAAAGATTGTAAACCAAAAGAAAAGTCTGACAAAAATCATCACCCGCAACGTGACAACGATGGTCCGGCAATGTCGTCTCAGAAACGACATCATCACTCTCCTGTGTCACGCAAACGTAGTCCATCTACATCATCCTCGGACTCCGAAGACAGTGATGTTGAACGCAAGCGCAAACATGCCAAGACAGATAAAAAATCCCGCAAACGTTCCGAATCACCGGACAGCGATAGTAAACGGTCTAGCAAAAAGAAAGCCAAATCGGACAAGAAAAAGAAGAAGAAGAGTAAAAAATAAAACATAACTGTACTAATTGTAAAAACAAATAGAAACAAAACAGAAAAAGAAAAGCAGGAAATTAAGAAGAAGTTAAAGGAAATGCTCATTTTCAGCATTTACAATAAATACACACATACAAAGAATGAAATTTACAAATGATTACCCCCAAAACATAACATATATATATATACTTACTATATAGAAACAAGATTTCATATATATAAATATTTAATTTATACATTAAGGAAATTTGATTTTCTTTTTAATAAAAAAAAAAAACAAACAAAAAAATCTAAGAATCAATCCCCTTAACATCATAATTTCTTTTTAAGTGAATGATGTTTCAAAACAAACAAACAAACAATAATAAAAGAAAATAATAATTAATTAAAATGAATTCTCTCTTTTATAACATCAAACAAAAAAAAACACACACACACATTTAAGAACCTATTTTAGTAAAAAATATTGAAAATTTGTAAAAAGTTTGGTAAGCAAGGTCTATTTTTTAGTTGAAAAAAAACATGAAGTAGTTATATTTTTATAATTTTTTTTTATTTAAAAAATTGCATTTTTTGTTTACTTATGCATGGCTAAAAATATTTTCATTGAAAATTTATCAAGACCAATAAATTTTTGTTTTGGTTACAAATTATTTTAATAAAAAAAAAATTGTTTTCTCTTGGTTTTTTAACAAAAAAAAAAAAAAAAAAAAATAATAATGCAATGTAGTGGGATATTTGTTCTTTTCTTTTTGGATAAATGGGTAAAAAATGTAACTTGAACTAGGTATATAAAATATTGTCCGAATAAATTTTCTCTCTCTCTCTCCCTTTCTGTTTCTTCTAAATTCTTAAAGCACGGACATTAATTTGTGTTAATTTAAAACCTATTTGTATATATATACAAGCTTGTTAGTTGAGCTATATAATATCATAACAAAACAAAAGAACCAATAACAAACTGGTTTCATATCTAAGATGCCTTAACTTTTTTGCTAGCCTCTTTTTGTTCCTTTTTCATAAACATAGACTTGGGATAGGACTCAGTAAATATCATGGTACCGGTAAACACTAAAATTGTGCCAATCCAATGGTATAAAGTAAATGAGTTTTTAAAATACAATATCGAAAAGACCAACGATACAAATTTACGCAACGTAACAACTAGGGTGACCGTCAATGAGCTACATTCAGCCGTTAGGACATAAACGGAGCTAATGCAAACATATTGTGTTATCATATTACATATTAAATAGATTATTTGTTCCGGCACAAAGGTGTTGACACCCAACACCATTAGAGGTTCACTGGTGGCGCTAATCACAAGATGTTGCCAAATGTTTGAACCCATCAAAAGGAAACCGGGTAGGGGTAATAAATGCTGTAAAAGACAATTTTTTGGTCAAAAGAATTCAAGTTTGTTTAAAAATTCAACTCACCGTATAGTACAAAGCCTCTCTAGAACGTTTGCCATGTTTTTTATAGAGTACCTCTTGATAAATGCCCATGCAGGCTGAAATCAGTAGGGCAATAGTTAATATTCCAATGCCAACACACCACCAAAATACAACCGAGTAGGTATTTTCCTCGGACGGGGTTTCTTTGCGCAGTTTAGGATTACTGGTGTCTTCCTAAAATAGAGAAGGAAAAGTTAATATTAAGGTATATTCCATAAGAAAGCCACATAGCCTTGGATAAGGTTGTATACCTATAAAGAACTAAAAACTAGACAACATACCACTTTAGAAGCCGATACCATGGTGCAGGTAATAATACCAATTGTAATTAATATTACCGAAATATACTTGGAAATGCCATATTTCTTTTTAAGTATTAAAATACCCATAATCATGTTGGCCATCAGAGATCCCTAGAAAATAACAAAAAATACAGTATTTCTTTCCACCAAAAAAGATAATGTCAACTTACGGCCCGAAAGATCATATGCAATGGCATCGGTATATTAAAGTCAAATGCATAATTATTACAAACGCTGGTGACGAAGAACATCAAGACCAAAATCGCATAATCCTTAAAGCCAATTACCGGTTTGACCTTGCCGAATTTCGAAGTAAATATAAAACCTTCTATGGCAATGAATAAAAATTGTGAGAATGTTATGAGATTCCCCGAACCAGAGTCATATCTAACAAAAAAACACGAATTCAATTAATAAAAATTATTCTATTCATATGGATGTAAAAACATACTTGACAAGAAGCTCCAGGAATATGACATTACTGCAGCATCCTATAAATACTCCCAGTACTGCTGACCAGGCCTTTAGATTCATTCTCGTACACGTTTACTCCTAAAAGTGAGAAGGAGAAATGACTTTCTGTTAAAATGTTTACTGCTTACAAATTAAGTGCTACGTTAACATGATTCAGCCATTTTTCAATATTTGTTAATCTTAATGATCCAACAAACAACGAAAAATTACAACAACATCACAATCTAATAGCACATTAGATTGTTATTGTATCTGCCTGAGAAGATGGTTCGGTACGTGATAGTTTATATTGGGTGTTTATCTTTGCGTCGCCTTATCACTGTGTCCCAGCTGGTCGCTGGTCAATCACGAACGATATTGTATTGTAAACAATATTATTTTATTATGTAATTTTATAAAACAAACGAAAATATCACAAAAATATATACCGATAATAAAATGTGAATTTAGCAGCCAGATTTTTTCTCGTTGAAAAAAAACACACGTATTGGGAGCAATTGGTTAATTGAATAATTTGAGTTTGACAACACACGCAGAACAAATAGTATTGAAGTATTGTTATTGTTGTGTATAGCACAACAACATCTTAAAAGAATTAATAGAATGTTGAGAATTCCAAGGTAGATCTAAAAGGTAACCGCATCGGCGAATTGCTACAACAAAGCAACTTTTGCGGTACCCTCAAATGTCAAAATTGGCATCTAAGGCGAAAAATATATATTCGCCATGACATTTAGTTGTTACACTTCCTTTACACGGTGGCATTTTTAGCTGGCATTTTTATCAATTCTCTTTTAAAATTTCTGCGTAAATCTTCGCGCCTTTACACGGTAGCATTTTATGATATTAGTGCTGGGCATTTTTTCTGACATTTTATTTTATTCAGTATTTCGTATAGAGCTGTATTGTTGTGCTAATTGTTTGTAACAGATATTTATAAAGAAGTGATTCAAAATTAAATGTGTGAATCTAAAGAAGAAATGATGGAAAAAGTTATTGTATTTTAACTTTCTTTTTTTACTTTTTAAAACTTCCAATTAATTCTCATATAATTCGCTATACAATTCAATCACTAAACACATCACAATAAAAGAAACGCATCAAAAATTACAATAAAGAAACGATATGAAATGTCAAAATCATAAAAAATTCGGAAGAAGCAAAAAGAGAAATGCAAAGAAAATGGCATGTAACCCTGTGCGGTGGCTTATCGTGCCATTTTTTTTCTATCCTTCACTGCCTTTACACGGTGCAATTTTTAGCTGGCATTTTTATCAATTCTCTTTTAAAATTTCTGCGTAAATCTTCGCGCCTTTACACGGTGGCATTTTACGATAATAGTGCCTGGCATTTTTTCTGACATTTTATTTTATTCAGTATTTCGTATAGAGCTAATTGTTTGTAACAGATATTTATAAAGAAGTGATTTAAAATTAAATGTGTGAATCTAAAGAAGAAATGATGGAAAAAGTTATTGAGGTGTTAAATATTGCATTATTAACTTTTATTTTAACTTTCTTTTTTTACTTTTTAATACTTCCAATTAATTTTCATATAATTCACTATACAATTCAGTCACTAAAAACATAACATCACAATAAAAGAAACGCATCAAAAATTACAATAAAAAAACGATATGAAATGTCAAAATCATAAAAAATTCGGAAGAAGCAAAAAGAGAAATGCAAAGAAAATTGCATGTAACCCTGTGCGGTGGCTTATCGTGCCATTTTTTCTTCTCTACACCTTTTACCAACAAAAAAATGGCAGGGTTAAAAAATGTCACCGTGTAAAGGCAGTGTTAGTTGTTAGTTGCGAGCGTTGGAAACAAAAATGAAAAACGTCCCAACGAAACGAATATGAAGGCCACAAAGGAATACCCGATAAAAAATAGAAAGAAAGCAAAGACTCCGGGTACTTATTTATTAAAAAAATAAAATATATTGACTTCAAATTATTGAAAAATCAAATTAATATTTATTTAGAATGGCCAACATTCTAAATCAAAACTTTGATTTACTCAAAGTCCTGTTCACGGAATGTCTCCAGGCAAAAAACAATCCAAAAGACTCGGTATGTCAATGCATTTTCATGGATACCGGTACCATGACAAGAGATTAATTTCAATTTATTTGCAGCGAGTTGATTTGGAGGAAAAAATCAAAACCGGCTCTTTGCTGTTTGTGTTGATTAAAAAAGTTAATCGGCTGGTAAAGTATAAGGTGCGTTCTGGACGTGAGGAGCTGCAGGCCCAAAAGACCCTGGTGGATGCCAATCGTTTGCATTTGCAGAATCTGTTGTATGAAGTGAATTACCTGAAAAGGGAAATAAAGCAATGCTATAAATTCAAGAGTCAAGATGAAGATATTGATATCTATGAACCACCAGGAACTAAGGTTGCTTTGGCTGATTCCGACATGACACATAAGGAGCGTATAAATCGTTTGGAACGGGAGCTGAACTTACGCAAACAATTGTCCAATGATTGTAAAAATCTGCTAAATGATAAGACAAAAGTTTTCCATGAAATTATTAATAAAATGGAAAATCTTTCAACGTTTGCTCCATCGCTTAGGACACTGCTCAAAGCGACACGTCCCCTGCAAGAGGCGCTGCAGTTGCCAATTGAGCAAAAATGGACGTTGGAAAACAAGGTTCACATGTTACAGCATAATTTATATATGACTTATGTGAATTTAAGAGCCATTGAAATGCTGGAGGGTAGTATTAAGGTCAGCGTGAATGGCCATGAAGATGAAGTCCGGGAATATGAAGCTAAAATAAAATTGAAGTCTTCGGAAGAATTGGAGCAATCATTCCTAACGAAACCCCATCCTCTTTCATTGCAAATAAAGGTAGGTTGCAATGTTTTGGTGGCTATCCAAAGTAAAAAAAAAAAATCGATATATTTTCAGCTCAGTCAAGAAGAAACCTTGGAAGATTTTGTGGTGGTGGATATCTATTATTTGCCTTTATTGATGATTGCCACGGCCCACTGTGAGATACGTTTATGTGAAAATAACACCAACTTAATGGAGACAAATTTGCTGCAAGACTTTTTAAAATTTATAAATGAAGACGACTTGGGTGAATCTTTGCCATATTCCGAAACAAGTTTAAATGTGAGATTGACTGAATTAAACTTATTTTGTTAAAAATATTTATTTTTTTCGGCAAATATTTATGTAGTTACAGAAACACAACATCAAATTGGAAGACTTCAAGCATAATTTGGTTAAACACAATTTGGGTTTACCCTACCAATGGTTGCAAAAGATGATTGGAAACTCCTCGTTCAACAATACCAAATGTAATGACATGCAGAACCAAAAGCTCAAAGATTTCACATTAGAGTGTGTAAAACGTATACGCAATTACTTTCAAATACGCCATCAACTGATAACTCAAATACGAGCATTTATGAACAAGAATATTGATGAATACATTGCTGGTGGTGGTGGTGGTGAAAAAGTCAACCAAGCAAAACCAAATTGCACTCTGGTCCAGTGGTCGGCAGTGTCATGGGAGGAATATGAAAGTTCACCGTCCACCCTACCATTCGTTGCGGAAAGAATTGTCGATGAATATTGTAGTTTCTTTAGGGCTGTTATTGTTTTGGGATCGGCCAAAATGGAATGCCTTATCAGTTTATCCAATAAATATCCCCTTAATATACCACTGTGGTCCATAACTGTCCATTGGAATGGCCATCATAATGCATTAAATAATTCAGCCATTAAGGTAAGTTGTGGAATATAATTTTTGTCCATGCAATAAGTCATTCATTCTTCTCTCTTCTGTTAGGTTATGGAACACTACACGAATGCAATCAAAGATTGCAAGCAGGGAAATTTGTTGGCCTTGCAACTGTTGCGTACCATGTATAGCCTTGATATCTTCTTAGAAACGGAAGGCCCTCTTTATCAACCTTTGGAATATAATAAAGAGAAAAGTTTCATCAAATCATTCGCCAAACGTATACGCATGCGACCGTTTAAGCGTATTAACAAGGGTTCTGTGAACTATTTTAAGCAATAAAAATGAAGTAATTTTTTACCTATAAAATAAAATCCATGTTTTGGAAATGGACATACTTGAAATGCCTTTGCTCAAAGGAATTTATTTTCAAAAGAAAAGTTTAATTCTCCCATACAAATTATTGCCACGCGCAGCTGTTTAAAGTGATTTTGGTTTGAATGAATGCTATTTATAGAGTAATATCATTAGATACAAAAAAAACAACAACAAGAACAGCCTCCCCCACAACACAAAATCTATAAAATACATTCGACAAACAATAACAAACATTTCATTCACCCTAAATTGAATGGTATCTTTCATTCAGCACCACCACCACCACCAGTGTGGTTGAATTCAATTTTAACATACACATACATCGCACCCTGTACATTTTGTATAATTACCGAGATCGCCTAGAGTGGGAGAGAAATGTGTTTCTTCCAAGATTTCTTCCATTTCATTAGCTAATGTAAATAATATATTATAGAATGTTTTATAACCCCATAAAGAGTTCAGTGATTGCTGAGACAATGGACGTCTGCATGGCAGATGGATTATATACATACATACGTATGTATACGCCACAGATTTAAAATTTCCATTTTAAATAAAAATATTTCTTTGCTCGGAAGTCAAACACAAACTTTAGGGGATGAACCAAGAAAATGTTCCTTTCTCAGCGGTCGTTTTCCTGAAAAGGCTGTTTTTCTTACTCCTGCCCGTTAAAGGAGTGTAATAATGGAAGAAGATAGTATCACTCTACTTAATATTTTGGAAGACTCACGAGGTTTGTATATGCTATAAACTTCCTGTGAATGATTCTCAAGTAAGTCATTGATTACTAGCCGAAAATTTCGTATTCTTTAAATATATCTTTCTCAAACAATTGTCAATATCCTTTGGAATTCTCTTTTTTCCGAAATTATAATAGTTTTTCTTCTTTTACTCAAAGTCCATACCCAATAGCTGTAATGCAAAAGGACGAACAAATAATTCCTATCGCTCGACATGATTTCAAAATTATCCTTACTTTCTGTTTCCACATAGGTAATAAAGACAGTTCCCCAACAAGAAAACATGTCAACAATATTTACCCCACCCTCAAAGGTTTGATTCATTTGTAATTTTCCAATGCACTTGAAAATAACTCCAATATCTATTCCAAATAAAAAGATAATTTCAATCAATAATAAAATATGAATCAAGTCACAATCAAGCAACAACAACAACAAAATTCGCATGGTTTGTTCGCTCGCTCTCATTTCGTTTTTAACTCAAAAAAGTGACTAATTTTGTTGTGCCGTTGATTGGTTGTTGTCCGATGATAATGGGGGTAAAGAAAGAAAATGACTCATCGTCGTCATTTGTGTGTGCCGAAAGAAACCAAGTGAGTCACAACTCACTCAACTCTCTTCGTTCTGCTGATTTTGATTTTTTTTTTGTGCAAATAGATGAAGAAAACGCAAATATCAAGTTTGCCAATAAATAATAGTCCATACTAGAGAGTTTTCTTTTATTTTTTTCCTTTTTTTATTATTATTAAATTATTATTATTTATAAAAAGCTGAAATTAAATAGTTTTTCTTTTCATATTTCTGCTTCAAAATACAAATATTGGTTGTTGTTGTTGTTGTTTTGTGTTTTCTTGTTGTTTGATGTAATTGGATTCTGGGTAGAGTGGTTGTTTGTGGTGGTGTTTTTAATGATGATTTTTAAAACAGAATTCATTCATTCATCTTTATCTTACTGACGGTCAGTGGCGCGTAATTTCTCTTCGACCGCTTCACGGGAAGCTTCAGAAAGATCAGTGGCTTGTATGTATTTTTGTACACCGACAAGCGATTTCTTCAAGGCATCGAATGAGCTGGAGTACAACATCTTCTTCTTTACCTATCGAACGGAAATTGCAGAAAAAATTATTACATTAGTTTAGCAAGTCACAAGAAAAAGAATTAAACAGGCGATTTTCATATCAAAATACAAGACTTACTTTGGCGGTATCGGGGCACCAGGACATAAGGAAAAGTTTCTGTTTTTTGGAACTTTCTGAGGTACCTTGACATTGGTGCATGTACTCAAAGTCAAAAAGACCATAACTACAACAAAATAAACGGAAAAAGAAGCATAAAAAGGGAGGGTTGTTGGTTGGTTTTGTGTGTGGTGCGCATTAGAAACGAAACAGTAGTGAAGAAGAGTAACGCTAAGCTCTATACATATGTTGTTACATGGTGTGTTTGCTTTGTTGTCTACTTACCGGCATTCACCGGGACCGCATTTTTGGATATCCTCCAAGAATTGATCGTATTCGGCGTTACGTTCACCAACTGTTTCTACATCGATTTGCTTTTCATCTCTGATGTAGAAAATGACATATCTATGCTTCTTGTCCTTCTTGATTTCCTCGTAGGTCGTTTTGCAGACATCTGACACGGTGACTCCTGAAGCCTGGGCGGGGGGTAGCATAAAAAGAAAACACAAACAAAACAAGAATCAGTCAACATGAATTCTAACCACGCCCAAAACATCCTATTATATATAATACATACAAATATACATACATATATAATACGTGTATATATATTTACTACGATTTGCAACACCCCCAAAAAGACCGGGTCGGTGGCACTGGCGCTGTCGTTTTGGCAGATCACAATTGTCAAAAATGAAAGCACAGAGCTGTACAACTGCTGATGCAGCAGCAACTCATTTCCTCATTGCAATCAAGGGGAAAACGACCACAGATTGCAGCTTTTCCAACCGCATACATCAAATTCGCAATTTATTCCAATAAAAAAATTGGCAAAAATAAAACCCAAATATCTAATCAAGAAAAACGGCTCTTTTTTGTTTTTGCAAAAGCCGTGAATATAATGATAATTTCGCCATTTTTATTCTGGCAAAATGGTGAGAGGCGTCGTCGTTGCCGTACTCTCACTCTCTCTTGAGTTTTTGGTACAACGACGACGACGATATATTTCTGACCTTATAAGGCTATTTTTAAACGGCGTGTGGTCGTTGAATTTATGAATTTCATATATCTATACATATGGTGAACAACATATATATTTTTAGATATTATAACCTCCAAAAAAATGAAAACTGAAAGATATTAATCTATTAATTCCTTGATCAAATTGCTTAGAGGGGGTCGGTTGTCTTCCGTTAAAAAAATGTCTCATCTTTTTACTCCCCATTCGCTTTTTTTTTGCTTGTATGTATAACTATATTGTGCGCGCTTGTCGATGTATGTGTGCGGTGTTTGCCGTCTACATTTGCCATTTTCTTTCATTGGTAATATGCGGATTTCTCAGTACTTTTTTCACCGGTCATAAACTTTTTTATTTTCTTTACCGGGTTCTTCGGCCCACTAATAACAATAATTACACATAGATTTTGCCCATGGGCAATTATTTTCACCAGTATTTCTGTAAATCTTACCATTTTTCTTTAGATAATTTAGGGTGTGTAGACCGACGATATAAAAAAAATGCGTCGACGTGCAGCAGCGTGTGTTTCGGTCGATATAAAAATGAAAAATGCGACGACGTGCTCCGACGGTTGCCAAACGACTGTCTTGCTACATCAAACGCTTTTGCAAATGAAAACTCAAGTGTTGGTGCACAATTGCGTCGCCGGCCGTCAGCGTTTGTCGATAACTTCTCAAAGTGATATGAAGGTAAACGACAGCAATAAAATGACATGTCAACGATTTAATATTACCCTTGAGTTTATTTTGGATTAAACTATATTGTCCTATTATTTTAGGTTCAATCTTGTGAATAAACCCAAAATTCCATTTTTTTTCGCGTTTTTCCTATAATAATAATATAATATAAGAATTTTGTTAGAAATGAAAAATAAACCAAACCAACTGTTGCATATATAAAAATCTATTTGACACTAAAGACTCCAGCACAGAGTTGCAATTTTTTAGGTTCTTTGAAGTTGAACAACCTTTCTTATTGAACCACGGTTCCATACATGGTACAATAAAAAGGTAAGGTAGAGCTACCAGCTGATTACATTTTTTTTCTGAGGGTGCTTGATTTCTGCCAATTTTGTGTATGTGTTAAACGTTTTGACAACTAAAAACAAAATATTTTCAAAATCAATGATTGGAAGAAACGCAGATTGTGGGGCGCAGAATTTAAACCATGTCCGATCGTCCTTGCCGTATTTAATGCAAGATTATAGGCTACGTTTACATTGAAGACATTTGCTGAGATAATTGATTATTGATTTTGCGTCAAATTAATAATAAAATGACGCTTATCGTGACAAAGCGATTAAAAGTAAGCATAACCGATACAGAAGGTAAGACATGGAAGAGGAATACAGGTAGTCGCATTGACACAGCAAACCGTTTTTAAAAACCTTCAATTTGCGTCGTATGGGAAAACAAATCATATGGGAATACAAATCTAATTATTAAAAAAAACATTTGAAATATTTTGACATATCATTGTTCCCAAGCGTTTATGCATCCACCCGCATTCTTCTACCATGAGGCTGTCCAAATTTTAAAACTTATTTAAAGCTAGAAACAGATAACCGGAAAGTTACTAATAAAACTTGCTCGGTTGTCGTAGGAAAAACTTTTACATTCTTGCGGTTCTGGAACAAACCAATGCTATTTAAAACTATTTATTTATTTTTTGTAAATTTTAGAGAAAATTGTTGATAGGAACGTCAAAGGTTTTTACAATATCGAGCTCATCATATGATTCAAATGTTGTTTCATCTCAAAACTCAAAAATTGATTTCCCGTAAAAGCTGTAAATTGAAAATATTTAAATAATAATATTAATAATTAAAATATTTAAAATTATTTTATATATTACTCAATCCAATGCATATACATATGAAACAATAATTACAAGGTGGACAGATTTATTAAATTTGAAAAACACAACTCTGAAGCTAGATTTTTAATAAGGGCAAGGAGTTGTTCCTGCCACTATTTAAGAAAAAAATCACGAAACGTTATATGTAGCTGATTTTTCACAATATCGAGTTCTTAATATGGTCGCGTTTTATTTTCATTTCAAAATGCAGAGATTTTTTCTCTCCATGAGATGTAAGTATGAAGTTTAGTTTTAGCAAAATTTGAAAATATTAATTTTTTATTTCTCAAAACAGCACATACACATGCCCTGTTCCAAAACTGCAAGAATTTAAAAGTTTTTTTTCGCTTTATCTAGGGATCAGAGGTCTACCTATTACTGTGGTTTTGTCCCCAATAACGTAAAGAAAAATCTTTTTAAAGTACTTGTCAGCGATGAACCGGCCAGAATGCATGAGTTGTTATATGCAACTCTGACAGAAGACAATTGGTCTGATTCAGAACTGCAGGAACTGAATAGTTTTTACTACGATAAGCGAATTTTCCTTTATGAAATCGGAGAAAATTGCCAAACTAGTAGATTCTTGGCTTTGCAAATTGTTGTGTCGCCATGCCATGCTCAAAAATTTTCTCCCACAAAAAATTGGCATGTGTGCACCTAGTATGCCCACCCAAGTGTCAGAGTGATGACATCGATAGAATATCAATATTAAATAATCGATTTCATTTTCGTTTTTTTTTTTTTTTCATTCCCATGTCTCTCATTAATCGATTAGTTGAAGAATCGATTCGACTATAGATTTAGATCATAGACCCAATCTAAAAGAAAGAACAATTAATGTATATAAAGAACGTCAAATGTGAAAATAAAAATGTCAGAATTTTGTGGTAAATATTGCAATAATACCAAAGAATATAAATATTAACAAAGCAAAGCAAGAAATTGTTGTAAAAATGCCTTGGAAAATTGTTTCGATTTCACACACACGCCTACATAATAGCAAAATATTATTGGCATGAAAAAATTCACCCCCTTGACGCCTGCTGCTGTTGTGTGTCTTGCCGAAGAAACAATGAATGAATGAACAAAAAGTGAAGAAAAATGAATTCCATCGTTTTGGGGAATGCACATAAATATCGGGGTCAGATATTGCCTCTATTGGGCATTGATTGACTGCACACATCTATAAACTGCAACATTGTAAAGATCGATGATGGAACTCCCTTGTATCAGCCCAATATGACTGATTGAATGTGGTGTTGTCCCCAAAAATGAAAAAAATATACGTACCTACCTACATATATATATGTACACGCAGAGCTAGCTATATATGTATATTTAGACATCCCAACTATAAAAGACAACGAAGACGACAACGACACCAATTTTTTGGTCTACGAAATTAATATACATATTTACGTATTTTTTGTTTTATTTCATTTCTTTTACGATTTTTTTTTCGTTTCTGTGTTTTGCTCTAGAATCTCTTGAAGAATCGTCGTGTACAAGGCGATTGAAAATACTCGAATCGGTTATATTGGAACATGGCATGTCACAAGTTGTGGCCGACAATAAGGATAGGGATGGTGGTGAGGATGAAAATTTCCCCCATGGCAAAGCAATATCGGTGGAGACACTATTGGATGCCTTACTGTTGCTCTACGATGAATGTTCTAATTCATCGCTTAGAAGAGAGAAGACTGTATCAGATTTTATAAAAATTGGTAAGAGGATTTGAAATGGATATGCTGCTGCTATATTTGGATGTGTGTTTATGATCTGGACTGTTTCAGCTAAACCTGTGGTTTCTTTGGTTAAGAAATTACGTTTGTCTCGAGATGATTTTGAGATTATAAAAATCATTGGCCGCGGTGCTTTTGGAGAAGTGTGTGTGGTACGCATGATAAGCACCCAGAAAATTTATGCCATGAAAATTCTGAACAAATGGGAGATGTTGAAGAGGGCCGAAACTGCCTGTTTCCGCGAGGAACGTGATGTATTGGTCTATGGCGATCGCCAGTGGATTACAAATTTACATTATGCCTTTCAAGATGACACCAATTTGGTAAGTCAACTCTTTATAGCCAATGGGAATGATTTCAAATGCCCTTTTGTTTTGTAGTATTTAGTTATGGATTATTATTGCGGAGGCGATCTCCTAACATTGCTAAGCAAATTTGAGGATCGTCTACCTGAAGATATGGCTAAGTTTTATATAGCCGAAATAATATTGGCCATCCATAGTATACATCAGTTGCGTTATGTCCATCGGGACATAAAACCAGATAATTTGGTCATTGATGTTAATGGCCACATACGTTTGGCAGATTTTGGTTCTTGTTTGCGTTTGGGTGCCGATGGTAAAGTCCAATCAAATGTGGCTGTGGGCACTCCCGATTATATATCCCCCGAAATTCTAAGGGCCATGGAAGATGGCCAGGGTCGATATGGAGCCGAATGTGATTGGTGGTCTTTGGGTGTGTGTATGTATGAAATGCTCTATGGCGAGACTCCGTTTTATGCCGAAAGTCTGGTGGAAACCTATGGCAAGATTATGAATCATCAGAATTGTTTCGATTTTCCACCTGAAGATGGTCTGCAAAAGGTTTCAGATGCTGCCAAGGATTTAATAAGGCGTTTGATATGTGCCCCGGAATTTCGTTTGGGTCGCAATGGCATCGAAGATTTTAAGGCCCATCCCTGGTTTGAGGGCTTAGATTGGGACAATATACGCCTGGGACCGGCCCCCTATGTACCAGATGTGGACAGTCCCACCGATACTTCCAATTTTGATGTTGATGACAATACCATACGCCATTCAGATTCAGTACCACCTGCCGCCAATCCTGCATTTTCAGGGTTTCATTTACCCTTTGTTGGTTTCACCTTCACCCAGAATAGTTGTATGTCGGATTTGGGCAAGCTAGACATAAGTAGTCTAACCTCGACGAAAGAGGACAGTATTGAAGGATTTGATCTTTCATTTTATAATACCCTAAAACAAGAATTACTTAACGAGAAGAATCTCTCTCCCGAATGCACACGCCAAATTCTCAACGAATTGAAAATATTTACCAAAAAGAAACAAGAATTAGATAGTAGTAGCACTAACTCCTCAGGTGATAAAGAGAGCGACAATAGCATTTCAAAGGCCCGTCTGCAAGAGCTGGACAAGGAGCTGAACGAATTAAAACGCGAAAAGTTGGAAATAATCAAAGAATACAATGATGCCTTGGATCGAATAAAACAGCAGGATGCTGAGCTCAAGGATGCAATAAGCCAAAGAAATCTGGCCATGATGGAATATTCAGAGGTCACGGATAAGCTGTCGGAATTGAGAAGTCAAAAGCAGAAACTATCACGGCAGGTTAGTATATTTGGAATAAAAATATAAATTAACTTTGGTAAAAATATATATTTTGGGGTTCTTAGGTGCGCGACAAAGAAGAAGAACTGGAGACGGTAATGAAAAAAATCGACCAGCTGCGCCAGGACTTGAGAAAGTCCGACAAAAGTCGCCGTGAGCTGGAAATGCGCATGGAAGACGCCCTCACCGATATCGCCACCGAAAAGAAGCAACGAGAACGCACAGAAGAATTCTGCCGCCAACTCCAAGAGGAACTGAATAAAAAGAAAAATTCCGATGCCTCGTCTTCCTATGCTGCAAGTGGAGCTGCAAATAATTTCAATTCCGATGCAACACGCTACGAAATCGAACGCATCGAAATCCAGTGTACGGAGAAATTGAATCAACAACAGGCTAGATATAATCTGGAAATTTCGGCATTACGCGAACAGCTTAAAGAGGCGGAAAAGTATCAGGAAACCCTACTCAATGAACTGCAACAGTCACGTGAGAAATACGAAAGCAATAAATTGGAAACATTGAGTGATACCACAGACACAATAAGTGAGCTAAAAGAGGATTACGACAAGGATCGTAATATGTGGATAGAAGAGAAGCAAAGGCTGCTCATGGAAATGGAATTGCAAAATCAAAAAACTCTACAAATTCAGGCGAAGCAAAGTGAATATGAGGACAATATCGAAGAGCTAAAGTGAGTTAAATGTTTTTTTGTTATCACTTTTTTACTAAATGGTGTTTTTTGTTTACAGATCGAAACGCCAGGCCATTGGCCAGTGGGAGAAACAAATGTCAGAAATCATACAATGGGTATCGGATGAAAAAGATGCCCGCAGCTATTTACAGGCCTTGGCCACAAAAATGACCGAAGAATTGGAATATCTAAAACATTCTGGTAGGTACCTTGGAGATTTGCCGTTTTCTTCTATTTATTTGCGTTTTGTTTTCATTGCAGGTCCATTCTATAAAAAGAATAACGACAATAACAAGAATTGGCGCAATCGAAGATCCCAAAAATTGGATAAAATGGAATTGCTTAATTTGCAATCCTCTTTGCAATCCGAAATTCAGGCAAAGGCAGCTATATCTGATGAATTGAGTAAAACTCGTGCCGAGCTGATGGCAACACAGAAGTAAGCAAACGTATAAAACATAAGTTGAAGTTGAAAACATAAGTTGGAAAAGAGTTCTTTTTTGCTTTGGTTTGCATCAAAAATGTTTTGTAAGATAACAAATTTGGCAGAACGTTATGTTGCTTTCAAAACTAGATCAAATTTAAATTGGGATCAAATTTTCCAACATTTTCCGTACCTACTCCAGCAAAAATGGTGAAAATATTAACACGAAGGGATTCTCCAATTGATTTAAACTTTGTAAAGAGCTAAATCTTGGTTTCAAATCTAGATCTAATTTGAATTGGGATCACATTTTCCACCATTTTCCGTACCTACCTCAGAAAAAATGGTGAAAATATTAACACCAAGGCATTCTCCATTTGATTAAAACTTTGTAAAGAGCTAAATCGTTACTGTTCCAATTTTTTCTGACACGTACTAAACAACGGAATCTCCTAGCTTGCATCCAAACGTGTACCCAACAGCTAAGACCCCCCAACAAGTTATTAAAATATAACAATAGCCAAGATTCAGCATATTTGAAGCACTTCTTCCCTCCCATACATAGAGTGAACATTGTAAAAAAACTCGTACAGGACTGCCAAACTTATATCAGTACAGGGTGAGATATAAAAAACTGCAACAATGGCGTTGACATAATTTTTATACATTTTTAAATTTTATTGAATGAAAGCAAATAATGTCGGAAATAGCATCAAATTTTAAAATAAGTTTAGATTTGTTCGAATTTGTCACCTTTGGCACGAATTATGGCCTTCAAATGGCCAATTAACCCATCATACGCTGCCCGAATGTTGCTCTGCGGTATTTTGGCCCATTCCCGGCGAAGCGCTTGCTTGAGGTGATCGACACCTTGGTATTTTTAGTGCCAACCTTGCTTTCCAAAATATTCCAGACACAATTGTCCACAACGGATTGGTATCCGGAGATTTTGGTGGCCATTGTGGGCTGGAAATGAAGCGAGGAACCTTATTTTGTAACCATTCTTGGGTGGTGCGTGCTGATTGCGATAGTGCTGAGTCCTGTTGGAATGTCCAAGGTCTTCGGCACAAATGTTTGTGTGCCCAAGGCTTAAATACAACCTCCAGGATATTTCCACGATCAGCATAATCATATGCTTTCGTTGCAGTACCTGCTTGGGTGTTATCGTATGAGTCATCCTAACTATCATATGGTGAAAAGAACTCCCCCACCCAGGCGTGTCAGGAAGGACCTGCATGATCTAGAGAGATATGTCCAGCGATATAAGAGAGAGCCCCTAGATAAGGAAGCCAAGCCAAGCCATGATCTAGAGAGATATGTCCAGCGATATAAGAGAGAGCCCCTAGATAAGGAAGCCAAGCCAAGCCAAGTAAACAATTACAGTATGAATGCCATCCTCGGAGTCCACGCCCCATCCACAATCCCACGGCAGCGGGTTCTACGATACCGGATTGACCCGAAACAACAAGATTCCAGTTTCGGCCAGCGGCTGCCAACCCAGTATGTACATGTTTGTGTTTGTTTATTTTTCTGCATTGGGAGCAGCATATCCCGGAATGCTTGCTCCGGATTTTATTGGTCCGTGCCGGGATTGAGGAAAACCCCGGACCTTGGTTCTGCTCGGTTTGTCAGAACGTCATCCACCACAGATCTGTCTCGGTGCGATGTAATGGATGCAGAGAGTGGGTGCACTTCAAGAACTGTTCCGGATTAAGGCGTTTGCGAGACTACAGCGAAAGGGATTATTTTGCGACTTGCTGCAGTAACGTAGTCCCCAGCGAGTCCTCTTCTTCGTCGCCCTCGTCAGAGACGTCGTCGGAGTATGGCACTCCACCGCAGTCTCCAGAACAGCAACCAACACCGCAGCACCTAACGCCACATGTTGCTGTTCCAACTCCGGATTGTGCATCATTCTTGCAATTCAATTGCAACGGACTTCGAGGCAAAATAGATGAGATAGTGGAATTTATGAGTCGGAGGAATATTAAGATCGCAGCGGTGCAGGAAACCAAGCTGAATGAAAATTGCAGCCTACAACGTTGTTATGGTTACAACGTACTAAGGAAGGATCGCACCAGAAGTGGAGGTGGGGGATTAGCGTTCCTGTTACACCATTCTGTTCAGTACAGACCTATCTCGCTTGAGCTAGTCTCTAGTGACCCATACATGGAATGTATGGGGGTAGCAGTCAAGTGTGGAACTGCCGAGGTAGAGGTGCTTAATGTGTATATCCCGCCGATTAATAGCTGTGAACCGCGTTATTTGCCTGATATTAGCCCATTATTGGTAGGCAATAACCGCCTGGTACTAGGGGATTTTAATGCCCACCATGAGTTGTGGCATTCCGTCCTAGGTAATGACCAGAGGGGATCAGCGCTAGCAGAGCAGATTGACTGCTCCACATTTTGCACGGTTAACGAGGATGCCCCCACCCGAATAAGAGGAGAGTGTCACAGTTCGCCAGACTTAACCATAGTGTCACCCGGTCTGATAAATGACGTGACTTGGCAACCCGTCATTTCTCTTGGCTCAGACCATCTCCCGATAATCGTCTCCATAAGCAGGTCGCCCGATTTCATAACCTCTGAACGCCGCACTTTCCTTAACCATGGGAAAGCTCACTGGCCAGACTTCAGAGAATTCACCAACCGCCGCTTCAGAGAACTGCCCAACCCTTCTGATGTTCGGGTAGCAGAAAGGATTTTCCGAAACATCATCAGAGCTGCAGCCGCTCGCTATATACCTGCTGGTCGAATACCCGAGATAAGACCAAACTTCCCAGCAGAGGCAGCGGGATTAGCAAACGAGCGTGATGATCTCCGTCGTACCAACCCTACTGATCCTAGAATCAGTGATTTGACGGTTGAAGTCAACCGGTTGGTACAGGAGCATAAGAGGAAAAAGTGGCTAGACCATCTGAAGTGCTGCAACATTGGAACCGATATGAGTAAGCTGTGGGTAACGGTTAAGTCGCTCTCGAACCCTGGAAAAAAGGATGATAGGACCTCAGTCACTTTTAACGACGTAACGGTGACTGATCCGAAGAGGTGCGCGGAATATTTTAACCGACAATTTGTCGAGCACCCCGAGAGCGATAGGGCGAAGCGAAGAGTACTACGTCGTATCAGATCTCTTCCCGCCGAGGAGGAACCACCACAGTTTACGATGGGTGATGTTGCAAATGTCATCTGTAACGCTAAGTCATCCAAAGCGTTGGGCCCGGACGGAATCTCAATGGTAATGTTGAAGCAGCTGGATACGCCGGGAGTCGAGTACTTAACGAAAGTTCTCAATTTGTCGCTAGCCACCCACATAGTGCCCGAAACCTGGAAAATGGGCCGGGTGGTCCCGCTACTGAAGCCAGGCAAGGATGCCAGTAAAGGCGAATCGTACAGGCCGATTTCGCTTTTGTCGCCAGTAGCAAAGACTCTTGAGGCTTTACTCCTCCCCAGCATTAGAGGAAGCTATACAGTTGCCAACCACCAGCATGGATTCCGTCCACAACATAGTACCACAACAGCATTACACGCCATTTCCACACAGGACTGAACCAGAACAGGCCGTGTGACAGAACAGTGTTGGTAGCCCTTGACCTATCAAAGGCATTTGATACGGTCAATCATGCCACACTGTTTGAGGACGTACAGAGAACTACCCTCCGGCCAAGTTTGAAACGTTGGATAATCAACTATATGTGTGGACGCCAGTCGTACGTGGAATTCCGGAACAAGAAGTCCAAAGCCCGTAGAGTGAAACAGGGAGTTCCCCAAGGCGGGGTGATATCTCCGGAACTGTTTAACCTCTACCTTTCCGGAATTCCTCGCCCTCCAGACGGCATTGAGATCGTAACGTATGCGGATGATTGTACGATCATGGCGTCGGGTCCAGTGGTCGATGACATATGCGAAAGGTTGAACCCCTATCTCGCGGAGCTTGCCGCATACTTCCACGCGAGGAATATGAAAATATCCGCCACGAAATCAACGGCCACACTCTTTACCACATGGTCTGCGGAGATGAGAACACAGCTGAATGTTCAGGTCGAGGGGAATCTAATACCGACCACGAACTACCCCAAGATTCTTGGGGTAACGTTCGACAGCATGTTCAAGTCGTCCGCGCAAGCCACAGCTATCTGCGACAAGATGAAAAGTAGGAACAAGGTCCTCAAGGCGCTAGCCGGCAGCTCTTGGGGTGCGGACAAAGAAACCTTGTTGACCTCTTATAACGCGATAGGTCGGTCTGTGGTCAACTATGCGGCTCCAGTGTGGTCTGCGAATACTAGTGCTACGCAGTGGAAGAATATCCAGACCTGCCAGAACGCTGCCCTGAGAACTGCGACAGGGTGCCTCCTCATGACACCAGTGGACCATCTACATGAGGAGGCGAAAGTCCTTCCCTTACGTCAGCATAATCATATGCTTTCGTTGCAGTACCTGCTTGGGTGTTACCGTGAGAGTCATCCCAACCATCATATGGTGGATAACTCTCCCCCACCCAGGCGTGTCAGGAAGGACATACATGATCTAGAGAGGGAGGTCCAGCGCTACAAGAGAGAGCCTCTAGATCAAGAAGCCTATCAGGCAGGTCTGAGTGGCATTCACACCGATGCAGTCGCGGATGCTATGAGCAGTTATAAAGTGAATGCCGTCCTCGGAGTCCACCCCCCATCCATTGCAGCCGAAGAACGTCAGCTGCCTAGACAAACCAGGGTAGTTTTGGCGCAATTACGTTCAGGATGGTGTAGTCGCCTCAATTCGTATTGGGCACGAATTGATGAAGATGTGCGTGACGCCTGCCCGGCGTGCGATACAGGCCCGCACAATACGCTACACCTTTTTAATTGCTCAGCCAAACCTACCCAACTCACTCCAGAGGATCTCTGGCTACAGCCCGTTAAAGTAGCCGAATTTCTAAACCTGGAGCTGGAACCAGATTAGCAGAACACAAACACACACATGCACTACTGCTACAACAACAACAACAACGCCCCATCCATTGCAGCTGATGAACGTCGGCTGCCTAGACAAACCAGGGTAGTTTTAGCGCAGTCACGTTCAGGATGGTGTAGTCGTCTCAATTCGTATTGGGTACGAATTGATGAAGATGTGCGTGACGCCTGCCCGGCGTGTGATACAGGCCCGCACAATACGCTGCACCTCTTTAATTGCACAGCCAAACCTACCCAACTCACTCCAGAAGATCTCTGACTACAGCCCATTAAAGTAACCGAATTTCTAAACCTAGAGCAGGAACCAGATTGGCAGAAGGCAAATACATGCATGTACTACTGCTACAACAAGAACGACCATGGCCAGCGTTTGAGTTCTGGTGGCCAACCGATGGTGCACATTTTCAGCTGACCTCTTTTCAGCTATTTGCTCATCGGAGAAAACCAAATTCGCCAGTTTTCCACCTTAGGCCAAGCGAAGCAACTCTTTAGCTCTTTTGAGTCTATTTTCTATCGGTAGTTCTTTTTCTTTTGGAATATCAATGGCTTTACCCCGAGCTCATTTTTCAATATTTGCCGTATGGGAAATTGCGATATGTTCAGCTCACGAGCAATTTTTCGGCCACTGTGATGCGGATTTCGATCAAGTCGCTTCTTTACTTTTCGAACCATATTTGTTTATGTTGCTGCTTTCTTCTGTCCACTTCCTTGACGTCGGGCTACGCTACCAGTATTCGGCAGTTCACCACTTTCGGACAAGCGAAGCAACTCTTTAGCTCTTTTGAGTCTATTTTCTTTCTGTTGCGGTGTAAGTTCTTGCACTTTTTGGAATTTCAATGGCTCATGAGCTCATTTTTCGATATTTGCCGACCGGAGTCATTTTTTGGCCACTGCGATGCGGGTTTCGGTCAAGTCGCTTCGCCAAGTGGCTTAGAAATGACAGTAGTCTGAAGTTGGTTGCAGTTTTTTCATCTCACCTTGTGTATATCCGTATAACACAAAATAAATGATTCGGTTTATGAAGTAAAACTTTCGGAGATTTTTTAAACGGAAGAAAATCCCGATCTATGTTTGGAAGATTTTTAAGGATTATTTAAAAGCATATAAGTAGTTTCTAAAGCCCTTGAGTGAATAGAGGTCGTTTGCGATCTGTAAAAAGGGATACTTTCAGTGGCTTAGAAATGCAGGCAGTCTGAAGTTGGTTGCAGTTTTTTTTTCATCTCACCCTGTATAAAAGGTTCATTCCTTTGGAACCACCCATCTGAAAGGGTCACAAATGTTGGCAAATATATTTTATATATTTAGTTATTCTCAAAACAATAATACCATGGAATCTTCTCCACAAAATGGCTCTACACATTCCTATGGGCCCTGTGAATGTATTTCTATCCTAAACTTCTTCGAAAGTTATAATCAATTTGAACACCCTGTATAAAAGGTACATTCCCAATGGGATTAGTTATTCTCAAAACAATAACAAATGAAAATAGACCCTCGAAAACTTCTCCATAAAATGACACCACACATTCCTCTGACCGCTGTGAATGTATTTCTATCCTAAATTCATGTTTCTTCGAAAGTTATGATCAGTATGAACACGATTTATTTATGTTTCTTTTCTGTATTTTCCCAACAGAGATTTGAATGATTATCGCAAACGTTGTGAATCGGCCATGTATGAATTACATTTCAAGGAAAACCAAGTGAGAGAATTGCAAAAAGGTTTGGAGTCTTCCAAAGGATGTAAGTATTACTTTGATGACCGCATCAAATTTTTTTTTGAATTGTGTTAGCCTTTGAAGTGTTTTTATTTTGAAATTTTGTCTTAACCCACCCAATGAAGAAAAATCGCCTATGTTGTTGTTGTTGGCAATATCACGGGAAACCGCTTGACTACTTCTGATGCTCTAATCCTCAAAACAAAACAAAAAAAGTACTAAAGCGAAAAACGCTGCTACCAAGAGTTCATAATGCATGAATTTTGAACATTTTTCTCTACCTTTCTTCTTTCTCTTGTTCTTACACAAATCTCAGAAAAAAAACCAAAATTTTCAGTTGGCCTACTTCTCACACACACGCTCTACTCTACTCGATTTTCTTTGATTTAAATTTGATTTTTTTTTTGTTTTTCTATTTTGATTTGTTTTCTTTTTCACAAAAAAAAAAAAAAAAAAAAAAACCAAAAAAACAAACCAATAAAGCCCCTGTTTTAGATGCTACTAATGTCGATGAGTTGTTTAACGAAGATTTTAAGAATAACGAAAGAAACACTACCAACCTTAACGATAGAAAACCGAATCGTTCCAAATTTAATGTGTGTGCCAAGTGCAATCAGTATACGCGTACAAGTGAACAGTTCCTACCTCCTACTAGTACTAGTAGTAGTAGTAATACGAAAAACGACAGTGAGCCCCATGAGGGCGGCAGCTTAGATGCAACAATAAACCATGGCCAGCAACCACAAGAAACTGTTTCCGATTTTCACATTAGGCAACGACGACAAATTGATAACAACGACAATGTCAACGATGACGACAGGCTCAACAACGAACTCCTTGTTGTTCCTCATCATACGGCAACAACTTTAAACCCAACCGAAATCAGCCCAAGCCCAAGTCAAAGTGATGGCTTGAATGCAAATACTTCATATTTTTCTACTACGACGTCATCACTACCACCACCACCATCAACAACATCACATTTGACCACTGCGAAAAAACAAACAATGAAAGAAATAAAATCACAGAATAATAAAGTCTACACCTGGGTTGGATTTACTTCATGTTTTCTCGGCATGTTGTATCTCTTCTTTCGCAATAATGCAATACAATAACTAGATAAATAATCGAGCGCATAGAAAGCACTTAAGTACAATAGAATTATAAAGAAACATAGAATCCAAAAACAAGAGAAAAGTCACCACCTCGAATTGTATTACCAAAATCCTTGCAAAAGCTAACGAAATGAAACAAAAAAAATATAGCTGTTATAATTGTTGTTAAATTTTTCAAAAATTTCAAAATTTTATATCTTAATTTTTTTCTGTTGTTGGTAAATCGAAAAAAAAAACTGTCTTAAGTGTTTTTTTCTATCCCAGACGACCCAAGACCCCCCAAAAATCAAACAAGACTTTCATGGGGGGGGGGTTTAAGTCCTTCCACGAAAAAAGAAAGACTGTTTTCTTAACGGTAATGTATTCTGTTGTGTGAGCTAGGGATTGAAACCTTTTTTGAACTGAACTCCCCCTAACCATCTTATAATTGGATAAAAAGCCAAGCCACTCGCTCCCCCTTAACTGCCTCAAAGCCTAATGCCAACAAAATTTCTCAATTGGGTTTCAATTCCTGGCTTAATTTTTTTCATAATTTTCCTTTTCGTTGAGTTTAATTTTTATGTGCCTTCCATTCGTTCGTTCGTTTGTTTTTTTATTGCTTCTTGTTACATGTTTTGTTTCCTCTTTTTAACTGCCTATTTTTTTCAAAATCCTCCCTCTGTGGAAGTTACTGCCGCCCCAAAAAACAGCATTTCTGACTAGCTGCTGCCGCCACCGCCTTATTAAAGAGAGGAGGCCTAACTGAAAGTTATTGCAGCTTTAAGTGCTCATTACGAAATAAATTGCATTTTCAACATAACCTCAATTAACCCCCCCAAACAAGCTCAACTGCATATCTCGTTTTGATATGATCAAATTGTAATTTTGATATGATTCAAATAGTAATAATATTGTGTTTTTTGTTAAATTGACGTTAAACATTTTAAAATGAAAAAAAAAAAAAAAATGCAATCTAACATAACCTCTAAAAATGGTTTTGGACTTGTGTATTACAAGCGAAACTTGGCGTTACTTAGGGGCACCTTTATTAAAAAAGTGGTTGCTCCCTCGCCAAAGTCTGACTTAAAATAAAAAACAAAGTGAACTCTAATTAGAATGATTAACAAAAGTACATTTTCAAATCTAATTGAAAATCGTGCAATACATTGTGCCTTAGTTTTAGACTCTACGTTTCTTTGGGCGAAATCCGTTTCTCAGCATTTGGAGTAGATCTAGCGGTGTCCATCCGTCTGCTTTTTTAGTATGCAGGGTATATGAAGTTTGTCATTCCGTTTGTAACACCTCGAAATATACATTTCAGACCCAACAAATTGATCAGAATCAAATTCTATCGCGCTTTAGCGATGCCTGCCTGTCTGTGGAAATCACTCTAACTTCCGAACGAAATGAAGTAGGTTGATAAAATTTTACTGATATTTATATAATGTCTTTGGTATTGAAAATGGGCCATGTAAGTCCACGCCTTCGTATAGCCCCCATATAATGGTACTTCCTTATTTTCGGTGTTTTGGTGATTTAAGCGACATTATTCACCGGAATTGTTTCAATTTTGGTATTTGAAGTTCGTAATGGATACTACAGCCTATGACAGAAAATTGTCTGTGCAGGTCCTCGTCTTCGTATAGCCCCCATATAACGGCAACTCTTGCTATTTAGTATTTTGATGATTTTGGCGGCATTATTCACCGGAATTGTTTAAAATTTGGTATTTGTAGTTCGTAATGGATACTGCAGCCTAAGACAGACAATTGTATGTGCAAGTCCACGCCTTCCTATAGCCTCCATATAATGGTACCTCCCGATATTCGGTATTTTAATGATTTTAGCGGCATCATTCACCGGAAATATTTCAAAATGGATACTACGGCCTATGACAGAAAATTCTCTGTGCAGGTCCTAGTCTTCGTATAGCCCCCATATAATGGTACCTCCCTATTTTCGGAATTTTGGTGATTTAAGCGACATTATTCACCGGAAATGTTTCAAATTTTTGGTATTTGATGTTCATAATGGATACTACAGCCTGTGGCAGAAAATTGTCCGTGCAGGTTCACGTCTTCGTATAGCCCCCATATAGCGGCACCTCCCGATGTTTGGTATTTTGATGATTTTAGCTTCAGTATTCACCGATTTTTTTAAGTTTCGCATTTCGCATTCACGTCGTCGGTATATTTAAAATTTTAATAGAAAGAACAAAGCTATGCTTTCCAGTAGAATTAGATCTGTAGGTTCACTCTTTTTGGATTCTCCCAAAAAAGTCATACAAAAGTAAATAGTCAAATGCTGAGGGTGTATGTCGGTCTGTAAACCGACTGATACTATTTTTAACTTGTTATTCAACGTCTGAGGCCGTCTTTTGATGACAGTTATTCCTTAAAAAGTTTTAAAGCCCATCTTCGAGCTGAAAAAAGTGATTTTTTAGAATTTTTTCTAAAATCAAGTAGTTGATCTGTTTTTTGCTTCTCCTCCATCTTCGAGCTGTAAAAAATAATTTTTTAGTTTTTTTTTTTCAAAGATCAAGTAGTTGACCTGTTTTTTTAGCGTTTACTTCTCTCGGAAACCGTGGAAAATGTAAATATCGGAAAAATGACGACCGATCTTGGGTAATTTGTTTTCCTGAAATATTGAAATTTGACACGGTAACGATTCTCATCTCGGTAACCGTGGAAAAATATAGGTCCATCATCAAAATGGTGAATATCAAAAAAGTGACGGCAGATCGTGGGTATTTTGTTGTCCTGAAATATTGAAATTTGACACGGTAACGACAATGCCTATATAAGGTCGGCAAATAATCCTAGCTGACTACTAAGTTTGCTGTCAAAATACATAACTACTATTGTGTAAAAACTATGCCGACCTTATATGGGCCTTGCTGCTATCCAGAATCTACCCATATCCATAGTTAAAATTTTGCTTTATTATCACTCCTCCTCCAGTTGACTAAAAATCGTCCCCCACTCCCCAAATTTTATTTTTTTGGAATGTAAAACCTACTTTAATTCATTGCAGATACAACACATATCCATTATTCTTCATTGGGAACAAAAAAAAAATGATAGGAAACAAATTGGAATTTTACTCCGAGGACACAGATGGAAATGGGTTCACATGAAAGACCATTAGGTTTAAGGAAGAGTGCGGAAAAAATAAACATATCCTTTCCTCTCACTTTCTTTGGTCATAGACTAACGATGGATCTGTTATTGTGTGATGAATCCGAAAGAAAAACGTCACACCAAAAAGGAATTTTTTCAAATTTTGAAATTAGTTTAAAATCGAAAAATATGAAAAACTTATTTGGAAGTATATGTTTTTCCTTCGCATCCAATTTAGTATTGTCATACCGAAACAGGTCCTCAAGTGTTTCTTTCATTTGAACATTGTCCACCTGTGGCTTCGTTGTTTGTGTTTACAAGCACGAAATTCTAGATTAGACTATCATTCCCTTATCCTCCTATCAGATATGTCCATTGTGTTCAAACTTTTATGTAACTAAATATTTGTATCTTTGTTCTCTTTTTATTTAAATTTATACACACACACATATCCTTCGTTCGTTCGTTTGTTCTCGTTCATCACCATCATCATCACATCATCATTATCCATGTTTATTTGACATCCACAACAATACATCCGATTTATATCTGCTTGCACATAACAAACAATTGTGTGTGTGTGTATGTGTGTGCGTGTTCTCTTTGCAAACAAATCATTTATATCCATATCCATGCCAAAATCCACCAAACGTCAATCATCAATCAAAATCAAATCAAATGCAAATGCAATGCCTCCAAAATGCAGTTCTGGAAAGATCCAATTCACAGGTATCTTATAATTATTTCAATAAAGAAGCGGCAGCTATATTCAAGGAATCTGATCCAAATATTTGTGGCCTATCAATGGGTGATACTGTGGTGAGTATTAAATTGATCCCCCATTCCGTATTAAACGTCATTTGGGGGAAAGAGAGAGAAGAATAATTGCAAGTTGTCCCTTGACCAACCTTTTTTAAAAAGAGAATAAATAAAGCTTTTTGCTCCTCTCTCTCTCTCACTCTCTCTCCCTCAAAAATGGGTTTCCCTTACAAAACTCTGGGTGGAAATGTAAAAAAACAATGTTTTCTGATTCAGTTTCCATTGACCACCTAAAAAACTAATGCCACTTTTTCTCACCCCCCTCTCCTTAGATGAACTCATCCTCGAACATCTTCTTTTCGGATGACTCAGCGGCGGCGGCATCCTCGTCAGCCGATCAACGCCAAAGCGGCGGCGTCGGCGGCGGACAAATGGCCTATGGCGGCAGTTATCCCATGAACTTGTCACCCGAACACAATCTATCCTATGGCGGCATAGATGAGGGTAAATCGCTTATACGAAATTCCAGTTCAAAAAGTAATTTGAGTTGTAAATCAACAGACACCCAACACCATCATCAGCAACAGCAGCAGCAACAGCAAACGCCCAGCATGCATAAGCAAAAGATCCATCAGTTTTTGGTACGCACCTTTAGCAGTCCCACCAAATGCAACCATTGTACGTCCCTTATGGTGGGCCTAACCCGCCAGGGAGTGGTGTGTGAGATTTGCGGTTTTGCCTGCCACACAAATTGTTGTCAAAAGGTTCCTACAATATGTCCAGTACCAAATGATCAAACCAAACGGCCACTGGGCATTGATCCGACGCGTGGCATTGGCACAGCCTATGAGGGCTATGTCAAGGTACCCAAACAGGGTGTGGTCAAGCGTGGCTGGGTACGGCAATTTGTGGTGGTGTGTGATTTCAAGCTATTCTTATATGACATTTCGGCGGATCGCAGTGCCCTGCCTTGTGTGAATGTATCACAGGTATTGGACATGAGGGATACGGAGTTTGCCGTGACCAGTGTAAGGGAAAGCGATGTCATTCATGCAGCCAAAAAAGATGTGCCATGTATTTTCAAGGTAACCATAAACCGCAAATTTCTCTAAAGAAAATTAAAAATCTCTTTGCTTTTCAGATAAAAACCTCTCTCATCGAGGGTGGGCCCTGCCTAAACACCCTAATGCTGGCCGACAATGAATCGGAAAAAACCAAATGGGTTGTGGCACTGAGTGAACTACATCGCATTCTAAAGCGCAACAATTTACCCAACACCGCCATCTATAAAGTCAATGAAATCCTTGACAGTTCTTTGGCCCTAATGCGCAATGCCCTAAGTGCCCTAATCGTGTACCCCGATCAATTGTTGTTGGGCACCGATGACGGCCTTTACTGCATTAATTTCGAACAATATGAAATTGCCCGAATTGGTGATAGTAAAAAAATTCTACAAATCTGGTATATCGAAGAGGAACACATCTTGGTGCTGTTGTGTGGCAAACAACGTCACATTCGTTTGCTGCCCATACGAGCGCTGGAGTGCAGCGACGTTGAATGGATCAAGGTGGTGGATTCGAAAAATTGTGTGGCCGCCTGTACGGGCATCATAAAACGTATACCGGCTGTGGTGTATTGTTTTGTTGTTGCCCTCAAGCGACCCACCAATCAAACGCAAATCATAGTCTACGAAATTAATCGTAATCGCCTGCGTCATCAGAAGATGTGTGAATTTACGGTGGCCTACACAGTGCAATGTGTTCAAATATTGTCGGATATGCGTTTGGTAATTGGTCATCAAAGTGGATTTACGGCGTATCTGCTGCAGGGAGAAGCAACGGCAATGTGTAAGTGGTAGTGAATTTAGGTTAAGATTTCTAAGAAAGTTTTCGGAGGGATTATTATTTATTTTCATGGATTTAGGGTCTTCTAATTTCATGGATTTAAGGACTTTTTTGGCCCCTTGCAAAAGGTTTTCCAATCTTCAGTAGGAGGAACTTTTGGTATCTTAGGAGACTATATTTACGAAACGACACCATATGATTAAAAAAATGTCATAGATGATGACTGTTTCGTTTTCTCTGAGGGGTTCTTTAGAAGAAAACATTTTGTCGTCTAAAAAAAGGACAATTTTTTATAGAGGAAAAGAGATATTGGTATTTGAGAAGGGAAATCTATGCAGGCTATGATCCGTTGATAAGAACATTTTTTCTTTGACGAAAAAAACTTTTTGCTCACCCATTAGAAAACATGTCTTCTTTGCGGGAAGATCTTTGTGGTCGTCTATGTGAAGACTTTATTCTTTAAAGACTTGGATCCATTGATGAGAACATTTGGCATCTACGACAAAAACTTTTACTCCCCTCGGGAAGATTTTTGTGGCCGCCTACGTTAAGACCTTTTTTCATTCTATATTAAGGCGTTTTGGTCATCGAAGGTAGTCCATGAGAAGATTTTTTGATGTTTCTAAAAGAAATGCTCTTTTATAAGAAGGACGTTCATTTCTCTATTGCGATTTGTTAGCAATTGATGATCTTATGGATCATTCTGGTACAATATATGTCAGTCTTGTCATAGAAAAGAACCTCTTAGTTTTTACAAATTATAGAAAATCTTTTTTTCTGATGTTTTGGAAAATTTTCAAAACAAGATCAAATCAAGTCTGAGTTGTTATGGCACATCAATTCCATTTCGACGCTGACATTAGTTCAACTGGTGGCGTATACGCTATGACAATACAAATACGCCACCCGGTCTTTTTAATGATTATCCTTCAAGATTATTTCCTTCCTAGGCTTTCCTAAAAATTATTCCAAGATTTGTTCTCAATTAAGACGTCGGTTTTCTAAAAATAAGCCTGGAAGAATACATTCAGTGCCTTCTATTTGTACTCTACACCACAAGGTGGTCAGGGTATTATGTCTTTATGCATTTGTTTGTAAGAGGCAAAAGGAAATGAGAGAGACCCCATAGTTCCTTTTGATGATCTGCATAGAATCACATTCTGAGGCGATTTTTCCATGTCCGTCCGCCTGTCCATGTATTTTTGTAAACAAAGTACAAGTTGCATTTATTGGCCGATCCAGATGAAATTTTGTACAAATCATTTCTTTGGCCCAAGTACGAACCCTTTTGAAATTGGAGATAATCGGTCAAAATTTAGATATAGCTCCCATATATATCTTCGTCCGATTTCGCCTTTTATTGTGCACCAAACGTGTAATATTACTCCAAATGGAATGGAATTCTACACATACCACCAAATTAGGCCTAAAAATAAGTATGCCAAATTTAATCGAAATCGGTTCAAATATAGCTATGGGTCCCATATATATTGTTCATCCGATTTGTTATTTTTGTTCTCCGTAGCTGTAATATGCACTCTGTAACAACTATATTTGGGGAAATATGTCAAATACAGTTTAGAAATACGTTTGACAAATTTTATCGAAATCGGTTGGGATTTGGATATAGCTTCCATATACGATTTCGTCCAATTTCCCCCTTTTTTGTACACCAAACGTGTAATATTAGCCCGTTTGGGATGGAATTTGGCACTTACAACCAAATTGAGTTTAGAAACTAGTATGTCAAATTTGGTGAAGATGGGTTCAGATATAGCTATAGCTCCTATATATATTTTTCATCCGATTTGTTATTTTTATCCTCCGCAGCTGTAATATGCACTCTGTAACAACGATATTCAGGGAAATATATCAAATACAGCTCTGAAATACCTTTGACAAATTTTATTGAGATCGGTTCAGATTTGGATATAGCTGCCATACATATATCTTTATCCGATTTCAAGTTACTTGTGCTCCAAATGGGTAATATTAGCCCAAATGGGATGGAATTTGGTACTTACGACCAAATTGAGTCTAGAAACTAGTATGTTAAATTTGGTGAAGATGGGTTCAGATATAGCTATAGTTACCATATATATTTTTCATCTGATTTGTTATTTTTGTCCTCCGCAGCTGCAATTTGGACTCTGTAACAATGATATTTAGGGAAATATATCAAATACTGCTCAGAAATACCTGTGCTAAATTTTATCGAGATCGGTTCCGAATTCCCCATAAAAACTTATTTTTTTTTGTGAAGCTCTACTAAATATATAAAGTGGTGTAGGTTATCATAGAGTCGACCCCGCCCGACTTTGAGACATTCTTTACTGGTTTTTTTGTTGCCTTCCTTTCTATCCCCTTTTCCAATAAAAAAAATAATCTTAATTTTCTTATTTTATTATTTTCAGCTCTAATACATCCTGAAAATCAGTTGTGTGCCTTTCTCAATTACTCTGGCGTCGATGCGATACGCGTCATTGAAATCCAATGTGCTGGCGGTGGCTATGGTGAATATCTGCTAGTCTTTCAAACTCTGGCCATTTATGTTGATTTACAGGGGCGTAAATCAAGGGATCGTGAAATAATGTATCCAGCCCTGCCAACACATATAAGTAAGTTTCCATTTTTATTTTTTGATCTCAAACTCGCAGAGAAAATTCTAATTTTGTTATTTTTTCTCCCCTCAGCTTATTCCGATGGCCATTTGTTGGTGTTTTCCGAGACCCATTTAGATATTTTCAATACCCAAACAGCTGAGTGGGTACAATCGATAGGTTTGAAGCGTTCAGCGCCCCTTAGCCAACAGGGAAATATTGTGTTGACCCACATAAATGATACGCCCTATGTTGTGTATTTGGCAAATATTCATACAAGTAAGGGGTGGAAATTTTGGAATGTTTTGAAAAAAATAATTTTAATTTTGGTATTTTGTTTTCCAGAGGGTCTTTTCCAGTCAAAGAATCTCAAACGTATTAGTGGTGTCAATACCAAGCGCCGTTTTTCCATGAGAGAAATCAATAAAACCATTAAAAAGTTAGTTTGCGCTCACTCTCATCTCTCTCTCTCTCTTCATATTAATTTCATTGTATTATGTTCTTTGTTTTTTTTTTTTTTTTTTTGACAGCACGGACAGAAGATCCAAAATGATTTCAGCTCCCACCAACTTCAATCATATATCGCACATGGGCCCTGGTGATGGCATACAAAACCAGCGCCTATTAGATCTACCAACCTCCATTGAGAGTCCCAATGAATCTCGCAGTCAATTGCTAAGTATGATCCAACCGGATATGGCCTCATTGAAACAATTCCGCCAACTAAAAATTGGTCACAACAATGGTAAGTAGTCTCAAGTCAAGTGACGGACCTTTTCAATATTTTTCATATTTTTGTAATTGCTTTTGTTTTTGTTCCAATGCGTTTTCAACCAAACAACCAACCATTGTCGTTACGTTTATTACTCTATTATTATTACATAGGAGTAATGCAGAAAAGCACAATGCATGACCAGCAATCTGAGCTAAATTATTCAGAATCTCGATCACCCAGTCCATTTGGCAATGAATCATCTTCATTTAAAGACATGTTCGATGTAAGATCTCAATGAAATTATTACTTAATTCTCAATTTTTATATCTCTCATAACCAAACAAACATTTCTACTTAAATTTTGTGTAAATATATATGTATCTATTTCTATATTTAAATATTTTATTATGTGTCTGTAAACATGCCTCCCCCTCCCCCCTTCGCCTGCTGTATCTGTAATACTAATGTAATCTAATTTTAGGATGAATTATCATTCAGTGCTCAACTTATGAACGAGGGAAATCAACAGTGACATTCATTACGATCAATATTGTCCATATTTTCGGAGCAGCATACCTAAAGAAAAAACTGAGATTTTGTGCAATAGAATGCATGGACGTTTGTGTGTGTGTGTGAGAGTGAGTGTGTGCTAGCGTGACGTGTGTGTGTATGAATGCGAGCATGAGAGAAAGAGCAAGAAAGGTTATGCTAGAAGCCTGTACGTGCAGCCAGTCACCGGCCTTCCTTTCATCATTTTTTCATTTCATAACTTTGGAGACATTTTAAAAAATTGATCTCATCTCTTGGAACACACCACTACTACTCAACGTTTCGAAAAAGAAAACACAGAAGAGGAAGAATTGAATACTTGCTATCCAAAAAGAAAAGAAAGGAAAACATTGAACTACATACATATTTATATACATGCATATAAAACGAATACTTATACATTAAAAATTAATAATAATAATAATAATAATTATATTATATATTACGGTTATTTAATTATTATTATATATATTACGAATATTTTTTTCACATTATAATGTAACGAGAGCGATTTAAAAACAAAAAAATGATCCACAAAAATATTTATATACATACAAATTAATCTACATAATATATAATATGTTTTGTAATATATTGAGTTGGTTATAATTATTTTTTATATGTTTATTTTTTAATTTTTTTTTATATTTTTTAAATGCATCCATAAAAAATACATAATATAAATATATAAAAAAACATAGACAAGATAACTAATAATCTTAACTATCAGAGACAAAAACTATTACGCTACAAAAACATCAAACCCCACATACCTACATATATCAATTTCGCCCCCCTCCCCTTCCCCTCAAAAACAAAATTTCCACAATCGATAAATATCTAAAATCAAAATAGTAAGAAATCATATACAAACAATTTTTTTGTTCAACATTTGGTATATTCGCGTTAAAAAAGAGTTTTTAAAAAATTTCAAAAAGAATCGACAAAAATCGAATAAAATACGAAATGAAAAAAATAATGTAGACGTATTCTTAAAATTGGAATTAGAATGAAAAATAATAACGAAAGTATTTATTACAAAGAAACGCATGAGTTTTATTTTGGAAAAAGGATTAATTCAATCTTATTCGTTAATTAAAAAAACAATGAGATATTCCATTTGAATTTTTTATGGAAAAGCCTACTACCAAGCAAATGAGCTACGATAGGGAGCTTATACACGATGAGATGGAAAAACGGTAACCAACTTTAGACTGCTGTCATTTTTAAGCCACTCGTCGGACAGCTGTTAAAATTGTTGCAGTGACAGCTCATTATACAAAAGCATTTTGGTGAGAATTTTCCAAAAAAAAAAAGTTATACGTGATGTAATTCAAGCGTTAACAAAATGAGGTCCCTCGCTTCATTTCCAGCGCACACAATGGCCACCGAAAGCTCCGGATACCAATCCGTTGAACTATTGTGTCTGGAGTATTTTGGAAAGCAAGGTTGGCACTAAAAAGGACCAAAGTGTCGATCACCTCAAGCAAGCGCTTCGCCGGGAATGGACCAAAATACCGCATAGAAACATTCGGGCAGCGTGTGACGGTTTCATTGGCCGTTTGAAGGCCATAATTCGTGCCAAAGGTGACCAATTCGAACAAATCTTAACTTATTCTAAAATTTGATGCTATTTCCGACATTTTATGCTTTTATTCAATAATATTTAAAAAAATGTATAAATTATGGCGTTTGACATTTTGGCTTAACTCTAGTTTAGTAAAAACTCTTCAATTTTTTCAGTGGTAGGTATTTTAACCATGATCCCGGGAAACTATTTTTTTCTTGGGGGACGGACCTGGGACCCCAGATTTTTGACCCGAAAGTCCGGGTTCGAGACCCCGACTAGACCCGGATCCACTAACCCGATATAGACAATATGGGTATCGATTGAAAGCTTATGGAAATACCTTTCCAAAAAGGTTGAATTTGTGCTAATACCTTTACTGAGTCCAGAGATATGGGTCTTTCCATCCGCATAACCCGATTTTAACCAGTTCATTAAAATTATGTTTTTAATAAAAAAAGTGTTTATTTCGCGTAGCAGTCGTCTGAATAACAAAAGTTTTCTAAATTTGGCACTTTTTGTAAATAGCCGGCCTTTGGCCGGGGCTTGAGATTTTCACCTATGGGTATGTCCGACCCCGGCTAACGCGAACAAAAGTTTCATAATTTCGGCACTTTTTGTAAGTAGCCGGCCTTCGGCCGGGGCTTGAGATTTTCTCCTCTGGGTATGTCCTAAACCGGCTAACGCGAACAAAAGGTTCATAATTTCGGCACATTTTGTAAATAGCCGGCCTTCGGCCGGGGCTTGAGATTTTCTCCTCCTGGTATGTCCTACACCGGCTAACGCGAACCAAAGTTTTCCAAATTGGATACCTTTTGTAAATAGCCGGCCTTCGGCCGGGGCTTGAGATTTTCTCCTCTGGGTATGTCCTAAACCGGCTAACGCGAACCAAAGTTTTCTAAATTTGACACTTTTTGTATATAGCCGGCCTTCGGCCGGAGCTTGAGATTTTCTCCTCTGGGTATGTCCCACACCGGCTAACGCGAACCAAAGTTTTCTAAATTTGACACTTTTTGTAAATAGCCGGCCTTCGGCCGGGGCTTGGGATTTTCTCCTCTGGGTATGTCCCACACCGTCTAGCGCGAACCAAAGTTTTCTAAATTGGATACCTTTTGTAAGTAGCCGGCCAACATAATTTTAATGAACTGGTTAAAATCGGGTTATGCGGATGGAAAGACCCATATCTCTGGACTCAGTAAAGGTATTAGCACAAATTCAACCTTTTTGGAAAGGTATTTCCATAAGCTTTCAATCGATACCCATATTGTCTATATCGGGTAAGTGGATCCGGGTCCAGGCGGGGTCTTGATCCCGGACTTTTGGGTCAAAAATCTGGGGTCCCGGGTCCGTCCCCCAAGAAAAAAATAGTTTCCCGGGATCAGGGTAAAAATACCTACCTCTGGAAAAAATTTCGAAAAAATCTAAGAGTTTTTACTAAACTAGAGTTGTTCCGACATTTTTGCAGTTTTTTTATCTCACTCAGTTTCGATCTTTTATGTGATGTTTTTTTTTGACAATGAGATCAATATGAGATTTTAAATTGATGTGGAGTCTCAAACTAAACATGTATTAAACATTCTAAGCCTTAACGGCTTGGTATTCGTTCATTTTTATATTTTTTTACTCACATGTTGATCTTTGGAGTACATGCACCAGGTTAAAAAATAAGTATCTTCACTTTTATTCCATAAAAAAATAACGCTACACTTGTGAAATTCCTAAAACTTTCGCAAATTTTCAAAAATTACGCGATAACCGCAAATAGACATATATCGATAATGTGAAAGCTTATGCTGTTATCTGTTACTGTTGTGGGCAGGGTTGCCAAGCGAAAGCATTTTGCATAATTATCACAGCAAATATAAAAATGAAAGTAAATAAAAAGCTTTTTTAACTGGCTTGAGCTCTCATCTTAATGCTATGTTCTCATTACAGAATCATTTTCACGAATTAACCCGTTCATACGGCACAATTCGTAATTCATAGTAAAAATTCCTTTTTTCAAAAATTTTGTTTTTTTAATTTTAATGAGAATTTATACAACAATACATAAAATTCTCACTAATATAAAAAGAAATAAAGATTTATTATATCAGTAATTTTACAATTTTCATTCAAGTTTTCAACTTTTTGTGTAAAGGTTGACATTTTGAACATATTTTTGTATTTTTCTATTTTTAAATCCTGCCGGATACAAACAATTTGAAAATATTGCCTTCTTTGAATGTACATAGGTCATTCAACATTGTAGTTTTCATTCATAATTTTCAGTCTTCCCCAAATTTTTTTAAATTTCATTAAATTTTCCTATTTTTAATTTTTAAATGTCATAATTTATTTTTTCGATAAATGCTCTCTTTTGTTATGGATGGCACACATTTCTTCTTAGTTCTGAGAGTGATTTGAATAGAACAAAGGACAAAAATCTTTGTTCGCTCAGCAAATTTTGTGTGGGGAATAAAGTAGATATTTCTAATTAATGGTCGAACAAGGAATAGCGCTTGGTAAATAAGGAGGTAGAACAGCTTCCTGTCAGAATTATTCAAAATTATAGGCAATAAGTTGTTTTCATTTATTTGATATTTTTTGTTCATTTCTAAAATGAGTCAAATATCGAGAAAGATGAATGAAATGCCTGGATGTTATCTCAAAAATCTCGTTAATATTATTAATGCGCGCCCCGCTATTTAAGTTTCTTCCAATCAGTTAGAAAAAAATAGTAATCAGCTGGAAGTTCTACCTTACCTTTTTATTGTACCATGGAAGGTATAAAAGTTTTTACTACGATAACCGATGTCTGCAAATTGTAAGAATATTTAAATAATATGAAATAAAACGATTTTTCGAAAAAATGGATAATATGAAAGAAGAGTTCATAATATATTAAACAAAATATATTTAAATGAAAGACAATTATTTCTTTCATTAATTCTATAAATCCCATAATCATGCTAATTCATGTAATATTTAATATTGCTTTTTTCCAGAAGCTGGAAGAATGTAAAATTTGTTACTATGTTTATGATATCGACAAAAATTATATTCTTGCAGGGGCTGCATTCTTGTTCGATGAAAATATGAAAGGAAAAATATTTCCTTTACAATATTTTTCATTTTACATTTCTTCCCTCTATAAAAGTTTTCATTTCATACTTTCATAGAACAAGAATTGAGGCCCAGGTTTTGGAACAGATAAATATTAAAATATTACTTTGTTTTAAATTCAATGAAATCTAGTAAAGATGCGAAGAACCTTCTTCAAATACCAATGGAAACATGCTATTAAATACAGTTTCAAAATAGATAAGCCGTTACAATGAACTGCAAAATTATCGATTATTTGATAGCTACGTAAAAATCGTTTCATCGAAATGTGACTCAAAAGGGAGCCAACAAAAAAATGAGAATGGGGGCCATGCCGAAGGAGACCTAAGTATCCCTAAATATTATTCATTATGTTAGTATAGAGAGATATTAAATAAAAAAAGGGAAAAATAAATTAATATATGTGAAATGTTCTAACTATGAGTGCGAAATATAAAAAAAGAAACACCCTAAGAAATAACAACAACTAGTCTACAATCATAAGGAAGAAGTTATTATTGTTTTTGGGGCGACAAAAGAAAAATTGTGAGTTCAAGTTTTTGCAAAGACGAGCAGAGTTTTGGGAATTTCAGTGGATACCTGAATTTTTTTTATTTGGTGCATTTGTTGTTTGAGGTGTTGATTGAATGAATGTTGTGCGGGAGTGTGAGTGCGTGTCAGATGGGGAAAAAGGAGAATTTGTTTGTGTGTATGGGTGTGTGTGTTTGTAAGCAAAATTACAGAAGAAGAAACTTACATATTTTTATTTAATGTGAAAATAAAGTAAATAAAATAGTGTAATAAACCCTTAAAATAGATGAATGTGTTTTCTACTAAGTAAAAGAATTAAATCAAGGAAATAAGTAAAATATGTTTTGATTTTTTTATATTTAAAGAAATACGGTCAATGAATTTTCCCATTAAAAAGGAGCCACCACAACAGAAATCAGCACACCATCTATATCACCAGCCCCACCACCACCACCCAGCAAACACATAAATTGTTGTAAAGCACCACCACTATAATCATAATCATAATAACAATAATAATAATAAAACGACTTCGAGATGGCTGATCTAGAGGCTGTATTGGCTGATGTCAGCTACCTGATGGCCATGGAGAAAAGTAAGTGCACTCCAGCAGCAAGGGCCAGCAAGAAACTGATATTACCCGATCCAAGGTATGTGTAAATATAAATGATGTGTACAACATACCTACCTAGATGTATAAAAGGGTATGTGTTTTGAATGAATTTGGTGTGTTTTGTTTGTCTACTTTTCGTAGTGTTCGCTCAGTTATGTATAAATATTTGGAAAAGGAAAACGAATTGGAATTCCATAAGATATTTAATCAGGTTATAGGTAAGTTGCCCCAAAACTAATGGGTAGCAGTTATAATTATTTTGTTAAATCGTTTTTTGTTTGTTTAGGTTACAATCTATTTAAAGATTTTTGCGAAAATGATTCCGAAGAACCCATACAGCAATTTAAATTTTATGAACAGGTAGGATATATTTTTTTGGCAAAATTTTCAGTTGGGTCGTATAAGTGATATTAAATTCTTTATATCCGATTATTTCAGATCAAACAATTTGAAAAAACCGAATGCTATGAAGAGCGCAAAAAAATGGCACGAGAAATTTACGACAATTTTATAATGGAGGAAATGTTATCGCACACATATGTAAGTGGTGGAGTATTGAATTAACTATTCCAGAGTTTTAAGCGATCAATTTGAGTCTTGTCAAGATAGAAAAGATGTACCCATATGTCATATGTCCATATCGTCAATTGGACAGTATTTATGTTGAGAATTACTACAGCCATTGAAACAAGCCCTTGATCTAGATATGAGAATTGGGTTAAACACTCCAGAGTTTTAAGCGAGAGCGATCAATTTGAGTCTTGGCAGGAAAGAAAAGATGTATCCATATGTCATATGTCCATATCATCAATTTGATTGGATTTGTGTTGAGAATTACTACAGACATTGAATCAAGCCCTTGATCTAGATTTTAAAGGACTTAGTTATAGCTCCCCTATTAATGATCTTCGGTATCTATACATCTGTTGTCATTGCCACATTTAATGTCAAACTGAGAGGAAATTTGTACCGAGAATTACTAGAGCCACAGGACTATAGCCCTCTAATCTCGATTTTAAAGAACTTAATAAGAGTTCCTGTTTCAAAGTTTCTCGGTATTAAGGCATCAAACAATATCCTATATACGCATCCTAAAAGCCACCAAAGTCATCATGTGGCGGTGATATTTGATATAGTTTCTAAAAATCCAAATATCAAGTCTTCAATAATTGGGTTGTGATTTAGATATGGTGGTCCTTAAAAACATATTTTATGCGACTTGCAATTTTTGATTTAGCAACTATATTTTTGGAAACAATTCCTTAAAATACCCCTAGCCTTCATCCCCCACTTTGATTCTTCACCTACAGGGTGAGATAAAAAAACTGCAACAAAGTCAAACGCCATAATTTTATTTTTTTGTTTAATTTTATTGAATGAAAGCAAAAAAATGTCGGACGGAAATAGCATCAAAATTTAGAATAAGTTTAGATTTGTTCGAACTGGTCACCTTTGGCACGAATTATGGCTTTCAAACGGCCAATAAACCACGTCAGGCTGCCCGAATGTTGCTCTGCGGCATTTTGGCCCATGCCCGGCAAAGCGTTTGCTTGAGGTGATCAACACTTTGGTATTTTTTAGTGCCAACCTTGCTTTCCAAATTACTCCAGACATAATAGTCCAACGGATTGGTATCCGGAGATTTTGGTGGCCATGGTGCGTTGGAAATGAACCGAGGAACCTCATTTTGTAACCATTTTTGGGTGGCGCGTGCTGAGTGCGATGGTGCTGAGTCCTGTCCTGAGAATGTCCAAGGTCTGCGCCCAAAATGTTTGTGTGTCCAAGGCTTTAATACACCCTCCAGAATATTTTCACGATAATATTCGGCATTTATTATGAAGCCACGATCGATTAATCAGAGCAGAAAATGACCATCGACTGTTATGTCGGCCCACACCATCATCATGGCCGGCGCTTGAGTTCTGATGGCCAACCGAAGGTGCACATTTTCAGTTGACCTCTTTGGCAAGTAAACACGATTATTTTGTTTGTTTACAAACTGCTGGACAACGAATGTTTTCTCATCGGAGAAACCCAAATTCGGCAGATCACCACTTTCGGCCAAGCGAAACAACTCTTTAGCTCTTTTGAGTCTATTTTCTTTCCTTTGCGATGTAAGTTCTTGCATTTTTTGGTATTTCAATGGCTTTACCCCGAGCTTATTTTTCAATATTTTCCAAATGGAATATTGCGATATGTTCAGCTCACGAGCCATTTTTCGGCCCCTTGCGATGCAAGTTTCGATCAAGTCGCTTGTTCACTTTTCCAACCATTTCTGCTGATGTTGCTGTTTTCTTGCGTCCACCTCCTTGACGTCGGGCTACGCTCCCAGTATCACGGTAACGAGCGATGAGCGTTCGAGACACAAAAGATTTATTCACATTTAAATGCTGGAGTGCTCTAACGATAGCCACTTGTGGTTTTCCCGCCAAATATAAAGAAATCACACTATCACGCTTGAATTCCATCACGAATAATTTTTCTGGATAATTCTCACCAAAATGCTTTTGTATGCTTGTAAACAATATAATGAACTGTCACTGCAATAATTTAAACAGCTGTCGGACGAGTGGCTTAGAAACGACAGCAGTCTGAAGTTGGTTGCATAAATTTTTCATCTCACCCTGTACTTATTTGTTTATAACTATAGTTACTCTCAGGATAACAAATACCACAGCTGACGTAAAATCTCATCCTCTGAGGTTTCCATAAATATTCCATTTCATCCCGCAATTATAAGATACCATTGGCCAAAATAAGCCACATTCAAATGCATTGCAATACGTCTTGCGGTCAAAAATTTCCCCCCACAAAGAATGTATTAATCATCTGCGCTTTTTATTTTTTTTTCTTTCTTTCAGGATTATTCCAAAGATGCAGTTATAAGCGTACAAAAGTATTTATTAAAAAATGAAGTACCCACAAATCTATTTGAGGTAAAATTTCCATTCAATTGCTGAATCTAATTTTTCATTAATTAATGTTTTCATTTTTCCAACACAGCCATATATTGAAGAAATTTTTAGTTATTTAAAGGGTAAACCCTTTAAGAAGTTTTTAGAAAGGTAAGCTCACTGTAGGTGGTAAACAACAAGGGAGGGTAAATAATGCAATTTCCAATCATTTTAGTGATAAGTTTACTCGATTTTGCCAATGGAAGAATTTGGAACTCAATATACAGGTAATTTCTCTTAGATAATCCGATTTGTATCTGAAAATTAATCTTTCTTTTCTTTTAGTTGACAATGAATGATTTTAGCGTACATCGCATTATTGGCCGTGGCGGCTTTGGCGAAGTGTACGGCTGTCGAAAAGCAGATACAGGAAAAATGTATGCCATGAAATGTTTGGACAAGAAACGCATCAAAATGAAACAGGGAGAAATGCTGGCATTAAACGAGCGATCCATGCTGCAAGTGGTCAGCACTGGGGTAGGTTTTTTTCCAGTGGAAAAATGTTTAAGTAACTCTCAAGAAATTGTTTTTAATTTTTATTTTATTTTTTAGAACGACTGCCCTTTTATTGTTTGCATGACATATGCATTTCATACACCAGATAAGTTGTGTTTCATCTTGGATTTAATGAATGGTGGCGATCTACACTATCATTTGTCACAGCATGGTGTATTCAATGAGGATGAAATGAAATTTTATGCAGCTGAGGTGAGTAGTGATTTTTTCTCCACACTTTCCTCAGAAAGATTTTAATAAAATGATCTTCCCTTTCAGGTCATATTGGGTCTGGAACACATGCACAAACGTTTCATTGTCTATCGAGACTTAAAACCAGCCAATATTCTCCTAGACGAAAACGGCCACATACGCATTTCCGATTTGGGTTTGGCATGTGATTTTTCACGCAAAAAACCCCATGCATCGGTGGGTACACACGGGTATATGGCACCAGAGGTCTTGTCAAAGGGTACTGCCTATGATTCCTGTGCGGATTGGTTTAGTTTCGGTTGCATGTTGTACAAACTACTCAAGGGCCATTCACCATTTCGACAGCACAAAACCAAAGATAAACATGAAATTGATAAAATGACCCTAACCATGGTGTGTATTGTTTAAATGATTTAATATCCACTCATGTTTTTTGAATTAAAACCCTTCATTCATTTGTTTGTTCATTCGAAAATATACCACACCAAAATACACCCCAAAAAAACACTAACCACTTTTGTATTGTGCCGGTGCAGAACGTAGAACTTCCCGATACGTTTAGTCCCGAACTGAAAGATTTATTAGATTTACTGCTACAAAGAGATGTTGACAAACGTCTCGGTTGCATGGGTAATGGGTATAGTGTCGTTTTAATTCCCGCCATCTTCTCAATTGTAAAACAAATGCCAATTAATTTCCTGTAATTTTTATTTAAAAAAATTCTAGGGCCGAAGAAGTCAAATCGCATCCATTCTTTTCGGGCATAGATTGGCATCAGGTCTATATGCATAAATATACACCACCATTAATACCACCGAGAGGCGAAGTCAATGCTGCTGATGCCTTTGATATTGGTTCATTTGATGAAGAAGATACCAAGGGCATTAAATTAACAGAATCCGATCAGGAACTGTATAAAAATTTCAATCTGACAATATCAGAAAGGTAAGAGATCAATATGTATACATTCCCGAAAAAAATTTAAATAATCATAATTTTTCTCCCTGCAGATGGCAACAGGAAGTGATAGAAACCGTTTACGAGACCATCAACCAGGAAACGGATAAAATCGAACAAAAGAAAAAAGCCAAACAAAAGCAACACTTCGATGCCGATGAAAAGGAATCCGATTGCATTTTACATGGTTATATTAAAAAATATGGCGGATCCTTTGCTTCGTTGTGGCAAACCAAATATGCCAAATTATATCCTAATCGGTAAGTAATTGATGATGGGCGGCTGGGGGTCAAATACAAAAGTGTGTAATGTTCAGTTTACGGGGGCCATTCTCTACACTTATTTTTGAAGGGAATTAAGAGCGGATTTAATAATTACCAATAGAGTCGCAGGGTGTTGAGGTCATTTTTGTTAGAAAAAACTTAATTTGAGATAAATTGTGAATTTTCCTACCAAATAATCGCTCTGAAAGAATCTACTAATTGGCAACTTTTTCAATATTATAATTGAAAAATCGGTTATCGTAGTAACATTTTTGCACGTTCTGGAACAGAGAAATTTTAAATATGCAGTCACATTTTGTGGTAGATCCCATAGGAACATAACCTCAAATTTGGGGAAAATTAAAGCTATAAATAATTCTTCAATTCATTCTACCCTGATCTGGCACTTTAGAGTGTATCAAGGGTCATAAAACCAAACCGTTCTAGTAAAAATAATCAAGTTGGACCTTGGTTTTGATGTGGTCCCCATATACAGGGTGAGATGAAAAAATTGCAAACAACTTCAGACTGCTGTCATTTCTAAGCCACTCATCCGACAGCTGTTAAAATTATTCCAGTGACAGCTCATTATATTATGTACAAGCGTACAAAAGCATTTTGGTGAGAATTTTCCAGGAAAAAAGTTATTCGTGACGAAATTTAAGCGTGATAGTGTGATTTCATTATTATTGGCTGAAAAACCACAAGCGGCTATCGACAGAGCACACCAGCATTTAAATGTGAATAAATTTTTTGTGTTTCGTACCATCGCTCGTTACCGTGATACTGGTAGTGTAGCCCTGTGAGCAACTTGATCGAAACCGGCGTCGCAGTGGCCGAAAAATGACTCGTGAGCTGAACATATTGCAATATTCCATTCGACAAATATTGAAAAATGAGTTCGGGGAAAAGCCATTGAAATTCCAAAAAGATGCAGGAACTTACACGTCAACAGAAAGGAAATACACTAAAACGCAACTAAAAAGTTGCTTCGCTTGGCCGAAAGTGGTAAACTGCCGAATTTGGTTTTCTCCGATGAGAAAACATTCTTTGTCCAGCAGTTTGTGAACAAACAAAATGATCGTGTTTACTTGCCAAAGAGGTCAGCTGAAAATGTACACCTTCGGTTGGCCACCAGAACTCAAGCGCCGGCTATGGTGATGGTGTGGGCCGCCATAACAGCCAATGGTCTCCCTCCACTCGTATTAATCGGCCGTGGCATCAGAATAAGTGGCGAATTATCGCGAAAATATTCTGGAGGGTGTATTTAAGCCTTGGGCACGCCAACATTTTGGCCGCAGACTTTGGACATTCCAACAGAACTTAGCACCATTGCACTCAGCACGCGCCACCCAAGAATGGATACAAAATGAGGTTCCTCGTTTCATTTCCAGCGCACAATGGTCACCAAAATCTCCGGATACCAATCAGTTGGACTATTGTGTTTGGAGTAATTTGGAATGGAAAGTTGGCACTAAAAATACCAAAATGTCGATCACCTCAAGCAAACGCTTCGTCGGGAAGGGGCAAAATACCGCAGAGTAACATTCGGGCAGCGTGTGACGGTTTCATTGGCCGTTTGAAGGCCATAATTCATGCCAAAGGTGACCAATTCGAACAAATCTAAACTTATTCCAAAATTTGATGCTATTTCCGAATTTTTTTTCTTTCATTCAAAAATTTAAAAAAAAAAAATGTAAAAATTATGGTGTTTGACTTTGCTGCGTTTTTTTTTCATCTCACCCTGTATACATAACTTCAAATGTATAATATTTTACAGATATTAGACTTGCAGCTGATTTGCTTTTAATTTGATTCGATTCTCTAAACTTGTTTCCATTGATTCAGGTTTTGTGGCGCTGCCCTAATGAACATAACCTCGATTTTTTAAGATTAACATAAACATAACCTCAAATTTAGGGTATTTTTTCAAAGGATTTTAGGCACATTGTTCAGCAAAACTTTTTTTAAACTGGCATTTTGATTTCCAAGGGTCATAAAAATGTTCCGGGTAAAAATAATCAAATTGGACGTTAGTTTTAATGTAGTTCCCATTAATACATAACCTCAAATTTGAAAAATTTTACTGATTTCGGCTTAGTCTTTTACCTAAATTGAGTTAGATTTGGTTCTCATAGAATAAAATTGTCTTGCTTAAATTTATTGGCATTCGTTTCGATTTTTATGTAGCCCCCATATTTATATAACCTCAAATTTGAAATTTTTTCTTTTTTTTAAATTTTTTTAAATTGCTTTAGATTTGGTTCTTATTTAATAAAAAAGTGTCTTGTTTAAATTAGTATTAGTATTCATTTCGATTTTTATGTAGCCCCAACCTTAAAGTATTCGGAAAAAATCACAATTTTACTTTTAAATCATTTGTAAAAATTCTCTAAAGTTTATTTTGAAAATATTTTCAATTTTTTTTGATCCAAAACCTTGTTTAAATTTCGCCGCAAAATTAAACATTTTCCGGACCTAACCTCACTTTAGAAAATTTTGTACCAATAAATTTTTAATGAAACTAAATCATGATTTTCTTTCTTTTTTACAGCCTAGAATTACATTCAGAAAGTGGTAATAACAAACCAGAATTGATATTCATGGATCAAATAGAAGATATATCATCAGACTTTGTACCTTACAAAGGTGAACAATGTATTCAAATACGAGTCAATGATGGTTCAAGAGATGGACGAATTTTACTAACAAATCCCGTAAGTTTCATTTATATTCCAACATTGTAGCTGTAGGTGTCATTACAAATAGCCTATTTTTTAATTGCAGGATGAAATCGGTTTAAAAGAATGGGCCTATTCTCTACGTTCAGCGCACAAAGTGTCACAGGAGCTGTTGGGTTCGATGGCGAAAAAGGCCGGTAAAATTTATGGCAGTGAACGTGATGGCAATAAATCCATGTATATATTAGGAGGAAATTCAATGCAGAAGAATGCAAATGGTGCGAATTAGCATCAACTTTTAGTAGTATTAATTTAAAAAAAAAGAAAAAAATCCACACCCACACCCCCCACACACACACACACACAAACTCGAACACTCAACAAGAAAACATACACAGGTTTACATTTAAATGAACAAAAAAAAAAAAGAAAATAAGAAATCAACAACAAGTGAAAAGAATTAACAATAGTTTTAAGGCGTAAACGAAAAACAACAACAACAACAAAAAAGATTATATCATAGTAAAAGAATGGAAACACAGCATTATGATGATGATGATTATTATGATCATGATGAGACGATGGTACACATGCAGCTTCTCTTAAAAGAAACAAAAAAAAAGAAACTAAAATTTATATAAACAAAAAATCTTAAATGCCAATTAAATGTGTGGTTAAAAAACAACAACAACATGATTAAACCTAAAACAATCCTGTACACTAACAACAAACAAACAAACAAAAAGAAATCACCAACATGAGAAAAAAAATCTTAAAAAAAATAAACAAAACGAAAAAGAAAAGCATTTGTGTCAGTAATAAAGTAAATATCAAAGTAATCAAAACCCACAACAAGTATGCAAGATTATTTTTTAACAATTTGTTTTTTTTTTATTATTGAAACATATAAAAAAGATCTTTAAAACTCTACCAAAAATCATCGGAGTCATTGCCATCCTGATTTGTTGTCATATTTTCGGTTTTCAACAATGCCGTATAGCTACGCAATTCCTCTTCTTCTTTACGTTTCTTTTCCTGCTCCTTTTCGAGTTCTTTTTGTGCTCGCAGCTTGGCCTTTTGCTCAGCCCTGTCCTGGGCATCACGTTTCTCACGCTCCGCCCTTAAATCGGGATAGTCTTCTGTTTTGGTGCGATTCAAACGATTGATAATTTCGTTTTTTCTACGCTCAACGCGTATCATCTTGACAGCCTTTTCATTGTGATAGGCCACCTGGCCGGGTTCCATGTCGGGAGTCTTTTTCAAATTCTCCCACATGGTATAGACTACATCTATGTTGTTTATTTTGTTTCCCTGAATACTGTTGGCCTTGACCAGTTGAGCGGCGTCGGTTAGGACATCGGGTGGTATGGTATCAATTGTTTGGCCCTGGAAATATTGTCAATTAAATAAGTTAGCTTTTTTATTCCACAAATGGAATTTATGGGCTATACCTTTTCTAATCTAAGATAGACATGTGCCGATGAATAATTGTGTACATGAAACCAAACATCTTCTGGAAAGCCCCATTTTATCAAGTCTTCATCTGGAAAGAGAAAGTGAATAACAACTATTTAAAAATAGACACAAGTAAAGTAAATCATAAGCCTCAATTTCTTAAAGACATATATTATTTCATTCAGAAATAGATCTGTATTTAATATCTGTAGACATCAGATGAAGGATATTTAACCACACATTAAATATGGATTTATGTTACCGGTTGCGTATGATTAATGACATAATGATGGGATATTATGTGGTATTTGTGGTATATTTTGCATTTATGGGTTCACATAATTTAACTGTATTTGAAGATCCTCTATTTCAAGCCGTACCTGTGGATTTTGTGACCCTTGATCTTGGGATGAAAAATATATTAAGTTATTTAGAATCTTTCTCTAAATATGCGTAAAGTTTGTAAATTTTGCCCTAAGCGAAGATTTTCTTTCTCCTGTCATCTGGTGCGTATTAGTTATGTTTTTAATAGAAGTTATCATACGTCATTGAAACTTTCGGAATTTATGAAAATCGGCAATAATGCTTCACTTCAAATTTTTTAAGCAACTTAAATGTTGAACAGGGCCCTTGAAATTTGATCACACATCAAAACGTGTGAGACTTTGGATATGCAATATTAAATGGCCCATCGGGACATTTCAAAAATAACGAAATTATTGTTTTTATAGGTGAAGGGGTGGCCAAGCATTGTTCGAGCACCATAGATTGTGAAGTTCATCGTAAGGGGGTACACGCGACCATTCCTAGGCTCGGTCTTACTCTTTTTCTAAAGATTTAACTCTAGTTTAGTAAAAACACTTCATTTCATTTTTCCAGTGGTAGGTATTTTACCCCACCCCCATAATGGGCCATTTTTCGACTTTTTAGGGTTTTTATAAAAAATCCGGGTTCCAAAAATCAATAACTCGACTATAATATAACGATACAAATATTTTCTATATCGGGTAAGTGGATCCGGGTCCAGCTAGTTTAGTCTAGTTTGATAGTTTCCCGAGATCAGGGTAATAAATACATCTAGAAAAAATTTCGAAAAAATCTAATGCCATGTTTACGTTAGAACTTTTTGTAGGGTTAACCTACTTTGAGAGGATTTATTTGAAGTAAAAGTAATGGAAATGACAATTTAAATCCAAATCCAGTGGGTTAACCCTCATATATATAAACGTACTATAAGACTTTTTACTAAACTAGAGTTGTTCCAGATTTGGCACCACTTTGTGGGAGGTTAAACAAATGGTAATTCTCCACGCAAAAATAAGATCTCACTTTATTTGCTACCTTGTTGAGGATATAATGCCCCTTCGTAATTATTCTGTTTGATATTATTTAGCTTCATTTTCAAGCTTTCTGCTTCGTTTTGATCTGGAGCTTCATTGGTAAACTAGACAAGTTTTTTATGCTATTGGTAATATCTTCTCGACAAGGGTTATGGTTGGGTATATTTTTGCCAAAACAGCAACATGGGTTGAATGCAGGGTTAAAATTTGAAATGGTATCGTCCTCGAAGAAGATTTGGGGGATTTACACTTTTAGTAATATCTCTTTAAAGCCACATGCATGTCACAAACATGATGCGCTGTTGAATGCCGGTATCACGGCAACATCGCAAGGCAAACACGGCAACTGCCTGGCAACTAAACATGTCGCCACTCCATATTTGTCATCGCAAATCGTTTCCAAATCCTATCGTACTTCCCGGGAAAACATTTGTTGTTAATTCTATGGCGACATGGCGAAATTTAGCAGGAGCGCTTGGTTGCAAAAATAAATTTTAATTATTTTTCTTTATACAAATATAACATACTCTCAAACTTATCCCTTCCCATGTACAGCACAGCCGGTGGATCAACGACACAACTTTTAAAATAGAAGACCATTGTTCAGCTGGGAATTAATTGAAAAAAAAAAGTTCTAAAACAAAACTATTCACGCCGACCTTAAAAACTAGAGCCTTGTCGTCGTTCTGGAACGAGATGGTTCAAAGGAACTAGTTTGATTAATGGAACTATCGGATTTATATATCAATTTTGTTATTTTTGCCCCTTTTAAGCATGTTTACATATACGAAATCTAGTGAGCTTCAACTGAGTGATTTTTTGAATAGACAAAAAAATTTTAAAATCAGAGGATTTTATTTGATATACTCTGCCTTTACACGGTGACATTTTTTAACCATGCAATTTTTTTTTTGTTGGTAAAAGGTGTAGAGAGACAAGGATATGGACCAGATCGACAATAAATTTTTCTATCATTTCTTCTTTCGATTCACACATTTAATTTTAAATCACTTCTTTATAAATATCTGTTACAAACAATTAGCACAACAATACAGCTCTATACGAAATATTGAATAAAATAAAATGTCAGAAAAAATGCCAAGCACTAATATCATAAAATGCCACCGTGTAAAGGCGCGAAGATTCACGCAGAAATTTTAAAAGAGAATTTGATAAAAATGCCATGTAAAAATGCCACCGTGTAAAGGCAGTGATATACGCAGTAAATTTTGTACAAGTAGGCAAATTAATTTCCCTCACAAAACCACATGAATGTTTTAAAGGGATCTATAAATCAAATGTTGGCATTTCTTTAGTGCGCATATGAAAAAAGTGAATGCGTTGTTCATGACGCAAATGAAAGAGCTTAGAAATTATACATCTAAGTCCAGTAAAAAAATTGTTGATACTAGTTTAAATCATAAAATCGATGCGGTAGCACGCTATTGTGAAAAAATGCATGATAGAAGAATACAGGTAGTCGCATAAACACAGCTGCAGGGCCAATGAACGATTTTGGATAATAATGATTTGCGTCGCATAAAAAAAATATAAAAATCTACTTATTATTAACAAAACATTTTAAAATTGTTGTCATATCAATGTTCCCAAGCGTTAAAGCATCTACCAGTATTCTTCTACCATAAAAAAATGATTTTAAAAAGACAAACCTCCAATTTAAATTTTCTATATTTGAGTATTTATCTACTTTGCACTATAACAAAGCCCAATTGTCAAAATATATGTCCATAAATCCATTGTATATACACACATCAGAGATGGGAACCTGTTTTTAGTGAAGTCAAGTTACAGATATAATAAAGGAAAAATTGGTTATCATAGTAAAATGTTGTACATTCGTGCAGTTCATGGTAGAATTAAGAAGGTAAAATTATTCATTTAACAACATCTCATTTTCAAAATTTACAATTGTAAATCCATTGTACACGCAGGAAACAGAGATGGGAACCTGTTTTTTATTCAGTGAAATTTTGACAAGGTAAATTACAGAAAATTCTGAGATAGATATGCTTATTTGAAATAACTTTAATTTCTTAATTTTACATTGCTGCAGTTCTTGAAAATGACAACTTGTAAAGAAAATATCTTAAGTTAATTGTGCCATGTTTTCATATAAAGTCTTAATTGGATTGCGAATTCAAATAAATGGCATATTTTTCGTAGAACGAGTAATTTGTGTGCCAGTTTTATTAAAGACAAAAAAAATGAAAATATTAGGCTACAAGAATTATTAGCAAATCGCAAATATTATTGCTTAATATTAGGGTACTTTTTATAATCGCTAGATAGAACACTTTATTCTTATTTCGATCTTCAAATTTCATCTTTCCCGTTATATTTGGTCAAACTTCAAATGAAAATTTACAGTTTTCGGCGCAACAGCACATAGACAATTTCCAAAAAGTTTAAAGCAGATGCTCCAGCAAAAAGTCCAATAACACCGCCTACCGAAACTGAAAAAAAAAACGGAATCATAAAAGAGTAGTTAAAATATTAATAATTTGATAATGATTTTTAAAAAGGTTAAGCAAATTTTATTGAAACCGAGATTAGATTTATGGTACAAAACTACAATTGCTGCATAGATTGTAAGATTTTGATATGGCGTTTACACAAGACAAATTGCATTCATTCAGAGGTGTATTTTGCAAATCTCGTGGTCCTGCGTTTTTTGAGAAAGCAAACACTCATAATTTTTGGCAATAATAAATTTCGAAGTTAAAAAATGTCAATTTCGAGCAATAACTAAAGGTAAGAATACATAACACGCTTTTTTACCAGCCGATGAGTCAGGGTGAAAATACATAAAGCACATATTTGGTTGGGCTTAGTCATCGGCTGGCTTCTTCGTAGATGAACAAAGGAGTTTTAGGTTGACTTAGTTCGATTTTTGCCCTAGGCTCCTTTGTTCACTTCCGAAGAAGCCAGCCGATGACTTATGCCAGTCAGATAAGCGCTTTATGTATTCCCAGCTTTATGTATTTTCACCTTTATATTTGTTCACTCTACGCTCTTTGCCTTGATTTATGTTATATATGTAATACAATAACCTTACCAACTAAATCCAGATAGGTTTGAGTAACCACACGATTGTAGCGCACCGATGGCAAGTTCGTGATACTTATTTCAATATACAATGTATCTGTAATATCCAAACTTTGAATTTGATTTATTCTGCAAGCAAAATATTATAATAACAATATTAAATAAATAAAGTTGACATCTTCGGTGTAAATTTGTTGCCATAAAGCAAAACATACCCAACTAATGTAATTTGCTGTTCCACACATGATGGATAACATGCATTTTTCGATACCACATATTCTTTTACTTGTGATGTGATTTGAGCTGCAAATGAAAACATACTTTATAAAAGTTTTAAACAATAAATAATATTTACCATCCGATATGCATCGCAAACCCTTTGTATCGCAATAGTATGGTTTATCTTTAATAGAGACGGAAAGTAATTAGTGATTTTAAATAAATGCTAAATGGAGTGGAATTTTTATCGGACAACTTATATTTTTCGTGTCAGTTACATTTAGTGGCAGTTTTCAAGATTTTATTATCATTGTGTAAATGGTATATTACAGTTAATGTATTGGTATATTACCGTTAAAGGCTCTATCAAACGATATGTTTATATTACCATTAAAGGCTCTTTCAGACGATATGTAGATATGTAGTGTCAAATTCTTCATATGTGTGATACATGGACGACATTTCAGTTGTAAAATACATGAGTCAAGTACATATGTGCTTTTTTCGATCACAGCGAGCCCTATTTCTATGGGGAAAATATGTGGTCTGTTCCGGAACAGAAGTTCCACATCAGTTGTGAAATACATGTGTCAAGTACATAAAAAAAACATATAAAAATCTATTCATATTTGAAAAACATTTACAATTTTTTTGACATATCAATGCTCCCAAGCGTTGTTGCATGTACCTGTATTCTTCTGCCACGCACATTACGATATGTTATAGTACGTTTACATTAAACCAGATTTAGTGGATTTAAAAAGTCAATTTTAAATAAATCATCATAGGTGGGAGCAAAAAGCTATTCATGGTAGAAGAATACAGGTAGTCGCATCGACACAGCTGCTGGGACAACGAACTGTCAAACCAATTTTGAAATTGAAATTTTTGAATGAAAATTTATTTAAATTTGTAAAAATTGTTATAAAAAATTAATTTCATAGCAACCTCCGCTGGCGACGTATAGGAAAACATTTTCAAATCTACTTATTTTTGAAGAAACATTAAAAAAATTGGCATTCCCAAGAGTTGATGCATCTACCTGTATTCTTTTACCATAAAGATATTATATACTATTACAGTCTTTACATGCGTCTAATATTCTTGTCGATTTTAAAAATATACATAGAAAGATATATAATCTGTTAAGGAGGGAATACATAAAACGCTTTTTTGATTGGCTTAAGTCATCGGCTGGCTTCTTCGTAGAGGAACAAAGGAGTTTTAGGTTGACTTAGTTCGATTTTGGGCCTATGCTCTTTTGTTCTTTTCGAAGAAGTCATCAGCGTTTAATGTATACTCACCCTTAAGGGGATTTTCCACCCCAAATATTTCAAACTTACATTTCTCGGGCGATGTAAAATGTGTACAATTACACTGATCTAATTCAAATTTTATGCGTAAATATGACATGCATGTGGAAAAACTTGGAATTAAAAATAAAACACACATAACACATCAATACTCTGCTACATCAAACAAATATATGTCGCAACTTACCTATAATGCCATGGTGAGCCAGGATCTTTTTCATTGGGAAATTTACATGATCTTTGTTGTATAGCTTCTTCTTGCACATCGGGATTGTTGTCATATTCCTCAACATTAAAACGATATATTGTTGGATCCGAAAAGGCATCATATGTGATGGAATTAAAATATGGTAAATCATCGGGACTGTGTATGTACATCTTGAAACAAAAGGACAAAACATTTTCGTTGCTCAAACATAATATTCTGGGAAATTGTACCTCATATTTCCATATAAAACCACCCCTTAAATGGACTTTTAAATTGTTCTCCCTGTGGGATATGCCGAATTTTAGCGGTAGATTCTCAAAGGATTGACTGTAATTTAATTAAAACGGTATAATTTAGATAGCAATTTGATAACGTTTTGGGATCATACTTACTAGTCCAACAGATTATTGGCCAAATAGCAATAACCCATTTCCAATTGATGAAATTTAAAAATATCTTCACAATTCTCCACAACTTTTCCCAAATACGAGACATTGGCCATGAAAAATTGACAAGTGGGTGGTAGGAGCTAAAAACGATGGAAATTGAACTCATATTATACGTAAATACGTAATTTATTTGACTTATCCTTGATATATATGACACGCATTCTTCGTAATATATCATAGATTCATCAAAGCGGAGAACCTGTGCAGTTAAATGTAATAGGGGAAATTTCGGAAATATTTGAAAAAAGTAACCTTCTTAACGCTACCATTGATGTATAAATAATGCTACTATCTGACGATAAGGGTTTTACAGAGATGATAACTATTTTTCTAGGCAGTTAAATGTAATAGAGGAAATCTCGGAAATATTTGAAAAAAAAAGGTAACTTTCTTAACTCTACCATAGATGTATCAATAAAGCTGCTATCTGACGATAAGAGTTTCACACATGGTAAAATTAAGAAGGTAAAGTTAATTCAAATAAGAATATCCATCTCTGCATTTTCTATAATTTACTTGTCAAATTTCACTTAATAAAAAAAGGGTTCCCATCTCTGATTTCTATGTATACAATAGATTTATAAATATAAATTTTGAAATTTTGTCAAAAGAAAAATTTCAAATTTTCCATACATAAAAGTTGTACACATCGTTTGATACATGGACGGCATTTCAGTTTTGAAATGCATGAGTAAAATACATATGTACTTTTTCGATCACAGCGAGTCCTATTTCCATCGGAAAAATAAAGGTGAGAGTACATAAAACAGCTTTTTTGACTGGCTTAAGTCATCCCCTGGCTTCTTCGTAGAGGAAATATGAGTTTTAGGTTGATTTAGTTCGATTTTGGTCCTAGGCTCCTTTGTGCTTTTCCGAAGAAGCCCTCGATGACTTAAGACAGTTAAAAAAAAACATTTTATGTATTCTCACCTTGGAATTCAATCAAAAATTCGGTAAAAATGCATCCATAAAGCATTTGCTTTGTTCCAGAACTTACAAGAATCTACTGGTTTTGTAATTTTTTTTTCGATATAATAAAGGAACAATTGGTTTTCGTAGTAAAAACTTTTACATTCTTGCAATTCCGGAACAATATAATCACAATGTAACCCAAAAGAATTAAAAAATCATATGCAACGTGTGTGATAGCAAGAATTATGAGTCATATGTAAAATGGCAATTTTGACATACACAAATTTATGCAAAACCCTTAGGGTTGAAATACATAAAGCGCATATGGCTTAAGTCATCGGCTGGCTTCTTCGTAGATGAACAAAGGAGTTTTAGGTTGACTTAATTCGATTTTGACCCCAGGCTCCTTTGTTCATTTCCGAAGAAGCCAGCCGATGAATTAAGCCAACCAGATAAGCGCTTTATGTATTCCCACCTTTACCCTTATTGCCTGTTAGCAGCTTAATTTTATGGATAAAGGTGAGGATACATAAAACGCTTTTTTGATGGCCTTATGTCATCGGCTGGGTTCATCAGAAAAGAACAAATGAGCGTTAGGCCAAAATCCATGGCAGAAGAATGCAGATAGATGCATCAACGCTTGAGAGCATTGATATGTCAAAAATTTTAAATGTTTTTTAATTTATAAGTAGATTTTTATATGTTTTCTTATACGACGTCATTCGGAGGTTATTTTTACGAATTTAAATAATTTTTCATTCAAATTTTTCAATTCCAAAATTGGTTTGACAGTTCATTGTCTCAGCAGCTGTGTCGATGCGTCTACCTATATTCTTCTACCATGCCAAAATCGAACTAAGTCGACCTAAAACTCCCTTTTTTCTCTGTGAAAAAGCCAGTCGATTACTTAAGCCACTCAAAAAAGCGTTTTATGTATTTTCAACTTAATCCATGGCAAAATAATACAGGTAGCCGCATAAAAACAGCTGATGGTACAAAGAACTGTCAAAATATTTTTGAAATTCAAACTTTTAAATGGAAAATTATTTAAATCTATTAAATTGGTTAAAAAACACCCATCAGTGTTGCCAACTCGAATTTAGACTCTCCATTCATCATTTAAAATGAGTTAAAGAATCCCCTTACAGGTCCCTCATTTACCTCTCTTCTCAGGCGCAATATATCAACACCACATGTCGAATTCAGACCATCACAATACTCTTCCTTAAAATGGAAATTATTCGGATTGGTAAACATGTAGTCGTGTAGATTTTTCACATAAATTCCCCGCGACACAGCATGGGGTATATTTTCCGCTGCCACAAATTCACTGACTCGCCCACTCGAACGATTTTTCGTTAGACAAAACGAAACAGCGGGAAATGTATTATTCCATTGTAGATATGTTGTTTCAATGCCAATACTAATCGAATCGGAAAAATAACGTTTAATTGTCAGCACAAATATCGATAGAATATTCCAAGCGGATATGCTAATGATTATGCCCCAAAATATTCTGAAAGTGATGTTGTGTAAAAATTTAAGTGTGGTATGTAAAGCATATATGACTACTTACCTATAGTAGAGGCTTTCTTGCCGAAACCATTTGTAGAATTTTTCAAAAATTCGCAGAAACATATTATCGGTCAGTTTGCTTTGAAAAGAGCTGGGGTATTAATTTTGCATTCCAGGTTATGAGTATGATAAATTACTTGGGCTCGACACAATGAACTATGGGTATGCATATATTAGATATGCTTAACATACAATTGTGAAGAAATAAATAGCACATATTTTTTTTTTTTAAATATGACAATTCAATACAATAAATAATTTATGCTCTCTCCCAGAACGGCGAGAATGTGTGCCTATTTTTTCGTTATAATATCGAAAAAAAAAAATGCAAAACTCGCATGTTCTGGAACAGAAACAAAAAGAAAAAATAATGAGCGGCATGAATCCCAATAGATCTACTAAACCCAGTTGCTTAACCTTCAATACTTTTGAATAACCTCCTGACATTAGCTCACTTTATTAATCAATAATTAGGAACGACCCAGTATTAACTATGACCTTTTAGTATTCGTTTGCATGGCGCCCAATGGCAAAGTAAATATGGCTTGTGTTTTAAATGATTAATAAATGAACTTTACAAAGAGTTTGGATCAGTTTGAAAGTGTGGAACATAAAACCACTCTCTTTTGATTAAAATAATCTTCTTTTTCATTATTTTTCATACCCTCAGCCAGAGAGGGTATACAGAGTGAGATAAAAAACTGCAGCAAAGTCAAACGTCATAATTTTCAATTTTTTTTTTTAATTTTTTTTGGAACGAAAGGAAAAAAATCTCGAAAATAACATAAAATTTTAAAATAAGTTTAGATTTGTTCGAATTGGTCACCTTTGGCACGACTTATGGCATTCAAACGGCCAATAAAACCACGTCACACACTGCCCGAATGTTGCTCTGCGGTATTTTTGCCCATTCCGGGCGAAGCGCTTGCTTGAGGTGATCGACACTTTGGTATTGTTTAGTGCCAACCTTGCTTTCCAAAATACTCCAGACATCATAGTCCAACGGAATGGTATCCGGAGATTATGGTGGCGAGGAACCTCATTTTGTAACCATTCTTGGATGGCGCGTGCTGAGTGCGATAGTGTTGAGTCCTGTTGCAATGTCCAAGATCTGCGGCAAAAATGTTATTGTCAAACTTAGATCGTGTTCGGAGATGGACAAAATCGGCCCACTCCTTCTGGTACCTCCCCCACAAAATTTCAACATTTTCAAAGAAAATAATTTAATGCACAGAAAGAGAAAGGTTACTTCGATTTTGCTCAAACTTTGTGAATCCAAATATTTGCATCAGTGCTACAGCAGGTGCGAAAATGGAAATATCGATTCACTCCAACCAGTACCTCCCCCACAAAGGGTCAAAATTTTGAATTATTATAACTCTTATAAAATGTGAAGTAAGTATCCGATTGCCTTTAAATTACACACATCACAATATTTTTATTAAACCATGGTCTGGTGTAAAGATTGAATATATCGGTCCACTCCTTCTGGTACCTCCCCCACAAAGGGTCAAAATTCTGAGTATTCATAAAGCTCATAAAGGGCGAAATTAACATCCGATTTAATTCAGACTTGACAGATCTCAGTATTTCCCTCAACACAAGGTCTGTTATCAAGATGGTAGAGATCGGCCCACTCCTTCTGGTACCTCCCCCACAAAGGGTCAAAATTTTGAATATCCATGAAGCTCATAAAACGCGAAATAAACATCCTATTCCATTCAAACTTAGCACATCTCAGTATTTCCATCTATACAAGATTTGTTATGAAAATGATAGAGATCGGACTATTTCTTCTGGTACCTCCCTCACAAAGGGTCAAAATTTTGAATATCCATGAAGCTCATAAAACGCGAAATAAGCATCCGATTTCATTCAGACTTGACACATCTCAATATTTCCGTCAACACAAGATCTCTTATAAAAATGGTAGAGATCGGATCATTTCTTCTGGTACCTCCCCTTCAAAGGGTCAAAGTTTTGAATAACCAAAACCGATCATAACATCCGAAATAAGCATCCGGTTATCTTCATATTTCACACATCCTATTATTTTTACTAAAACTAGATCTGCTTTGAAGATGGAACATATCGGTCCACTCCTTCTGGTACCTCCCCCATCAAAGGGTCAAAATTCTGAATATCCATGAAGCTCGTAAAACGCAAAATTAACATCCTATTCCATTCAAACTTGGCAGATCTCAGTATTTCCATCAACACAAGATTTGTTATAAAGATGGTAGAGATCGGACCATTTATTCTGGTACCTACCCCACATAGGTTCAAAATTTTGAGTAACCAAAACGATCATAAAACCTTAAATAAGCATCCAATTATCTTCATATTTCACACATCCTATTATTTTTTCTGACACAAGATCTGCTATGAATATGGAATAAATCGGTCCACTCCTTCTGGTACATCCCCCACAAAGGGTCAAAATTCTGAATATCCATGAAGCTCATAAAACGCGAAATAAGCATCCGATTTTATTCAGACTTGACACATCTCAATATTTCCCTCAACACAAGGTCTGTTATCAAGATGGTTGAGATCGGCCCACTCCTTCTGGTACCTCCCCCACAAAGGGCCAAAATTTTGAATAACCAAAGCGATAATAAAACCCGAAATAAGTATCCGATTATCTTCATATTTCACACATCCTATTATTTTTTCTGACACAAGATCTGCTATGAATATGGAATAAATCGGTCCACTCCTTCTGGTACCTCCCCCACAAAGGGTCAAAATTTTGAATATCCATGAAGCTCATAAAAGGCGAAATTAACATCCGATTTCTTTCAAACTTGGCAAATCTCAGTATTTCCATCAACACAAGATGTGTTATAAAGATGGTACAGATCGGAACATTCCTTCCGGTACCTCTCCCACAAAGAGTCAAAATTCTGAATATCCATGAAGCTCATAAAACGCAAAATTAACATCCTATTCCATTCAAACTTGGCAGATCTCAGTATTTCCATCAACACAAGATTTGTAATAAAGATGGTAGAGATCGGACCATTTATTCTGGTACCTACCCCACATAGGGTTCAAGATAAATCCACTCTCTTTTGATTAAAATAATCTTCTCTTTCTTTCTTTTTTTCAAATGCTTTTTAAATTTCCCTTGGTATACATTTCTTTCTTTTGATCAACCCCCCCCCGTCAGTAATTATTTTTCAACACGCTTGTGATATTACTTAAATCCCGGCATATAAACAGGACAACATATGTTGCCGTTTAATAAGCGTTAGAGATACACTGTCAAAAAAAAAAAACAAAAGTGATTGACTATTGTTTGACAATTATTTATGGGCTTGTCTTTTTTTATGTTAATGGCACATTTTTGTTCCGTTTTCGAGAATGCAATAATAATAATAACTTTCTAGCTTTCTTTCTTTTTTTTATTGGCACCCTAAGCCCAGAATCTTTATTCGAAGAGGAAATAACTAATTGTTGGAGGAGTTTTTTTTTGTTCTCCCTTTGGTGCTGGTACTACGCTGCTACTGTGTTGGGTGCCATATCTTTAGATTATTTTTTCTTATTCTTTGACGGTTTAATTTTTTTCTCCAAATTTGAATGGCAATTCAAATGAGAAAGCCTCTATTACTCTCACCCTCACTCTCTTTCTTCCCAAACTCCCCCTATGGTATAACGGTGACATTGTTGCTGTCACAATGGTGATAGGTATTCTATTCTATTGTATTGTCATTTATTTTGTTTATTTGTTGCAATGCATCTTGAAAATTATTGTTGGATTGGACAAATGTTTGGTCTTTAAAAAAAGAAAACATTTTTCTCATTTAGATTTAAAGTAACTTAACTCACACACACACAAAGATTCTTAGCTTAACGTACGATAAGTTATTGGAGTCTTATTAAATGTGTGTGGCACTGCTGTGAACTGTGAACTGACCGCCCGGCTTCCACAAGAAGCCGTAGTGCGCACATACACACAGAGACGCAAAATAGATCGCGTATTATCTGCACATCTGCAACAAAAGCACGTCTTTAATTGAATAATAATAACAACAATAAATAAGAAGAGTAGCCATTCAGCCAGCCAAACAGTCGTCCAATATGTCACAAATGAAATGCGCAGGCGAATGATTGAATGAACGAACAGTTTGACAGTGAGTGTCAAAAGTGGGAAGTTGATGTGGAGAAAAGTAATGGTCTTTAAAAAAGTGGATGTAGATATTAGTAATGCAAAGACGCTGATCGCAAACGCTTTCATTGTAATTTATTGGGTTTATTGACATAAAACAGTTGTTTCTTAAGGGAAGATCACATGCCGGGAATCGTCTTTACTTTTTATGGAATCTGCGAATTATTTCTAGTTTTCTTTAATAAAAGTACAACTAGTAGCCGAGAAAAATGAAGTTGCGTATGGAAAAAACTATTCAGATTTAATCGAATACTCAATGGTAGAATTAAGAAGTTAAAGTCATGTAATCACATGTTTACAACTTTTTCAAAAATTATTCATTGTCAAAATTTGTTGTCAAATCACAGATGGGAACCTGTTTTTAATATTAAATGTGACAAAATAAATTACAGAAAATGCAGAGATGGGTATGCTTATTTGAAATGACTTTACTTAATTCTTAATTTTACCATGGGTAGAATGAAGAAGGTAATGTCATGCAATCATATGTTTACAATTTTTTTTTTCAAAATATTTCATTTGACGACATCTCATTGTCAAAATGTGTACAGAGTGAGATAAAAAAACTGCAACAAAGTCAAAAGCCATAATTTTTACATTTTTTTTAAATTTTATTGCATGAAAGCAAAAAAACTCCGGACACAATAGTCAACGGATTGGTATACGGAGATTTTGGTGGCTATTGTGCGTTGGAAATGAAGCGAGGAACCTCATTTTGTAAACATTCTTTGGTGGCGCGTGCTGCGTACGATGGTGCTGAGTCCTGCTGGAGTGGCCAAGGTCTTCGGCCAAAATGTTGGCGTGCCCAAGGTTTTAATACACTATCCAGAGTATTTTCGCGATTAACACGAGCGGAGAGCAACCATCGGCTCATCATCATGGCTGGCGCTTGAGTTCTGATGGCCAGCCGAAGGTGCACATTTCCAGCTGACCTCTTTGGCAGGTAAAGGCGATAATTTTGTTTGTTTACAAACTGCTCGACAACGAATGTTTTCCAATCGGAGAAAACCAAATTCGGCAGTTCACACCTTCGTCCAAGCGAACTAACCCTTTGCCATTTTGAGCCTATTTTCTTTCTGTTACGGTGTAAGTTCTTGCACTTTTTGGAATTTCAATGGCTTTGCGCCGAGCTCATTTTTCAGTATTTGCCGAATGGAGTACTGCGATATGTTCAGCTCACGAGCCATTTTTCGGCCACTGCGACGCGCGGGTTTCGATCAAGTCGCTTCTTTACTTTTTGAAGCATTTCCGCTGATGTCGCTTTTTTCTTCCGTCCACTTGTCGCTAAAATCATCAAAATACCGAATGTCGGCAGGTACCGTTATATGGGGCTATACGAAGACATGGACCTGCACACACAATTTTCTGTCGTAGGCTGTAGTATCCATTACGAACTTCAAGTGCCGAATTTGAAACAATTCCGGTGAATAATGTTGCTAAAATCATGAAAATAACGAGTATCGGGAGGTGCCGTTATATGGGGACCTGCAGAGACAATTTTCTGTCTTAGGCTGTACTATCCATTTCGAACCTTAAATACCAAATTTTGAACAATTCCGATGAATAAAGTCGCTAAAATCATCAAAATACCGAATATCGGAGGTACAGTTATATGTGGGTTATAGCAAAACGTGGACCTACATGAATCATTTTCAATACCAAAAATTCTGCAGACATAATACACGTTTGAATAAAATTTTATCAACCAACTTAATTTCGTTCGGAAGCTAGTGTGACTTCCATAGACGGACAGACGAACGGACATCGCTACATCGACATAGAATTTTATGCTGATCAAGAATATATATACTTTGTGGGGTCTAAAATGTATATTTCGAGGTGTTACAAACGGAATGCCAAACTTAATATACCCTCCACCATATAACAAGAAGTCTGGAAGAAAAAGAATATGACTATCAGGTGTTTTCTATTATTCAGGTCATTCGTCATTCAGATCATGGTACAATTAATTGAGGGTATCCCCACTTTAAATAATAATTTCCAGCTCTGAAAATCTGTAAATCTGTCTTGTGTACGTATTTTTTTTAAGTTTTCATTTTGATATTTGGTCAAAGTCATGGTTTTAAAAAATGGTATGGTAGAGGTACCAGCTGATGAAAATAAAAGCCATGGTAGAATAAAATGATAGTAATCCCATTTTAAATAATAATATCCAGCTCTGCATTTTCTGTAATTTACCTAATCAAATTTAACTTAACTGATAACATATTCCCATCTCTGTCTTGTGTACATACCATAAACCTATGAATATTCATTTTGACTATGAAATCTTGTCTAAACCCATAATTTTGAAAAAAAAAAATGTAAACATATAATTCCACGAGGTTACCTTTTTAATTCTACCATAATTCAGATTGCTGCTGATCACGAATAACAAGAGCATGTGACATCTTATGGCACTCACTGTAATGTGTCTTATTTTCGAGCTCTACCGTCTGCATGTATGCCTGTGTGTTTGTCTGGCTATGTGCGTTTCTTTTGCAATAAAAAAATAACAAAAAAAAACGGCAGAATATACCACACACATTTACAAACATTGCTACACATTGTTACGGATGTTTGAGAACATGGTCATTCCGGAGACAAGATCAAGATCTGACAACGGTAGTCAAAAATTGAAGAGCAGTTCTAATTGAACACTGGTCTCGGTCACATAAACACGGAATAACCTGGAAAAAAAAAACAGAACTGCAGTGCATTAAAAAAAAGGAAATTCAATCTAAGCTAATTAAAATCGCACTTTTGAGTGAAGACATTTTGACGTTCTTAATTGAAAACAAAAAAAAAGAAGAAAAAAAATACAGATAAACATAAAAATAATAGTTGAAATGTTGTTAAAACATTGGGCGCCACTTTCGCTGTGGCTGGTACTTTTAAGTCTAAGTTTGGTAAATTCAAACATTCTAAATCCCTTAACAACCGCCGCCGCCAACAATGAAGAACCGTATACGCGTGATTTTTACAGTGTACCCACCACCGTTAAAACCTATGAAAACGATACCGTGCTCTTGCCCTGTGACTACAAATGTAAGTGAATCCGAACACGGACAGGTGTCATCTTCATCTACGACATGCAATGTTGATGTTTTTCGAAAATTGATTTGTTGTGTTTTTGTGTTTTTTTTTGGTTTGTTATGTTCTAATCACCAACCTTCCCCCTTCCAACGGATAGCTTCTTATCGTTCCGTTCGTTGGCTACGCGATGAGGATTTATTAATGGAAGCTCCCTACATGGAAGAGATATCGCTGAATCGTTATCACCTCTTGAGCAATGGCAGTTTACTTGTCATGGATGTCCGGACCGAGGATACGGGTCGTTATTATTGTGAGATGTTAACACCATCGGAGAAGGCCGTACAGGCTCATTCCATTGAAGTACAGTACGCCCCAAAAGTTTATGTTACACCCAATGGATTTATTGAGTTGCCAGTTGGTGCGGTCTTGGAGATTATTTGTGAAACCGAAGGTGTTCCCCAGCCGGCGGTATCATGGAGTTATAATAATGAGACGGTCATCGATTATTTGGTTGGTAATCGTCAAACGCATATTGTGGAGATTAAATCGCGCAACATGTCGGGCAGCATTGAATGTGTGGCGCAAAACGGTGTTGGCCAGCCTGTAGCCGAAGGTGTGGAGTTGCTGGTTCTGTGTGAGTATAATGGGGAGATATATAAAGGTGGGAATACATAAAGCGCTTATTTGACCGGCTTAAGTCATCGGCTGGATTTTTCGGAAATAAAACAAAGGAACCTAGGGCCAAAATCGAACTAAGTCAACCTAAAACTCCTTTGTTTCTGTACGAAGAAGCCAGTCGATGATTTAAGCCAGAAAAACAAGCGCTTTATGTATTTCCACCTTAAAGGTTTAATTATAAGAGGAATTTTTCCTACCAAGGAGTTTAGGTTGCCTTAAGGTGAGAATACATTAAACGCTCTTTGGCTGGCTTCTTTGTAAAATAACAAAAGTGTGTAGGGTGAACAAGTATCAATTTCGGGCCGAAATTGAACTAAGGCAACCTAAATCTCCTTGTTTTTTTAAGAAAAAGCCAGCTGATGACTTAAGCCATCCAAAAAAAGCCTTTTATGTATTTTCACCTTTAGTTTAAACTTGGACGCGATGACTTATAGCCGATAAAAATTCTATTATGTATTCTCACTTATTTTCGCACATTTGTCGGACTTTTTAGGAAACTTACAGTACGTTTAAATATAAATGTCATAAATCCTCTTGATGCAGGTTAACCCTGTTAAACAGTTCTAACGTAAACATGACATTAGGCCGTGGTAGAATTAAGAAGGTGACCTGGAAAAATCAAGTTAACCCACTGTATTTTCACAAATCAGGGATGGGAAACTCTTTTGATTGAAGTTGAATTTGAAATTCCTGCTTGACGTTCAATGACAGATTCGAAGCTGTACTGAACGATTCAAACTTTAAATGAGCTGCAATTGATTGCTTCCAACTTCTGGAGAATATTTTCTCTTAGACTAAGATCATCGATTCATTCGGACATCTTTTGTTTTATCAAAAATATTTTCAATAAATCCCAAGATTAATTCAGACATCTTTGTAGCTACACTAGTTAGCTTCTCAATATATATTCTGATATCACTTCACTGGATGACGAACTTCATTACCCCGTCGAATCCATGGTACATTCGCACTTCATTCGAACGTCGTGAATATTCGGCGTTTGTTTCGGTCTTCTACTGATTAGCTCATAAACTACTGGGATTATGTAGATGAACTCTCATAATTTTTGGACATCTCCTGAACTTCCTATGATCGTTTCCGACCTGCATTGGTCTTTTGATAATCGTTTCGGGGTTATACTGAGTTCCTCATGAGATATACAGAACTTTACTGATATTTCCGTGTTTGAAGGTCTTTGGTCTTGTCATTTTGGATTCGGATCTCTAACGAACACTCATGGTGGGACCAGATTTTTTTGGAGAGCTCCTCATCATCAATTCTCATCTCAGCAGAACTTGTTATATTCGATTTGGTCTACTCTTGAACTCCTTGTGAGCGGTGCTTATGACTAAGGAGCTTCTGATGAATGACTCCGACTTATATTTCTCTCGATCTATTCTCTTTCTATCATTTCTTCGCAGGCCTAGCTATGTGGGAGAGTAACTAGGTTTGAGAAGAGCTGCTATTTTTAAACCCCATTGTTGCGCTAGTAATCAATTCCATCTCCTGAACACCTGATCATGGTTTCCGAGCTGTGGATTGGATTCGGATCTCTAATAAACACCAGATTTTTTTGGAGAGCTGCTCATAGACCATTCCAATATCAGCAGAACTCTTTATGTTTGATTTAGGCTATTGAAGTTCTTGCGATCGTTTCTTACGTCTACGAAAGTTCCGACGGACGACTCAGACTCATATTTCTCCTAATTTATTCTCTTTCGATCATTTCCCCACTGGCCTACCTATTTGGGATAGCAACAGAATTTGAGACGGGCAGCTCTTTTTAAACCCTATTGTTATCCTAGTAATCGATCCAGTCTCCTGAACACCCTATGATCCATTCCGAGCTGTATTAGGTATCCGATAATAATTTCAGGTTTACGCCGATTCGGTTTTACGCAGAGTTTCTTATGAGCTATTCACGCCTTTACTGATCGTTTCTATAGAGTTTCTGATGATCGACTCAGACTTATATTGCGCTTCGATCGACTAGACCTCCAATGGACTTTCCATGAAGCAGTAAAAGATGAATAAGACGCAAACCAAAGCCAATTTACAAAGGCCATCAGAATTCCAGAAGGGCTCTGATAATCTTGTATTTGACATTTGAAAAGCAAGAAAATAAAGCGAAGCCCTGAATGTGTTTTTGACCTCAATCTATCACTGGGAGAACGATCAATTCCTCGGACTAAATCAAATGTCTTGCTCCGTTTAATCCAAATCAAAATAGCCAACCACGTCAGAATTCAAGAGAGGCTTTGACATTTGAAATATTTTGGCAGTTGCAAAGCCAGAAAATAAAGCGAAGCCCTGAGTGTGTTTTGACCTCAGACGATCACCGGGGGAACAATCGATTCCTCAGCATGAATCAATTTTTTGTGCTTCGTTGAAAAAAGGCATCCGAATTTCAGAGGGTCTTTAACACTCTGACGTTTGCAAAGCTTTAAAAATAAAGCGAAGCGCTGATTGTGTTTTGGCCTTAATCGATCACCGGAAGAACGGTGCTTTACTGAATCAAATTAATTGCTTCGAAGAGATCAAATTAGAAAGGCCAACGGCATCAAAATTCCTGAGAGGCTCTGACATTTGAAATAATTTGACATGCGCAAAGCGAAGCCCTTATTGTGTTTTGACCTCAATCGAACACCGAGAGAACGAAAGAATCCTCTGCATGAAACAGTTTTTTTCTGCTTCGTCATCTCACATTCTGAAATTTTATATTATTTGACATTTGCAAAGCAAGAAAATAAAGCGAAGCGCTCTGTGTGTTTTTGACCTCAATCTATTATCGAGAGAACGATCGATTCCTCATTTCCAAATTAAAATTGCCAACGGCATCAGAATTCAAGACACAGAAATTCAAGGCTTTGACATTTTAAGTAATTTGGCATTTGCAAAGCAAGAAAATAAAGTGAAGCTCTGAGTGTGTTTTTGACCACAATCTATTACCGGGAGAACGATCGATTCCTTGGAGTAAATCAAAAGTCTTGCTCCCTTTAACCCAAATTAAAATGGCCAAATTCCAGAGAGGCTCTGGCATTTGACATAGTTTGGCATTTGCAAAGCCAGAAAATAAAGCGAAGCCCTTAGTGTGTTTTGGCCTCAGACGATCACCGGGAGAACAATCGATTCCTCTGACATCCTCATCACTGACTTCGACCCCCTTTTTGAATTAACATTTCTGACATCTTCTGAATTTGTTGAATTGAACTTCTTGCTTCGCTTGGACCAAATTATAAAGGCTAACGCAATCCGAAATCCAGGAAGGCTCTAGCATTTGAAATAATTTGGAATTTGCAAAGCCAGAAAATAAAGCGAAGCCCTAAAGCTGGAAATACATAAAGCGCTTATCTGGCTGGCTTCTTCGGAAATGAACAAAGGAGCCTAGGGCCAAAATCGAACTAAGTCAACCTAAACCTCCTTTGTTCTTTTACGAAGAAGCCAGCCGATGACTTAAGCCAGCCAGAGTGTGTTTTGACCTCAATCGATCACCGGCAGAACAATCGATTCCTCTGACATCCTCATAACTGACTTCGACCTCTACTGAACTTTCTGACATCTTCTGAATTTTCCATGCCCGATTATTGGAGCATCTAATAAACCTCTTTTGATTCCCCTATTTGTACCATTTTTCAGTCGCCCCCGAAATTCGTTCACCCCAAAAGATCTACTATTCCAAAGTGGGTGGTCGCGTCCAAATGGATTGTTACGTTGAATCGGCTCCCCTGGCCAAGGTACGTTGGTATCATACCGGCAAATTGATTGCCATGGGACCGTATTACACTCGCCAGGATGTGGAAATGCCATTGAACAACACCGGCGCCAGCACTCGTTACTTTTCCGATATGCGGCATTCGTTGATCTTGAAAAATGTCCGTGAATCGGATATGGGCATGTATGAGTGTCGCGCCGAAAATGCCCATGGTGTGCGCAGCAATTATATGGAGCTTACATTCCGTCCAATGCCATGTACCTTTAAGATAAGTCCCGACATGCAGAGCCCCACATCGCATACGCTGGTGTGGCAGACGGAAAGTTTCTCGCCGGTTATTGAATTCAAACTGAAATTCCGACAAGTACCATCTGGTGAGTATTTTTTATGGCTTTGAGAGAGAACACTGGGGAGATAGTGAGCATGATCTCTACCCCATCTCTACGGTCTTTCAATTGTTTAGCTGACACAGTCGGACTCCTTTGGGGTCATTATTCAATTAAATTAATTGAATTGTGGGTGTGAGGCGCACAGTGTGTGTGTGTGTCTGTGTTCGCGCTTGATTGCCCACCGTTTGTGTTTTGATATGTCTAGCATAAATATTTAATTATGTTGTTGTTGTTTTTTTGTGGTTGTTGTTTTTTATTGCAGAAACTACAGTATCGTTCACAACATTGGCAAGCAGACCGGAGTGGACTGAATTGACCATACCATCGGATATTTCTATAGGTAAGTCAATTAATGCGGGAATTTAAACAGTTCAGTTCAGCTAAATAGCTGAATGGAGTTTTCGATAGGAAAATGTAAAATAATACAGGTAGATACTTCAACGCCTGGCAACATTGACATGTCAAAAATTTTTAAATGTTTCCTTTTTCAAAAATAAGTAGATTTGTATATGTTTTCCTATGCGACGCCAATCGGAGGTTATTATGATATGCATTTTTTTAACAATTTTGAATAATTTTTCATTCAAAAACATGGTAAAATGAAGAAGGTAAATTCATTTCAAATAAGCATTCCCAACTCTGCATTTTTTGTAATTTACCTTGTCACATTTCTCTACTTAAAAACAGGTTCCCATCTCTGATTTGTGTATGTACATTGGATTTACAAATACAAATTCTGACAGTGAGATGTTGTCAAATGAATAATTTAAAAACAATGTAAACATATGATTGCATGACTTTACCTTCTTGATTCTACCATGTTCAAAAATTTCATTTCCAAAATTGTATTGACAGTTCACTGTCTCAGCATGTGACTACCTGTATTATTTTACCATGGAAATGTCAAATCAGTTCAGCTGTTTGATGTTTCCATGGGGAAACTATTATTCAAATCAGCTGATTTAGCTTATATCGTGTTTACATTTCGCTTTTTGTCTACATAAGTTTTGGGCTATTTTTTTGCATTCTCTTTTTGTTATGGATGTATACGTAAACAAAAATCAGCTGAGTGTCATTTTTATTCTCCTTATGATGTGTATAAACAAGAAAGGTTAACCCACAAGATTTATTAAACCCAGTTGCTTAATCTTCTGTAGTGTAAACACAATATTAGCTGATTTTAGATTTGCTTTTAGCAAAGCCAATACAAAGGTGAGAATGCATAAAATGTTTTTTTGACTGGCTTAAGTCATTGGCTGGTTTTTTTTTTCAGAAAAGAACAAGGGAGCTTAGGGCCAAAATCGAACTAAGTCAACCTAAAACTCCTTTGTTCCCAAATGAAGTGGCCAGCCAATGACTTAAGGCTGTCAAAAAAGTGTTTTATGCATTCTCATCTCAACGTCGGCATAGAAGACTACCTTTGACAACAATTTGATAATAAATTTATTAGTTTTTAGAATTTTAAATCACAATTATGTATTTTGACAAAAAAAACTGAGTTGCCAAATGGCCGTAAGTTGAGAATACATAAAATGCTTTTTTGACTGACTTAAAGGGCTAAGTACATAAGAAGCTTAAAGTCATGGCTAGGCATATTAATGTCAAATTATAATGGAAAACGACGGCTGGATTTTAGTGCGGCTCTGTAATCCCTTTGTGAAATGTCACAAAATATGCCTAGCCATGACTTCAAGCTTCTTATGTACTTAGTCCTTAAGGCATAGGCTGGCTTCTTCGCAAAAGAACAAAAAGTTTAAGGCCAAAATCGAACTAAGTCAACCTAAAACTACCAGCCTGTCAAGGAATCTGGCCTATCTTAGACTGGGAATACATAAAGCGCTTATTAGGCTGGTATAAGTCATCGGCTGGCTTCTTCTCTGAGGAACAAAGGAGTTTTAGGTTGACTTAGTTCGATTTTGGCCCTAGGCTCCTTAAGCGCTTTATGTACAGCTGATTACAATTTTTTTCTAAGTATGTCCGACTTCTGCCAATTTTGTGTATGTATTAATTGTTTTGAAAAATGAAAGAAGAAACTATTTTCAAAACAAATAATTGGAAGACACATTAATTGCGGCTCGCGCATTAAAGCTATTAACCAGTATAGCCATGAAATTGAAAGATTGAACAGTTGTGATCATATTTTTGAGAGAAAAATCCACGCATTTTATTCATTTTTCGCGTTGTTTAATTCATTTTAAAAATGAGAAAAAAAAATGAAAACGATAATTTTAAATGAGTCTGACATGAAGCAGGCATAGCCTCAGGGCTGTATTTTTGTAGTTTTACGAAGCTGTTCTACCTCCTTATTGTACCATATTCCCACCTTTAAGAAATCACAATAATCTCAAAAAAAAAAAAAAAAAAAAAAAAAAACATTTCTTTTAAGGTCCCATTTACACCACCACCTACACATTATATGGCCTGTATCCGGCCAGCATTTATCAGGTGGTGGTATTGGCAAGAAATCATTATGGCTGGAGTGATAGCAGTAAAATATTACGCTTTGCCACCGGCGGAGAAGGTATGTATGTCTCAAAGATGCTATTTATGTACGGCTGACTAATTGTGCATCATCATCAATGTTTTTCAGTTGAATTTCCGAATTACTCAACGGAATCGGATAGCGGTATCAGTGGCACCACTGACGAAGACCTCAACAATGCCGCCGATGGCGGCGATCATGATGACATGGAGATAACAAGTAACGATATTACCGAGAACTCAATTGTCGCCGAAAAAGATAAGACATTGTACTCAAGCATGTATGCGTTTGCTTCATCATCGTCGGCGGCGGCGGCCGCGTCAACAGCGTCCCCGACATTGTCAGCTAGGTCATACAATGATCTCCGACTAAATTGGTGTATAATAATAAATTGTTTTGTAATCATAATTGTGCACAAATGCCATATCAAACAAAACCTCCCCAACTAAGCTAAAGAATCATTTGTCCAGTTCCATTTTAAAATTCTGGGTGGTCGGAGGGGCAATCGTGCAGCGGCAGACCAGGCAATTTACTAAATGATAAACAAAAAAAAAAAAACAAAACCTTTTCAAATCTAATTCAAATGCCTTGAAGTGAAGAATTTGAGCGCACAGCACGACATAATGCCAAACACACAATTTGCCATTCAAGTGCTAAACTTGACACAATGGCAGCAGATTGAAATCAAAACTATAAGCTTGACTTTTTTGTTGTTATTGTATTTTTTCTTAAATATATAGGCTTATTATTAATCCTATTCACATTAATTTCAATTTGCACTAATTTATTTATTTGTGTATTTGGTTGTTTATATTAAATGTCTATTTTGTTATTTGTTCTTCCTTCTCTCTCTGCCTCTCTCGCAAGCGCTCGCTCTTTGGTTACAAGTCTCTCCCATTAATGCCGTGTAAAAAACCGTTGCCTTAACAGTGTTGTGGGTACTATGAGCAGAAGGGCATACAGAGATAAATGACACCTTGCTGAGTCCGATGCCTTTTGTTCTTTGGCACCGCCTCCAAAGCCGGCAATGACAACATTTTCCTTGTCATCGACAATGTCCACCATAGTGTCATCTGGAAAAAAGAGGAGAAAGAAGAAGGTCTCGTTTAAATATCACAAAGGAAATAAAATTAACAACACAGTAAGGGTGCGAATACATAAAAAGGCTGTTTTGACTGGCTTAAGTCATCGGCTCGCTTCTTCCGAAAGGAAGAAGGGAACATAGGGCCAAAATTGAACTAAGTGAACCTAAAATTCCTTTGTTCATCTATCGATGTTCCCCTACGAAGAAGCCAGCCAATGACTTAAATCAGTCAAAAAAGCATTTTATGTATTCTCACTTTAAATGATTTGATGGTCCGAAATTGAACTAGTCACCCTAATATCTTGTTATTTTACGAAAAAGCCAGCCGATGACTTAAAACAGTCAAAAAAGCATTTTATGTATTCTCACCTTAACTCCTATTCATCCGAGCTGCATTTGAAGTTTTCGCATGGAAAAACCGATTTAGTTTTCTTATTTTTTCCATGGAAAAATCTAGGAAAGTCGCCTTTCAGTCAACCTAAATTGAAGCAGTGCTAAATTTAATGATGAGAATACCTGGAACGTTTTTTTTTTTGCTGGCAGAAGTCACCGGCTGAGTTTTTCATAATATAACAAAGAAATTAGGGTGACCTAGTTCAATTTCGGACCATCGAATCATTTAAGGTGAGAATACATAAAATGCTTTTTTGACTGATTTAAGTCATCGGCTGGCTTTTTCGTAGAGGAATAAAGGAGTTTAAGGTTGACTTAGTTCGATTTTGGTCCTACACCAATTTGCTCGTTTCCGAAGACTCACCTCAAGAAGGGAGCATAGGGTCAAAATTGAACTAAGTGAACCTAAAATTTCTTTGTTCCTCTCCGATGAAGCCAGCCGATGGCTTTAGCCTATCAAAAAAATCTTGTATGTACTCTCACCTTAGCTCCTATTCATCCGAGCTGAATTGAAATTTTCGCATGGAAATACCCATTTAGTTTTCTTAGTTTTTCCATGGAAAACTCTAGGAAAGTAACTTTTCAGTCAACCTAAATTGAAGCTGTGCTAAATTTATGGATGAGAATACCTGGAACGTTTTTTTTTTGCTGGCAGAAGTCACCGGCTGGCTTTTCCATAAAATAACAAAGGAATTAGGGTGACCTAGTTCAATTTTGGCCCATCAAATCGTTTATGATGAGAATACAAAAAAAGGGTTTTTTTTTGGCTGGCTAAAGTCATCGGCTGGCTTTTTCGTCGAGGAATGAAGGAGTTTTAGGTTGACTTAGTTCGATTTTGGTCCTACGCCACTTTGCTCGTTTTCGAAGACTCACCTCAAAAAGGGAGTATAGGGCCAAAATTGAACTAGGTGAACCTAAAACCCCTTTGTTCCTCTACGATGTGGCCAGCCGGTGACTTAAGCCAGTCCGAAAATCATTTTATGTACTCTCACCTTAACTCCTATTCATCCGAGCTGCATTTGAAGTTTTCGCGTGGAAACACCCATTTAGTTTTCTTAGTTTTTCCATTGAAAAATCAAGAAAAGTTTCTTTTCAGTCAACCTAAATTGAAGCATTGCTTTATTTAATGATGAGAATACCTGGAACGTTTTTTTTTTGCTGGCAGAAGTCACCGGCTGGCATTTCCATAAAATAACAAAGGAATTAGGGAGACCTAGTTCAATTTTGGCCCATCAAATCGTTTATTATGAGAATACAAAAAAAAGGGTTGTTTTTTGGCTGGCTAAAGTCATCGGCTGGCTTTTTCGTGGAGGAATGAAGGAGTTTTAGGTTGACTTAGTTCGATTTTGGTCCTACACCACTTTGCTCGTTTTCGAAGACTCACCTCAAAAAGGGAGTATAGGGCCAAAATTGAACTAAGTGAAGCTAAAATTCCTTTGTTCCTCTACGATGAAGCCAGCCGATGACTCAAGCCAGTCAAAAAAGCTTTTTATGTACTCTCACCTTAACTCCTATTCACTTGAAGTTTTCGCATGAAATATCCATTTTTCCATGGAAAACTCTAGGAAAGTTGCTTTTCAGTCAACCTAAATTGAAGCCATATCAAATTAAATGGTGAGAATATATAGAACGTTTTTTTCCGGCATTTTCGTAAAATAACAAAGGAATTAGGGTAATCTAGTTCAATTTCGGTCCATCAAATCGTGACAAGGTGACAATTCATAAATCGCTTATTGGACTGGCTTAAGTCATTGGCTGGCTTCTTCGTTGGGGAATAAAGGATTTTTAGGTTGACTTAGTTTGATTATGGCCCTTCGTTCCTTTGTTCTTTTCCGAAGAAGCCAGCGAATGACTTAAGGTGAGAGTATACAAAAAGCTTTTCTGACTGGCTTAATTCATCAGCTGGCTTCTTCGTAGAGGAGCAAAGGGGTTTAAGGTTGATTTAGTTCGATTTTGGCCCTACACTCCTTTGTTCTTTTCCGATAGCCTTTGTTCTTTTCCGATAGATGACTTAAGCCGGTCAAATAAGCGTTTTATGTATTCTCACCCTTAAGCCAGACAAAAAAAGAGTTTTATGTATTTTCACCTTAAGTCCTGCGCTTTAAGTCTTCCTATTGAAACTCGTTTAAGGGGTGACTGAATGGAAACTCTTCCCAATTTTTTTTTTCGGAAATCTTTTTGCAAATTCTTACCTTCACTCTCCTCGCCAATGGTAAAGATGTAGGGCGCTGAGAATTTCGACCATCCCACTGTGTTTTTGGTTTTCATGCGTGTCTGCCATTCGCCAGGCAGCAGTTCCATTTCATGGGTTACCTTCCAGATGCCAGCCTCGTGGCGATGTGTGTGCAGTACTGTGGTTGTACTCCAGGTGTAGGCCTTAAAATAGATGAAACTTTAAAGATATATTTGTATTTTTTTAAGAAGAAAAAATCGTAGGCCTGTCCTGAAGCGTTCCAACATCAAATACATACCCCAGTCATTTTGTAATCCAACACAGCTTCCGACAAGGGTTGAAGACTGCGTACCAGCCAATACAGGGTTACCACGTTGCCGTTGATTTCGACACTTTCAAATTGGCCACGTTCCGGTTCCAACATCAGATGAACTTTCATTTCGCTGGAGCCAATGGTGTTCTGAAAACAGGGGGAGTTATATATTTGGATTAAAATGAAAGAATCTCCGAACATACCTCTGCTTGACATTTGTATTCGCCCAAGTCCTCCACAGCTACATCACGAACTGTTAAAGTGCTGCGATTGAAATGCTGCTCCGCCGCATAGCTCATCATGTACTTCTCCGACAAACTTAAATACTGATTATTTTTCAGCCATCTTGTAGTGGCTATGGGATGGCTGCGATAGTCGCAATACAGTTCAGCGATACCACCCAGTTCGGTATTGACATGATGACGGTGTGTCGACACCTTGGGTGCATAGTAGACAATCACCTCAAATCTGCCATGTTTGGGTGTGGGTGAACCATCATCATCCATGCACTGGTATATACCGGCATGATGTTCATCGACGGGGTCAATGAAAATTGCATTATCCTCAATCTCCAACTCAACGTCCGATGAACGACGGTTCTAGAAATAAAGAAAAATATAGTCAAAATTGATTTTTTCGTATTTTTGTCAGCCCGACTGGATAGAAAGAAGGTTTATTTTCAGACATTTAATCATCGAAATTTGCTTAGAAGGATTTTAAAAAATGAATTTCATTATTTCATTAAACAAATAATAATGCCTTGCGTCAATCTTAAAGGTGTAGTTTCACACGAAACAGGGTGACTACGATTAACCATTAGTTTTACGCTTAATATTATCTTTCTCAGAGTCACCCATTATTGCTGAAGCTAAAATGATCTTACATTCTTACGGTTCTAGAAATAAAGAAAATATAGTCGAAATTGAAATTTTCGTATTTTTGTCAGCCCAGCTGGATAGAAGGATTATTTTCAGACATTTAATCATCGAAGGCTTTTTAAAAATGAATTTCATTACGATTTGTTTAATAATGCCTTGCGTCAATCTTAAAAGTGTAGTTTCACACGAAACAGGGTGACTACGAATAACCAATAGTTTTACGCTTAATATTATCTTTCTCGGAGTCACCCATTATTGCTAGAGCTAAAAAGATCTTACACGGATTCGTCACTACTTATTGTTAGATTATCACAGAACCAACTCTGCCAGCTACCTACATTGAAGCTTTTTGTCAACATTATTTTATATTTTAATTGAATCGTCTCATTCGTTATTCCACTTACATTCAAAAACCATTTAATGTTGCTCTCCTCTCCGCCCGCACTCTTGCATTCACAAACATGAGATTCACCCTGCCTATAGACAATGCTGCGATCCAAGACATCGCGACCATCGCAGCGTATGCTAAATGCCTTCTCGATTGTCAGCACAACGTTTTGGGTGATATTCTGCGGCAGAACGGTGCAGAAGTAATTGCCCTCATCATCCAGTTGAGCACTTCGCAAGACAATTGAATTATTTTTTAAGGCCTCGAAGCGTTCGTTCATTGAGTGTTGGCCGTTTACAATGACAGTTTGATCCTTATACCAGATGACGACATTGTTTGCTGTCGGTGAGATAAGAAAGCAAACACACAGCCACACACACATACGTGTGTGCAGCACAGGAACATGGAAATCGAAAAAAAGGAAAATGAATAAATGAAACGGAAAAACACCGCTATCAAAGCAGTTCGCTTGCTATCAGTTAAACAAACAGTTAAATGATTTGCCTTTTTTCTGTATCTTTTGGCAACAAACTCCACTCCGGTTGGGTTACTTACCGTGAAAATTCTTGACGTCACAATTCATTAGCACATCCGCATTTGGTTCGGCCGAAATTTCAATTTCCGCTCTTTCGAAGTAAGGTGGGTCCACAAATATATTATCCAATTTAATTAAAGGCTCCGGCGGTCCACCACTGGCCGTTTCCAATTCATCATAATAATCGTCGTAGTAGTCGGGTAGGGCCAGACATGGTGCTTAAAGGATTCGTTGTAAGTATAAGATTTTTGGGGTTTTAATACTGAAGTTTTGCCATTAAGCAAAAATTACAATAATAACGAAACAAAGAAATGGCGGGCGAAACAAAGGGAGAAAGAAAAAAAAACGAAAGAAATATGTTTTTCCGTTATTATGATTATGAATGATTGAATGACAAGATGTAAGAATATGCTAAGGGTGTATGAGAGTCTGTGTGGTTGAGAGAGAGAGAGAAAAAAATCAAACATAATTGGAGCCAAATGCAATGTAAACACGAACAATGATTTGATAATATTAAAGTAATGAGTTGAGAAGAAGTTTTCCTGAGAGTAAAGCCCTATTTAGCCAGGATGCATAGAAGCCATGGTAGAAGAATGCAGGTCGATATTTATAATAAGCTATTCGGAGCTTATTGTAATATGAATTTTTCAAAAGATTTGACAAATTTCAACAATTTTTGATTGAAATTTTTCAATTCCAAAATTGGTTTGACAGTTCATTGTCCCAGCAGCTGTTTGGATTTTGCTACCTGAATTCTTCTACCATAATAGGAGTCGTGGTAGAAGAATACAGGAAAGTGCATCAACACTTGGGGAAACTAATATGTCAAAAATAAATAATTTTAATTTTTTTAATAAGTATATTTTTATATGTTGCCTTATATGACGTCAATCGGAGGTTGTTATGACATGCATTTTTCAACAATTTTTATAAATTTCAATAATTTTTTCATAAAACATTTTCAATTCCAAAATTGGTTTGACAGTCCATTGTCCCAGCAACTGTGTCGATGCGACTACCTGTATTCTTCTACCATGATAGAAGCACAGTGCAATAACAAGGTGTTCCCGCAAATTTTAAAAACCAGATTTAATTTCAAAACATGTTTACACTTTGTTGGATATTTGTTTACTTTTTGTTCTGTTATATTAATCACAATAATTTTGACATTACAGGTGGCAGTCAGCTGGCTTGGCAGGTAACCCTAAGCAGCTTGAAATCTTCGCATTGAAAAATTTTGTGACATATCATAAAGAGATGTCAGAGCCACATTCGAATGCAAAGAAGTTTCAAACCTATTCACGCCTATTCAGAGGGTAAGAATAAAAGTTTTCTTAATTACAACGATACTCAGGTAGGCTGATAAAGATAAGAGTACATAAAAAGCCTTTTTGACTGGCTTAAGTCATCACCTGACTTCTTCGGAAAAAATCGAACTAAAGGTGACAATACATACGTTTTTTTTTGACAGGTTTATGTCATCAGCTGGCTTCTTCGTAGAGTAACAAAGGAGTTTTAGGTTGACTTAGTTCGATTTTGGCCCTACGCTTGTTTCTTCTTTTCCGAAGAAGCCAGCCCATGACTTATGTCAAAACAGCGTTTTAAGATGGGAATACATAAAGCGCTTCTTTGGCTGGCTTAAATCATCGGCTGGCTTCTTCGGAAAGAAGCCCAGGACCGAAATCGAACTAAGTCAACCTAAAACTCCTTTCTTCCATGACTTACGTCAAAACAGCGTTTTTAAGTGGGGATACATAAAGCGCTTATTTGGCTGGCTTTTTCGGAAATGAACAAAGAATGCCTAGGGGCAAAATCGAACTAAGTCAACCTAAAACTCCTTTGTTCCTCTACGAAGAAGCCAGCCGATCATTTAAGCCAGACAAATAAGCGCTTTATGTATTCCCACCTTTATGTAATCTCACCTTAAGTCAACCTAAAACACCTTTGGGTGAGAATACATTAAGCGCTTATCTGGCTGGCTTAAGTCATCGGCTGGCTTCTTCGGAAATGAACAAAGGAGCCTAGGGCCAAAATCGAACTATGTCAACCTAAAACTCCTTTGTTCATATACGAAGAAGCCAGCCGATGACTTAAGCCAGCCAAATATGCGCTTTATGTGTTTCCACCCTTTGTTTCTCTACGTAGAATCCAGCCGATGACTTAAAATTGTCAAAAAACCGTTTTATGTAATCTCACCTTTATTCACCCGGGTTGAAAGGCAGACTTTAGTATTAAATCATCCAGGCCAATTTAAAAAAAACAACTTTGATTTATTCTTATCTATGTTTTCTTCCAAAAAAATAATATTTTGTTTTTAATTTTGCCACCTAAACAAATATTTGCTTGCCACAGTCCAGTGGTTGGTGGAAATGTGTCCATTAAAATCCACCCGCCTTTCCCCCCATTTCTCTGATCTCCCCTTTAAGATATGCTATCTATTTTTATATATATATTCTACTCTTTTTGGTTTCATTGTCAAGATACAAAATAAAATTCAAATTCAAGGTCGGCCACCCAAGCCAGTCGGCGGCGGTTGCTGGCTGGCTGGCTGGTGAACAGAAAAGTTGTGACATTTTTGTGTGTAGGTTGGTTTTCTTGGTCGTGTTGTGGGTAGGGTAGGTATGAGGGTAAACCTCTTTTTTTTTCTATAGGTTTTGTCTTTAATATTTTTGCCAAATTCAATAGCAAATATATTATATACATCACATACGTGTGTGTGTGTGTGCGAAAACACATAAATATATCTGTTGATAAAAATGACTGTACGTATTTGCCAAAGAACTTGAGGTAAGAAGAAAAAAAAAATATTATACCCTGAGTAATAATGTTTCTTGGCTTTAGCCACATAAGTACGCATGTACAAAGTATGTGTTCTTGAATTATTGTTGATATAGCCATAAAATAATAGATAGTGTGGATATTTATATTGTATAGAAAATTGTTTTGTCTTGGAATCCATATATTTACTCAGATAACGCTGAGAATGCTAAGATATCTGCAAAGAATGGCATAAAGAAGGTATTTTTGTGTACCAAAGTTTTTCAATTTCAGTACAACTAGTTTTAGAAGTTAGTTATGGCCATTAAAACTCTTTATATCCATGGATCAACAGTTAAATTAAAATGGGCAAAAAACGATCTATAGTACCCTGGATTCGTTTTTAATAATTCTTCTCAGGGCATTTTATAAGATTTCTTGTAAACCTCTGATTTTAGATGTGCGGGATATTAGGCAATATTGTTTGTAACACTATAGACTACTGTTTCCTGAGACAGTTTAACCCTATTTTTACTCAAAACAGTCGTTTTGTTTCTTTTTTAGGAAAAAAATACTAAAAGGCTTTAAAGCGGAATATTAAAGGCATAGCATATTTTGTGACATGTCAAAGGGAATGCCAGAGCCGCACTCAAATCCTGCCGTAGTTTTTTCCTTATAATTTGACATTAATATGTCTAGTCTTGATGCAATTTTTTCTACACCATTCAGAGATGGGAACTCGTTTTCAATAAAACTAAAATTTGACAGTGTGTCTGGATATTATTATTTGAAATGAGCCTACCTTGATTTAATTATACCATTGACTTAGTTCAATGTTCGCCCTACGCTCCTTTATTCTCTAAGAAGCCTTAAATTTACCTTAAATTTTCAGTTGACCCGGATATCATTAATGAAAATGTTTTACGTCACAGTTCACCTAAGGTTTGCGTACATAAGCAGCTTGAAGTTTTCGCATGGCAAATGTGACTATCATAAAGGAATGTCAGAGCCGCATTCGAATCCATATAAAACCTATTCCGCAGGTATGAATAAAAGTTTTCTCAATTACAACGCTATTCAGGTGGGCTGATAAAGGTGAGAAAACGTAAAAGGCTTTTTTTGACTGGCTTAAATCATCGGCTGACTTCTTCGGAAAAGAAAGAAGCGTGGGACCAAAATCGAACTAAAGGTGAACCTACATAAAACGTTTTTTTACAGTTTTCTTCGTAGAGTAACAAAGGAGTATTAGGTAGACGTTGTTCCATTTTGGCCCTAAGCTCATCAGTCATCAGTTGATTTCTTCGTAGAATAATTCACTGAAAAAAAAAATTGTTGTCTTCTACCGATATTTTCTTAAGTATCATTATATATTATTAAAATATCAGCGACAGTTTGGGTTTATAAACAAGAAATAATTTATTGTTTATTTGCCCGGTATTATTGTGTCACTTTTTTTTGATGGGATACATGACGGTTGCATTTAAACTTCATATTGGGTTTATGGTGTCAATGGGAAATAGATTTCCTATCATATTCATGGTAGAAGAATACAGGTAGATACATCAACGCTTGGAAACATTGATATGTCAAAAAAATTAAAATGTTTTTTTTTTTTTTTTTTCAAATATAAGTAGATTCTTATATGTTTTCTTATACGACGTCAAACATATTTGAATAATTTTTCATTAAAAATTTTCAATTCCAAAATTGGTTTGACAGTTTATTGTCCCAGCAGCTGTGTCGATGCGTCTACCCATGGTAGAAGAATATAGGTAGATGCATCAACGCTTGGGAACAATGATATGTCAAAATTTGCAAAATGTTTTGTCAAAAATAAGTAGATTTTTATATGTTTTCTTATACGACGCGAATCGCTGGTTGATAAAATATGTATTTTTCAACAATTTTTACAATCTTCAATAATTTTTCATTCAACATTTTCAATTTCAAAATCAGTTTGACAGTTCATTGTCCCAGCAGCTGTGTCGATGCGACTACCTGTATTCTTCGACCATGATCACATTTTACTATAATAGTATGTTTACATTAGAGTTTTTACAATTTTAGAGTAATTTAAACATATGCTAATCACATTCACTCTATAATGACGTTTACACGAGACAAACTCAAGAATCTCTTGTTTGTCAGTGTGACATTTTTCACAATATTTCCTAAAATTTTAGATAAACTTCTATTTCTATTCATTTTAACATATTCGTTATCATATTTGACTCAAAAATATGCCGAATTCCAGTTTTAGCTTCTTCAAAAAAAAAAAAAAAATCTGAAAACATTATTGTACAATTAATTCATGGTAGAATTAAGTAGGTAAAGTCAATCAATCATTTGTTTACATTTTTTTTAAATTATTCATTTTATTGTCAAAATTTATATTTACAAATCCATTTTATAAACAGAAATCAGAGATGGGAACCTGCTATTTTTTATTCAGTGAAATTTGACAAGGTAAATTACATAAAATTCAGAGATAAATAGCCTTATTTGAAATTACTTTTCCTTCTTAATTTTACCATGAATTAATTTATTTGAGGCTTGGAAAATCCATCGGAATCATGGTAGAAGAATATTATTTCTTTATTTTCCTGTCGACCGCAACATCAATTGATTCATTTTTTTTTAAAGAAACAAAATGGTACATGTGTGTATACATAAACAAAGAACAGCTGACTGGCACTTTATATCATATTAAACAAGTATCATGGTTGAAGAAACTGGTAGATGCATCAACGCTTGAGAACGTTGATATGTCAAAACTTTTTTTTTTCAAAAATAAGTAGATTTTTTATGTTTTCTTATACGACGCCAATTATTTTTATTATTATATACAGTTTTCAACAACTTTTACAAAATTGAATAGTTTTTCATTCAAGAATTTCTATTCCAAAATTGGTTTGACAGTTCATTGTCCCAGCAGATGTGTCGATACGACTACCTGTATTCTTCTACCATGACAAGTATGAACAACAAAGTAAACAAAGATCAGCTGACTGACACTTTATATCATATTAAATTAATCTAAAGAAGTATGATTTGAAAGTTTGATTTAGAAATCGAGTCAATTTAAAATGACTACTCTATAAGCGTACTTAAAAAAGGTAAAATGTGGCCATAGCTTGCAAAGAAATTACGAAAACGGAAAATTTGTCTAGTTAAAAATTTATAAATTCAACGTCATTCGCAGCAATTTTTTATTGGCTTCTATAAAAATGCTTTCTTGGCTGGTTTAAAGGTGGGAATACATAAAGCGCATATTTGGCTGGCTTAAGTCATCGGCTGGTTTCTTTGTAGATGAAAAAAGAAGTTTTAGGTTGACTTAGTTCGATTTTTGCCCTAGGCTCCTTTGTTCATTTCCGAAGAAGCCAGCCGATGACTTAAGCCAGCCGAATATGCGCTTTATGTATTTCCACCCTTAGTCATCGGCTGGGTTTTTCGAAAAAGAACAAAGGAGCTTTAGGTTGACCTAGTTCGATTTTGTCCTTACGATCCTTTGTTATTTTCCAAAGAAGCCAGCCGATGACCAGTCAGGAGTTCGTTTTATGTATTCTCACCTTTATGGTATGTTTCAGAACTGTAAGAAACTAAAACTTTTTGTCTACAATAATCGATTTTCCATTTATGATAGGGGAAAAAAATTGCAAAACTAGTAGATTCTTGGCTAAATTTTGTTAAGGTGGGAATATGTAAACGCTTTTCTGACTGGCTTAAGTCATCGGCTGGCTTTTTCGGAAAAGATCAAAGGAGCCTGGGCCGGAATCGAACCAAATCAACCTAAAACTCCTTTGTTCCACTACGAAGAGGCCAGCCAATGACTTAAGCCAATCGAAAAAGCTCTTTATATACTTCCACCCTTAAGGTAGGAATACATAAAGCGCTTATCTGGCTGGCTTCTTCGGAAATGAACAAAGAAGCCTAGAGCCAAAATCGAACTATGTCAACCTAAGATTCCCTTGTTCCTCTACGAAGAATCCAGCTGATGACTTAAGCCAGCCAAATATGCGCTTTATGTATTTCCACCCTTAGTTTTCGATCACAAACAGACAGAATATATTTTTATGACGACTTTATATAAATCTGATAACTATTGTACCTGTGGTGATATATGTGCGTCAAATAAATCACGATAAAGTCGTTATCACGATAAAGGGCTTGAGTGCTGCCAGATTTACAACATATGTTGCAATAATTGAGGAATTTAGACTCTCAGCTGATTTGGATAATCATTTCTCGCCATCTTTTTCTCAAAAATGTGTCAGAAAAAAAATTTGACATGTTCTCCCAAAAACTTTGTTTGTAAATTTATGTGAACTTGAATTGTGTAAACAAGCGTTAAGACATATTTACTTATGTAGTTATCTCCTCTGTTTGGCAACAAGAATGGGGAGTAGGGAGTGGGAGTGAGTGATGTCATAATTCATGACCCTGATTAAAACGTTCGTTCGTCTTAATACCTATGGCGAACAAACAAATGTCTGGATACCTATAACATCTGTTTTCTGCTTCTTCTTCTTGCTATGTTCCCTTTCGTTGTTTAACTTGGTTTTGTTAAGTGCTGAACAATAACAAAAAAAAGGCAGCAAGAACATAACTATCAGAGAAATAAGTAGGTTCTTCGAAACACATTTAATATTTGTTGTTAGCGTTTCCATTGTTGTGATGATAAAAAAGAAGAACAACAACACATGTATTTCAAACTTGTTGCTATTATTGTTGGCCTAAATGTGGGTACATAATATGTGCATAGACAGACTGGGGAGCGGGTAAACTTAATATTTAGGAGAGGACCGGATAAGCTTTAACTGTGATAAGATAAAAGCACAGTTAACAGCATGTGTGTGTGTGTGCGTGAGTGAACACACATCACAATGCGGAAAAACCCGTACTCTTCCCCCACAACATTTTTATTTAATTTTATTTTTATGTAATTTTTTCTTATTGTTTTTTTTCCTTTTCTCAGTTGTTGTTTTTTGTGTAAAAATATTTTCTAATGAAAACCGAAAGTGTTTTATTATTGTTTTGCAGTTTTTTTTGTTTGTTTTGTTTTCTATTGTTGACGTCTTGATGTAAAAGTCAAAACAGCAACCAACAACATTTCTATTTATTTTCTTTCCCCATGAAGAGGGCCAAGTGCAGCAGCAGCAGCAGCAAGTGTGAGAGGAAGAGTGATGAGTGAGTGGTTTGCTAGGGTTGCCATTGGTGATTTTCGGGATGCTGTAACGGTGGTAAATGATTGGGAATTCACATAATATAAATCCATATTCAAATGAGTTAAATAGGATTTTAGGGTTTTAATTGGTCTTAAAAGAACGTTTAGATTTATATATGTTTACAATTTTTTCGAAATGATTCATATGACATCTCATTGTCAAAATTTTTATTTACAAATTTATTGCATATACAGAAATCAGAGATAGGAACCTGTTTTGTATGCAGTGACATTTGACAACAGAAAATGCAGAGATAGATATTTTTATTTGAAGTGGCTTTACCTTCTTAAATTTACCATGTCCATTCCACGTCATGGTAGAAGAATACAGGTAGATGCATCAAACCTTGGGAACATTGATATGTCAAAAAAATGTATTTTCAAATATAATTAGATTTTTATATGTTTTCTTATACGACGTCATTCGGAGGTTATTATAATTCGGGGTTTTCAACAAATTTTACAAATTTAAATAATATTTTATTCAAAATTTTCCATTCCAAAATTGGTTTGGCAGTTCATTGTCCTAGCAGCTGTGTCGATGCGTCTACCCGTATTCCTCTACCATGGTAAATACCTTAAGGTTGGAATTGAAAATGTTGAATGAAAAATTATTAAAATTTGTAGAAATTGTTAAAAAAAACTCGAATTATAATAACTTCCGAATGACGTCGTTTAAGAAAACATTTAAAAATCTACTCATATTTGAAAAAAACATTTAAATTTTATGACATATCAATGCTCCCAAGATTTGATCCATCTACCTGTATTCTTCTGCCATGGTATTTACTATTCAGCCTGACTTAATAGGGTTCTCATGACCGGATTTTGTTTAATTCCGATGCTGAATATAAAAACCATGGTACAGTTAGTGGCATCGACGCAGCTGCTAGGACGATGAACTGTCAAACCAATTTTGGAATTGAAATTTTTGAATGAAAAATTTTTCAAACTTTGTAAAAATTGTTGAAAATCATAACAAACTCCAATTGGCGTCGTATAGGAAAACATATACAAATCTACTTATTTTTGAATGAAAAATTATTCAAATTAGTAAGATATTTTATAAAATGTAAATTATATAATTTATAATTTAATTATAATTATAATGTTGGTATCGTATAAGAAAACGCATAAAAATCTACTTATTTTTGAAAAAAAAAAAAAAAAAAACAAAATTTTAAAAATGTTGACATTTTAATGTTCCAAAACGTTAATGCATCTAACTCCATACATGGCATGATTCTGATTGAGCCATGGTACGTAATTTATAATGTTCTACATATGAAAAATTTGACATTATGTATGTAAAAAACCATGGTACAATCAAGGAGGTAAAGTTATGCAATCATTTGTTTACAATTTTTTAAAATATTTCTCATTTGAGAACATCTCATTGTCAAAATGTTTATTTATAAATCCATTGTACATACTCAAATCAGAGATGGGAACCTGTTTTTATGTAGTAAAATGTGACAAGGTAAATTACAGAAAATGCAGAGATGGGTATGCTAATTTCAAATTACTTTACCTTCTTAATTTTACCATGGTAAAAACATTTCGTCTGATAGTGCCTTTAGGAAAACTTATGTTCGGCACGGTTTAAACTTCTATCAGACGATAGAGGTTTTACATATGTGCTGTAACTTTTATTATCCATATACATGTGTATATATCAAAATTGTCATTTTAGATATGACTCATAATATTTGCTATTACACACTTGCATATGTTATGCTTTCCAATGAAAATAGGGCTCGCTGTGATCATAAAAGTACGTACGTACTTTACCATATTCTACATATGGAAAATTTGACATTATGCATATAAAAACTTTTCGTCTGATAGAACCTTTACGAAAACTTCTGTTCGGCATGGTGTAAGTTTCTTTCAGTTGATAAAAATTCGGTTGGCTTCTTCGTAGAGGAACAAAGGAGTTTTAGGTTTGCTAAGTTCCTTTGTCTTTTTTTTCAAGAAGCCAATCGATGATTTAATCCAATCAAATAAGCGTTTTATGTATTCTCGCTGTCACTTTTATTATCCATGTGTGTTTTCGTGTCTATGTCAAAATTACCATTTTACATATGACTCATAATTCTTGCTATCACACACTTGCATAAGTTTTTTTTATTTTCTTTGGTTACAGTGTGATTATATTGTATTGTTTCAAAAATTATAATACTTTATGGATGACACTTTACGGCAAATTTAATTTTAAATATAAAAACACAGTATTTCTCATAAAATAATATCTTTCCGAGGAAAATAGGGCTCGATGTGTGTGAAAAAGTACGTACGTTCTATACTCATGTATTTCACAACTGAAATGTCATCCATGTATCACACGATATATACAACATCTACGTATGGAAAATTTGACATTATATCAGCACTGCTCAAACCGTGTGATAGCACATGAGTCCAAAGTTCTTTATATTAATTCATTTATTTCAATTGTTTTTAAGCTTGGATGTTGCCCAAAAAATTATTAATAAAATGAATCTAAAAAAATTAAAAAAAATATTTTAACACTGGTTTTTCGATTATTTAAAAATCAATGAGAAATTGGAATGATGGGCGAGTTCTTGTTTTTGAGCACCCCAGCATTTTATCGTCTTTAGGAAAATTTCTTTTCTGCTGTTCAAAGGTGGGAATACATAAAGCGCTTATCTGGCTGGCTTAAGTCAACGGCTGGCTTCTTCGAAAATAAACAAAGGAGCCTAGGGAGAAAATCGAACTAAGTCAACCTATAACTCTTTTGTTCAATGACATAGAAGTATAAAGATGGGACAAGGCAGAGTCAAGATATGGCAACCCTGTGAAAGTAGCACTTTTGTTATGATATCGTAACAACATAACATAGTAGCAATGTTAAGCGATTAAAACCGCCGATGACTTAAGCCAGCCAAATATGCATTTTATATATTTCCACCCTAACTATGGAAAATTTGACATATCGTCTGAAAGAGTCTTTAGGAAAAAGCATGGTAGAAGAATATAGGTAGACGCGTCGACACAGCTGCTGGGACAATGAACTGTCAAACCAATTTTGGAATTGAAAATGTTGAATGAAAAATTATTTAAATTTTTAAACATTTTTGAAAACGCGAATTATAATAGCCTCTGACTGACGTAGTATAAAAAACATATAAAAATCTACTTATATTTGAAAAAACATTTAATTTTTTTTTTTTAATATCAATGATCCCAAGCGTTGATGCATCTACCTGTATTCTTCTGCCATGGGAAAAAGCAAAGTTTAACATTTTTTCCTAGGAAACTACGAAACAAAAATGCATTGGCAACCCTGGACCCCTGTTGCCCTTTAAAGATGATATAATATGTATGTATGGTGCCAGTGATGTTAGGATGCCGACGATGATAATGAGTGCCAAGCAATCTAAACAACTGAGGATGTTGTGCTCATCATCCGCGGCCAGAGAGTGGGAGAGAGAGTGGCATGAGTAATACAGATTTGCTTGGTGTTAGTGTTCTAGATGTGAAATCTTGCATGTTGTTCTTTTTTTGCATTTGTTGTTGTAATGCTGGTTGGCTGGCTGAGTAGCCTGGCCTTTACAAGACCACATGAGTACACTTGCGGGTAAAGAAGCAAAGAAGAAAATGTGCGTTATCTTGTGGCGATTATGTGTCAGTGTGTGTGTGCGAGAGTGTGCTGGCATACATTGTTATATCTTTAATTATGAACTGATGGCTAATTTTAACACTTACCATTGCTAATAAATCCTAAAACTAGGCAAATAAATACGCTTAAAAGCCAAGTTTGCTTATTTGCGATTTGTCTCATTGTATTCTGGGTCATATTCTGGGTAATTTTCGTATAATTTTTTTTTTCAATTTTTTTTCCTCAATTTTTTTGCTGTTATGTGATTTTTGTTTGCTAAAATAGTGGGAAAATAATTTTTCGTTTTGTAATTTATTATTAAATTTTACAATTTTCAATTTTTCACAATTTTCATTTTTAATATTTTTAAAGCATGAAAATAATTTTTGTTTTGTTTAAAAAAACTAATTTGCATTTTTTGCCAACACTTTTTTTGTGACATTGAGAGACATAGAAAAACAAATATTTATTTTTATTAGCCCCTCATCATTAACTAATTAATTTTGTATTATTTTCATGTTTTTGTTTATTTTACACTTGGAGCACCATTCGTTTACAAAAAAAAATGTAAAACAACAATAAAACAAAACACACACACAAGCTATTCACGATCCGTATGCAAATTATTTTCGCATTTGTTGTTTTAAATTCAAAATAAATTTGTATTCGTTTTTTTTTTCAAATCGTTACATTATCGATCGATCAGAATAGCGCCAGCCCGGTCGCCATCGTCACTCATTTAGTATTTTGAGCTCATTATTACACTGTCAGGTGTGGTGTTGATATTTTCAATTTTCAATTTTTTTTTTGTCAACACTTTTGAAAGAAATAATCAATTTTGCCAATCGGTCACTCACTCGATATCACTCACGTATTTAACTAATCCAATTTTCTCCCTGACACCTTCAATAGAAAATGCATTCTGTAAATGTTCGACCAAAAAAACAAAAATACGTTATACGTTGTGGCCGTACTCGTCGTTCGCTCTAACAGAATTCAACTAAATTGTAATTGCGCCAATAAGACGATTTAGAGTACTCCTTCACTACTAGAGTGTGCTGTGGCAATAGTGATATCTACATACATACACACAAACATAAGCATGTAGATACGTAGTCAAAGAGATATGGGGAATGAGAACGTCGACTAGCCACATATGATCGGAGTATAAATTGTAGGTAGTTGGCAGTTTTAAATGTTGTTGTCCTCCATACTATGGAGGGTATATTAAGTTTCTCATTCCGTTTGTAACACCTCGAAATATACATTTTAGACCCCACAAATTCTATGTCGATTTAACAATGTCCGTCCGTCTGTGGAAATCATTCTAGCTTCCGAACGAATTGAAGTAGATTGATACAATTTTACTCAAATGTACATTATGTCTGCAGGACTTTTGGTATTGAAAATGGACTATGTAGGTTCACGTTTTGATATAGCCCCCATATAACAGTACCTCCAGATATTCGGTATTTAGATGATTGTGGCGACATTATTTACCGGAATTGTTTCAAATATTGCATTTGAAGTTCGTAATGGATACTACAGCATAAGACAGAAAATTGTCTGTGCAGGTCCACGTCTTCGTATAGCCCCCATATAACGGTACCTCCCGATATTCGGTATTTAGATGATTTTAGCGACATTATTTACCGGAATTGTTTCAAAATTGGTACTTAAAGTTCTTAATAGATACTACGACTTAAGACAGAAAATTGTCTGTGCAGGTCCACGTCTTCGTATAGCCCCCATATAAGCGTACCCCCCGATATGCGGTATTTTGATGATTTTATCGACATTATTTACCGGAATGGTTTCAAATTTGGCACTTAAAGTTCGCAATAGATACTACGGCTTAAGACAGAAAATGGGCTACGTAGGTCAACGTCTTCGTATAGCCCCCATATAACGGTACCTCCCGATATTCGGTATTTTGACGATTTTAGAGACATTATTTACCGGAATTGTTTTAAAATTGGTACTTGAAGTTCGTAATAGATACTACAGCATAAAACAGAAAATGGGCCATGTAGATCCACGTCTTCGTATAGCCCCCATATAACAGTACCTCCCGATATGCGGTATTTTGATGATTGTAGCGACATTATTTACCGGAATAGTTTCAAAATTTGGTATTTGAAGTTCGTAATAGATACTACAGCCTATGACAGAAAATTGTCTGTGCAGGTCCACGTCTTCCTATAGCCCCCATATAAGGGTACCTCCCGATATTCGGTATTTAGATGATTTTGGCGAAATTATTTACCGGAATTGTTTCAAAATCGGTACTTAAAGTTCGTAATAGGTACTACGGCTTAAGACAGAAAATGGGCCATGTAGGTCCACGTCTTCGTATAGCGCCCATATAACTGTAGGTACAGCATGCGGTATTTTTATGATTGTAGCGACATTATTTACCGGAATTGTTTCAAATTTCGCATTTAAATTTCGTATTGGATACTACAGCCTGCAACAGGAAATTGTCTGTACAGTTCCACGTTTTATAACCCTCATGGTACCTCCAGATATTCGGTATTTTAATTTTTTCGTCATTATAACAGATTTTTTTTTAAGTTTCGCATTTGAATATTGTAATGGCTTATGACAAATGTTACCTACGCAGGTTCATGTCGTCATATAGACCCTAATATAATAGCTATATTCGGTAATTTTAAAATTTTAACAGAATTTTTAACGGATTTTATTGCTTTTGAAAATTGCCAAATTTGTACCAAATGGTGGAGGGTATTCAAAGTTCGGCCCGGCCGAACTTACAGCATTTTTACTTGTTTTTTTTTTTTTTTTTTTTTTGTTTTATCTCTACAGATGTCAGCGGCTGGCTGGCAGCGAAAAGCCGCCAACAAGACTGGCAACATGTATCCAAGGGAATAGTTTGCAAAATTCCCTTTTCCTGACAATCGAAAGAGCGGCAACAAAATTTAGATGATGACCAATAATTTTAACATTTCACATGTGGCAATATTAAAACCCCTTTCCTAAAAATTTGCCATGGTAAAATAATAAAAGTAGGTCTATTTGCTAAATATGGAATATGGCAACATTATCCAAATACAAACTACTGGGTGAGAGCAAAAAACTGCAACCCAATTCAGACTGCTGTAATTTCTAAGTAACTCGTACGACATCTAGACTTATTCTAAAATTTGATGCTATTTCCGACATTTTTTGACTTCATTCAATGAAATTTAAAAAAAATTTAAAAAATTATGACGTTTGACTTTGTTGCAGTTCTTTTATCTTACCCTTTATTTTCATATTCAAGTATGACTAGTGGCATATTATACAAAAAACTTTTACACCACACTGTTGGAAAAATGTAAACAACCGCACACACACACCGTTATATTTTTCTCCCCCACATTTCTCACATTTGTTGTTTATTCAGATTGTTCTACAAAACAGTATCACCTGAGTTGAGATGAGAGCGAAAGAGTGTCAATTGTTCAGTTAAGTATTGCGGTACCGTGTTGTACTCAATCATTGGTGTTTACATAGGCAAATGAAAATATAGACAACGAAAAGTTAGTTTTGTCTTTTTTTCCAGGTGGCTCTCATCTTGTTTTGCATAGTCAACATGCTGATTTACGCGTTCAAGCCACTCGACTACGAAAACACATTTTATCGTTTTTCAAGAATTTCACTGGAATATTCCTATATTTTTCGATGTCATCACGTACTTTTCACATTTCTTTTATTATGAAATAATTTTCAACTGGCAAATATCCTACAGTTTTTGTTATTTTTAACGTTTTAGAATTGAGTGACTTCAATATTCCCACTCAAACCCCTGAAACGATATGAACGACATCTGCTGATTCGATTTTTTTCGAAGATAAACGGTGAGAGCATTTCGTTGTCTATATTTTCATTTGTCTATGGTGTTTATTGGCAAATTGTGCATAACGGCGGCGTATGTGTGGGTTTTAAGTTAAATTTTATTGATTTTAAACCCAGTGAACGATATTTTACAATTTTCAAAAAAAAAAAAAAAATTATATTCATGGTACTATTAAAGGTGAGAATACATAGAACGCTTTTTCGACTGACTTAAGCCATCGGCTGGCTTTTTTGAAAAGAAACAAGTGAACAAGCTGTATGTTCGGCTTTGAATATCCTCCACCATTTGGGACGATTCTCGATTCTCAATAACAATAAAATCCGTTTAAAATTCTATTAAAATTTTAAAAATACCGAATGTAGCTGTTATGTTAGGGTCTCTACGACGACATGGACCTGCATAGGTAACATTTGTCATAAGCAATTACAATATTCAAATGCGACACTTGAAAAAAAATCGGTGAATAATGTAGCTAAAATTATAAAAATACCGAATATCGAGAGGTACCGTCATATGGGGACTATACGAAGACGTGGACCTGCACAGACAATTTTCTGTCTTAGGCTGTAGCATCCATTTCGAACTTCAAATACCAAATTTGAAACAATTCCGATGAATATTGCCGCTAAAATCATCAAAATACCGAATATCGGTAGGTACCGTTATATGGGGGCTATACGAAGACGTGGACTTAATTGGCTCATTTTCTCTCCTTGGATGTGGTATTCATTACGAACTTCAAATACCAAATTTGAAACAATTCCGGTAAATAGTGTCGCTAAAATCATCAAAATACCGAATATCGGGAGGTACCTTTATATGGGGGCTATATGAAGACGTGGACCTGCACAGACAATTTTCTGTTATAGGCTGTAGTATCTATTTCAAACCTCAAATACCAAATTTAAAACAATTCCGGTAAATAATGTCGCTTAAATCATCAAAATACCGAATATCGGGATGTACCGTTATATGGGGGCTACACGAAGACGTGGACCTACACGGCCTATTTTCTGTTTTATGCTGTAGTACGTATTACGAACTTCATATACCAAATTTGACACAATTCAGATGAATATTGTCCTTAAAATCATCAAACTACCGAATATCGGGAGGTACTGCTATATGGGGGGGTATACGAAGACGTGAACCTGCACAGACAATTTTCTGTCATAGGCTGTAGTATCCATTACGAACTTCAAATATTAATTTTGAAACAATTCCGATGAATATTGTCGCTATAATCATCAAAATACCGAATACCGGAAGGTGCCGTTATGTGGAGGCTATACGAAGACGTGGACCTACATGGCCAATTTTTTGTCTTAAGCCGTAGTATTTCTTACGAACTTTAAATACCAAATTTGAAACAATTCCGATGAATATTGTCGCTATAATCATCAAAATACCGAATATCGGGAGGCACCGTTATATGGAGGCTATAGGAAGACGTGAAACTACATGTCCAATTTTCAATACCAAAAGTCCTGCAGACATAGTATACATTTGAGTAAAATTTTATCAATCTACTTCATTTCGTTCGGAAGCTAGAGTGATTTCCATAGACGCACAGACGGATAGACGGACGGACATAGCTAAATCGACATAAAATGTTATGCTGATCAAGAATATATATACTTTGTGGGGTCTAAAATGTATATTTCGAGGTTTTACAAACGAAATGACAAACTTAATATACCCTCCATACTATGGTGGAGGATACAAGGAATGATCGTTAGACCAAAATCGAACTAAATCAACCTAAAACTCATTTGTTCAAGACTAGACAAAATGCATTCTGAGTAGATGGTTTGTGTCTATACTCTCTAGAATAACAGCTCATGACAGGGCCATGTTAATATAAATACCACATTTATAGAAAAAAATGACAAATAAAAGTTTGAAAAATCCAAAAATAGGATTTGAAAATTCTATTCCATAGACTTTCCCAATTAATTCCATATCGCCTAAGCGGTTTAAATCACCTAATGCCATGTTTACGTTAGAACTTTTTGTAGGGTTAACCTACTTTGAGAGGATTTATTTGAAGTAAAAGTAATGGATATGACAGTTTAAATCCAAATCTAGTGGGTTAACCCTCATATATATAAACGTACTATAACATTGCTAACTATGTTGCATGGCAGAAGAATACGGGTAGATGCATCAACGCTTGGAAGCATTGATATGTCAAAAAAATTTAAATGTTTTTTTAAAAATAAGTAGATTTTTATATGCTTTCTTATACTACGTCATTCGGAGGTTATTATAATTAGCCTTTTTTCAAAAATTTTTCAAATTTAAATAGTTTTTCATTCAACATTTTCAATTCCAAAATTGGTTTGACAGTTCATTGTCCAAGCAGCTGTGTCGACGCGTCTACCTGTATTCTTCTACCATGCTATGTTGTTACGATATCATAACAACAGAGGTATTTTCACATGGTTGCCATATTTTGACTCTGTCTTGTCCCATCTTTATACTTTTATGTCTTTGCTTTGTTCCTATACGAAGAAGAGTTTCACTTTTACATGACGTACAGGTGTCGCTCCATGAAAATAACTCACAGTTATTAAATTTCCCATTAAATCTCCGGTAGGTCTTATTAAAAATGTTTGTTGGGACATTTATAGAAAATGCAAATTTTCATTATGTCTCAAAACAATTTTGCCAAAAAAAAAAATTGCTTAATTTTTACGATCAATTTAAGTTCTACGAGGGTCGTGTGTGAAGCTTTGGTATGTAAAAATAACAAAGAAGTTCTAAATACCATTTCGCCCAAAAATAAATTCATTCAAGTCGATTTGATATGTGGCCTTGTGACATGAAAAAATGATGATTTTTAGCAAGTTGCAACTACTTTTATGTAGGCAAGAAACGGATAATCTTGAATCTTTGGCCCTCAATCTATATTAAGTTTATTCCAAACTAAACTCCCCAAAATGGGTAGCAATGACACTTTTTTCAAAAACAAAAAAAGAGCAAAGATTCCATTTCGAAATCATTAAACACCACTCTAAGGGCTACCTGATTAAATGCATTTTAAATTGGCTGATGAAACGAAACGTTTAATCCCCTGCATTTCAAATCGTGACTATAACCAGTTAATGGCTTTTGCGGTTTATTGTGTGACAAGCAGCCAGCCAGCCGGTCAGACAGACAACAGGGACTCCATTTGACACAGGTGTTTCCGCTAAACATCACGTAACTCATTTGTAACAGCAGCAGCAGCAGCACCAGAATTCATTCTATTTCATTTCAAAACAAAGACTTGAGAATTTTTACATCATTTCAATATCATTTGATTGGAATGCAATTCGACGCCAGGCATTTCAACGATCGCTAAAGACACATTGCGTTGAGAATTTTTAATGTGAACAAAATTATAATTACTGTTTCGAAATCATTGGAGAAAAATGCCAAATGTGAACATACATATGTATGTGTTATTCGCCCAGTATTGAAATGGTATTGCCAAAACATGGTCACATGTGTATCAAATGTCAAATGTGAATTTGAAATTTTAAGAATCATTTTAAAAATTCAAACAAAAAAATAATAATATTTTCAAACATAAAAGTAATATATAAATGGCAAAAAAGTAGGTTCTGAACGAAATCTCCCTTAAAACACATTGTGTTTTATGTGTAAAAGCCAAAAATGTTGTTTACATTTGTCTTGGGTAAACCACAGGTAAAGGTTAGACTCCACATCGTGTTAGTGTCATATGTAAAGTGATTTTGTTTACATTTTGTAATTACCAAATTTGAAGCAGAATTTTAGGCGTGGCCAAGAACCTTTAAACTTAAGGAAGCGCTATAGTTTTTATACCCTCCACCATAGTTTGGAGGGTATATTAAGTTTATCATTCCGATTGTAACACCTCAAAATATACATATTAAATTCCATATATACTTATATTCTTGATCAGCATAAAATTCGATGTCGATTTAGCTATGTCCGTCCGTCTATCCGTCTGTGGAAATCACTCTAGCTTCCGAACGAATTGAAGTAGATTGATAAAATTTTGCTCAAATGTATATTGTCTTCAGGACTTTTGGTATTGAAAATGGGCCATGTAGGTCCACGTCTTCGTATAGCCCCGATACCTCCGATATTCGTTATTTTGATGATTTTAGCGACATTGTTAACCGGAATTGTTTCAAATTTGGTATTTGAAGTTCAAAAGGGATACTACAATCTAAGACAGAAAATTGTCTGTGCAGGTCCACGTCTTTGTATAGCCCTTATATAACGGTACCAACCAATATTCCGTATTTTGATGACTTTAGCGCCATTATTCACCAGAATTGTTTCAAATTACGTATTTGAAGTTCGCAATGGATACTACAGCCTATGGCAGAAAATTGTCTGTGCAGGTCCACGTCTTCGTATATCCCCCCATATAGCGGTACCTCCCGATATTCGGTATTTTGATGATTTTATCGGCATTATTTACCGGAATAATGTGTTTGAAGTTCGTAATGGATACTACAGCTTATGACATAAAATTGTGTGTGCAGATCCAGGTCTTTGTTCAGCCCCCCATAAAACGGTACCTCCCTATATTCGGTATTTTGATGATTTTAGCGCCATTATTCAACGGAATTGTTTTAAATTTGTTATTTGAAGTTCGTATTGGATACTACAGCCTAAGACAGAAAATTGTCTGTGCAGGTCCACGTTTTCATATAGCCCCCATATAATGGTACCTCCCTATATTCAGTATTTCGATGATTTTAGCGACATTATTTACCGGAATTGTTTCAAATTTGGTATTTGAAGTTCCAAAGGGATACTACAGCCTAAGACAGAAAATTGTCTGTGCAGGTCCACGTCTTCGTATAGCCCTTATATAACGGTACCAACCAATATTTTGATGATTTTAGCATCACTGTTCATCGGAATTGTTTCAAATTACGTATTTAGAGTTCGTAATGGGAACTACAGTCTGTGAAAGAAAATTGTCTTTGCAGGTCCACGTTTTATAACCCCCATGGTACCTCTATATTCGGTATTTTGACGAGTTTAAGTACAATACCCATCGAAATTTTTTGAGATCTCGTATTTGAATTCCGTAATGGATGCCACAGCCTGTGACAGAAAATGTAATCTAAATTGGCGCCCAACCAATTTTACGATGTTGAAATCACGATACAGCCCACATTATTTGACGTAGAACTTCAAAATTTTGGAAGAACAATTTGTATTATGTCTAGGATGGTTGGTATTGAAAATGAGATATTTCGATCCATGTTTTGGTATAGCCTCCATAAAACGGTACCTCCCGATTTTCGTTATTTTGATGATTTTTGTCACATTTTTTTACGGATTTTTCTGAAAATTGATATTTGTAGGTTATATTGGGTTTCTAGCTCCGGTGGCGAAACATTGCATGTATAGGTCCACGTTTTGGCATAGTCTCCATATAACGGTACCTCCCGATATTCGGTATTTTGATGATTTTTGCCACATTTTTTTTACGGATTTTTCTGAAAATTGATATTTGTAGGTTATATTGGGTTTCTAGCTCCGGTGGCGAAACATTGCATGCATAAGTCCACTATTTGCTATAGCCCCCATATAACGGTACCTCCCGATATTCGGTATTTTGATGTTATTTGCCACATTTTTTCACGGATTTGTAGGTTATAATGGGTCCTAGTTCGTGTGGCGAGTCATTGTATGCATAGGTCCACGCTTTAGTATAGCCCCCATGTATCGGTACCTCCCGATATTCCGTATTTTGATAGTTTTTGCCACATTTTTTTACGGATTTGTCTGAATATTGGTATTTGTTGGTCATAATGGGTCCTAGTTTGTGTGGCGAAACATCGCATGTATAGGTCCACGTTTTGGTATAGTCTCCATATAACGGTACCTCCCGATATTTGGTATTTTGATTGGTTTTGGGACATTTTTCACCGGAATTGTTTCAAATTTGGTATTTGAAGTTCGTAATAAATACTACAGCCTATGACAGAAAATTGTCTTTGCAGGTTCATGTTTTATAACCCCCATGGTGCCTCTATATTCGGTATTTTTATGATTTTGGGCTACCTTATAAACAGATTTTTTTCAAGTTTCGCATTTGAATATTGTAATAGCTTGTGACAAAAGTCGCCTATGCAGTTCCACGTCATCGTATAGATACTAATATATGGCTACATTCGGTATTTTTAAGATTTTAACATAATTTTTAAGGGATTTTATTTTTTTGAAAATTGCCAAATTTGTACCAAATGGTGGAGAGTATTCAAAGTTCGGTCCGTCCAAACTTACACTTTTTTTACTTGTTTTTTTTTTTTTTTTTTTTTTTTTTTTTGAAAAAAGGCCAACTCTAGATAGTGGCGCCCAATGAAGGGATGCAATGAGTTTGGTTTGTAATCTGCACAAGTTTGATGTAAAGCGTCTCTCTCCCACTGTATTCTCTTTCAGCGGACTTTCCACAACATATAGGGTTGCCATGTTTTCATCTAAAATAAAACAACATTATTTTTTTATTTTTATCGTTTTATTTGTAATATTTCTTTATTTAATTTGTTTTGGTTTTGTTGCATTTTTAATTTCAGTGTCTTAAGAGAGAGAGATTCATCTATATTCGATACAGCTGGTTTGTTGTTGGTTTTTGTTGTTTTTAATGAATTAAATAGTCTTATTTGGAAGTATTTAAACTATATAACAGATTTTCTTGGAGTATTGTTGTTGATCTATGGTATTTGTTGTTGTTCGTTTTTTTTAAATCAAATATTATGTGTTTACATCCACATACACACATTAATGTTTTCAGGAAGTTGGGGAAGTGTGAGGGTGGGGGGGTTGTTGTTGCACAAAAGATTAGATTTGTTGTTGGAGATGGCGAGGGAGGAGGAGGAGGAGTTGGATAAAATTCATTTCTATTTATTTGATTTTCTGGCTGTTTAAAATATAAACATACGCACATCTGTGTGCATATGTGGTTCGTTCCAGCCACGTTAACAACATTTATCTGACACATCTGTCCAAAATATCATAATTTTTTTTATTTCGAGTTTTTGTTTTCTTCTTTAACGCATAAAAGGCGACAGGCACTAAAAATAACACTGGGGGGCTTTTGTTTTTTTTTTTTCTTTTTTTTTGGTAAGGGCCAGGGGGAAATTGATGGATGGACTGTAAAGAGAGATTGCATAGAGATTTGCACTTTGTGTGGAGGGAGGGAGGCAGAGATTGGGGAAATGTGTTTTTTTGTTTTTGTTTCGATTCTTTCTTAAGAGTTCTGTTATTACATATAGCTACTATTTATACATACTATAAATATGTATTTATGTACGAATGCAGTAGGTGTAAATTTAATTTATATTTTAATGTAAAACTTAGCAAGCATGCTGCTGTTTTGTTGTTTTTTCGTTATTTTTTATATTATTTTTTTGAAAATTTTTTCTATGGAGGCACTCTAATTTAACTTTGGCTTTGATTTTGCGACAAAAAAATGCAATGACAAAATCACAAAAAATATGACATTTGTATATAATTTGGAAAACTAGAAAAATATTTTACAAAAAATAAAATTTGCGCGTTTTTAATTATTACTAATACATCTTACTATATATAATATAAAATGCAAAAAAAAAAAATACAAAATTACATTGTTTTGTAGTTCACCCAAAAAAATATATATTTTTATAAAACTGATCAATATCCAAGCCTTAAACAATTTGGAGTTAACTACATTTGGCCCGGGTGTTTGTTTTTTTTTTTTTTTTTTGAATTTTTATTTTTAGTTTTTTTGTTTCGCTTGACTTGACTAATTTTAAATTATGAAAAATTTTGTTTAACAAAATAAAATCTACACATTAATATAATACAATTTACAAAATAGAAAAAATAATAATAAAAATAAAACTGTTGACGAGAATTAACTTCAATGAGGCAAAGAAGAGAGCTAAAATCAAACATACATTCATGGCAAAATTAAGAAGGTAAAGTCATTTCAAAAAAAAGCATACCCATCTCTGCATTTTCTGTAATTTACCTTGTCACATTTCTTTACATAAGAACAGGTTCCAATCTCTGTACAATGGATTTTTAAATTTCAAATTTTGACAATAAAATGTTGTCAAATGAATAATTTTTAAAAAAAAATGTAAACATGTGACTACATGACCCTACCTTCTTGATTCTACCATGCATACATCATATAATTTGGAAATTATGATTCAATTTTACCTTATCGCAACTAACTATACTCTTTTGGCATTGATTTTAAGCATTAAATGGTCATATGGTTGTAAATTCATTTTTCAAAAGTAATCATGTAAACGTTGTTTAAGGGGAAGAGGGAGAGAGAAACGTTGTTAAGAGAAAGTAAGCAAGCAATCATGATCAGCTGATTACATGGTAGAAGAATACAGGTAGATGCATCATCAACGTTTGGATATATTGATATGTCAAAAATTTTAAATGTTTTTTTCTTATACGACGTCATTCGAAGGTTATTATAATTCACGTTTTTCAACATTTTTTCAAACTTAAATAATTTTTCATTCAACATTTTCAATTCCAAAATTGGTTTGACAGTTCATTGTCCCAGCAGCTGGGTCGATGCGTCTACCTATATTCTTCTGCCATGCATTCTAAAGAGAAATCATGATCAGCTGATTACCAGACTGATGGTTTGTTTACATATAATAGATTTCGTGGATTTCAATTTTCAGTGGCATTGCGTAAATGTCAAATCTTAAATCCCGTGGATTTCGCTTGACATATACACAGCTGATCATCTAGGTGAGTTGTCAAAACACTTATTGTTATTGAAATCACAGTACAAAAAAAGATAAACAAACCGTAAACACATTATGACATTTTGTCTGATTGGTGTAGCGCCTTATTATTTCTCCATGGAATTGACATTTTAAAACCTTTGTTTACGGCTTTTAAACATCTGATGATCAGCTGAATTTAATCTAAAAGTACATTTACATATATTTTTTCAGGATTAATTTTGACAATTGATCAATCACAATAAATTTGAGTAAGCTTATTGTGATTGGTATATGTCACTATTAAATATTTGCAAAAAATCTATATGTAAACCAGCTATAAAATTTAAAGATGAGAAAAACCGGTGAGTTGTGTTGCATTGATTCTATCATGGTCTGTTCCAGAATTGCAAGAATGTAAAAATTTTTACTACGATAACCGATTTTCCCTTTATGATATCGAAAAAAGCTAAACTAGTGGATTCTTACAGGTTCTGGAAAAGAACAATACTTAGCTACTTATATGAAAGGTATCTAATACTGGGTACACACAGAGAAAAACTTCACCAAAACCAACCGGCCACACATTAAATTATATTATTTGTTATTTCACAATATTCGAAAATATTTTCCACAAATTTTGAAAATATATGGAACTGGGATTAATAAAAACCAACAGTGAATTTACATGGTACAATTAATTCAAGTCAGTCTCATTTCAAATTAGCATACCCTACAATTTTCTATAATGTACCTGTCAAATTTGACTTTAGCAAAAGCAAGTTCCCATCTGTGATTTGTGTGTACAGAATAAATTTATGAATACACATTTTGACAATTAGATGTTGGTAAAAAAATAATTTCGTCAAAAAAGTGAATGAGCTACCTTCTTGATTCTACTGTGTCCAGAAGTATATTTTGGAACTTTTTTAAAATGTTATCGACTTGTGTTTACACAAGACAAATTGTCTCCAACCAGAGTTGTATTTTATTATAATAACATGCACCCAATTGTCTTGTCTTTTGGTTTAATTCACAAAGAAAGTAGTTCAATTCAATAATTCACTACGCAAACTACGAAAGAAATGGATGAGTCTTTCTTAAGGTGAGTATACATAAAACGCTTTTTTGACTAGTTTAAGTCATCAGCTGGTTTCTTAGAGTAGAGGAACAAAAGAGTTTAAGGTTGACTTAGATTGATTTTGGTCCTACGCTCTTTTGTTATTTTCCGAAGAAGCCAGCCGATGACATAAGCCAGTCAGGAGAGCGTTTTATGTATCCTCACCTTTAAGGAAAAGATAATTCTAATTTGGTCATATGTAGACTGATACATACTAATACAGATAGTCGCATCGACACAGCTGCTCGGACAATGAACTGTCAAACCAATTTTGAAAATGAAAATTTTGAATGAAAAGTTATTCAAAATTATAAAAATTGTTAAAAACGGCATAAAATAATACCCTGCGATTATTGTTTTATAAGAAAACTTATAAAAAATATTTTTGACATATCAATGTCCTAATGGTACCTTATACAATATAAAAATTGTACTGCATTAGAATAGAACTTTTACATATCTCCATTAAATATATTTGGCCATTTACAATTTTTAAACTTAACAACAGATTTGCTTGATTGAATGTGTGACCAGCTAGCTTCAATAGATTTACTAAACATTACAATAATAACAGATTTTCTTGATTCAATGTGTGACCAGCTAGCTGTAGTAGATTTATTAATTATTACGAGATTAAAGGAGTATACCATTTACAATTATCAAACATAACCACGATTTACTTGATTGAATGAGTGGCCGCAGGTAGCTTTAACTGAATTTTTAATCATTAAGAGAGTTTAAAAAAAAACCTTTTTGACATATCAATTTCCTAATGGTAATGCTATACAATATAAAAATTGTTCTGCATTAGAATAGAATTTTAACATATCTCTATTAAATATATTTGGCCATTTACAATTTTTAAACACGACCACAGATTTACTTGATTGAATGTGTGGCCAGCTAGCTTTAACTGAATTGTAAATCATTTAAAGGGTTAAAAAAAAACCTTTTTTAAAATTTTTGACATATCAATTTCCCAATAGAACTTTTACATATCTCTATTCAATATATAATAAACATAACCACATATTCACTTCATTAAATGTGTGGCCAGTTAGCTTTAGTAGATTTATTAATTATTAAGAGATTAAGGGGGTAGATCATTTACAATTATTAAACAAACAGATTTACTTGGTTGAATGTGTGGCCATTTTTTAATGGATTACACCTTTTTTCAAATGTTTAACCAAAGCAACAAAATTACTTGAATGAATGTGTGGCCAGCTAGCTTTAACCCTTAACTACAGATGACCGGTATTTTTTAGCGGTAAGCATTTACGATTTTTCAATTTCGGGGATAACTGAATGTATTTTGTTTAAAAAAATGCGCGGTTTTATAAAAGTAAATAGTTTTAAAACTTTTTCAAGATCTTGATATACAAAAAATATATAACAGACATATATTAAACAAATTTTCCAATTGTTTTACAGAAATTTTATGTGTTTTATATAACCGGTAACAATTACCGGTGGTCTGTAGTTAAGGGTTAATAGAGTTGCAATAACTACGAGAGTTTTCTACCTATAAACCCCTACAAAAGGGAATTTTCTGAGATATTTAAGAATTCAATGTCTGGCCATGCTACCCTGTAAATTGCAAATAAATATGAACCCTGATAGCTAATTATATGAAATTTCATAAATCTAACAGAAAAACAACTGATCTAAACATCTCTTTTTATGGTTTAAACCATTTAAGAATATTTAAACAGATTTTCTTGATTGAATATATGGCCAGGTAATTTTAATCGAGTTTTTAATCATTAAGAGAGTTTTCTTCAACAAAATTACTTGAATGAATATGTGGCCAGCTAGCTTTAGTTGAGTTTTAATAACTACGAAAGTTATCTACCTATACACCCCTACAAAAGGAAACTCTGAGATATTTGAGATAATTGAATGTCTGACCATGCTAACCTGTAAATCGCACATAAATGTGAACCCTGATAGCTAATTAATATAATTTCATAAATCTAACAGAAAACAAACTGATCTAAACCTCTCTTTTTATGATTTAGACAATTAAAAATTGTTAAAACAGATTTACTTGATTGGTCAGCTAGCTTTAATTGTGTTTTTAATCATTAAGAGAGTTTTCTACCTATAAACCCCTACAAATGGAAATTCTTTGAGATAATTGAATGTCTGGCCATGCTACCCTGTAAATTGCAAATAAATATGAACTCAGCTAGCTAATTATTATAATTTCATAAATCTAACAGAAAACAAACTGATCTAAACCTCTCTTTTAATGATTTAAACAATTTAAAATTCTTAAAACAGATTTACTTGATTGATGATGTGTGGGCAGCTAGCTTTAATAGAGTTTTAATAACTACGACAGTTTTCTACCTACAAACCCCTACAAAAAGAAACTCTCTGAGATATTTAAGATAATTGCATGTGTGGCCATGCTCTCCTGTAAAACGCACATAAATGTGAACCGAGCTAGCTAATTATCGTAATTTCACAGATCTAACAGAAAACAAACTATTGTTAATTGTTATTTCTTCTAAAGAAAAAATCTTGCTAATTTCTTCGTATATAAGTACATTTGTGGTTCTTTTTTTGTTCTTCTTTTGTTTGTATATAATTAGCATTGTATGTCAGTGGTTTCGTTTAACATGATAAGATAAAGAGATATATGTTGGTAGGTTCGATGCAATGAACGTGTTATATGATGTGAAATGTGTTGTTGTTGTAGTTGTTTCAGCCTCTTTTTACACTCGTATATAATAATAATTATAAATTTTGTTCCATTTGTTGATAATGTTGTCTGAGATTTCCTAAAAATGTTTCCTTTCGATTTCTTTTAGTTAGGCAGATACAGGACAAAAAATATATATGTATGTATATATATATATATGCACACAAAAAAAAAACAATTCTCTTAAATTTAATACCAAATTGATATGGCCATGATGATCATCATGATTATGGTATTTATGCCACTCAAAATCGAAGCTCCACCATTCATTTCGGTGATATTTTCAGGTGCCTTCAATTCAATCTTCACATACTGACGCACATCGGCCGGCATAACGGAACACGAGAAATTACCGCTCTTTGTGCTGGTATAATTATAAATGGTAAGGCTGTGCTTGTTGTCCACATCGTACATGCCCACCACCAGTGTGGTGTTGCCATTTGTAATGGGCAATTCATCGCGGTACCACATGATCAAGTTAACGGCTTCTGTAATTAAAGAAGTAATGAAAAAAGAGGGTTAAATTTGTCAAAATGTTGAAGGAAGAAACAAAGAATTGAAATATTATTCAAGTTAATCAAAATTAAAAAGCTCCTTTTTGGAAGCAACCCAGCAGCAGCACGTGCCAGTTGAAAAAATACCCCCATCATCGCCTGCAGCAGCAGCACACGATAATGCCATAAATACTCCCACCAATTATTAAATGCGGGTCTATTATCAAGTAGTAATTAAAAATTGAAATGAAAACAACAACAATGAGAATCACATATTTTTGATAATGGACAGAACAATAGGGCAAGCAGACATGAATGAAAAAAAAAAAAACACAACAAAAAATAACTTTATTACAATGGGAAAATCTAAAGTGGTCTCATAAAGAGGGTCTTAAATTTGAGACGAAATACTTGACTTCAAATCGATGAAGAGTATGTAAATGATTCAGTAAGACATAATTAGAAAACAAAAAAATTAGGGATTATGGCGGCATTGTTTTATTGAAAAAAAATGCCAGGAGAAGAAATCAATTTAAATGTCTAAAAAATATTTACATCCATTTTAAAAATTTGTTAAAAATTATAGAATCAAGCTAATAATCCGGTATTTCTTGATTGCAAAACTCTTTGGAATAGTTTTGGATAAAAAAACGTACTTTACGAAAATGGTGATATAAAAAACAAAACTCAAAAAAAAAAATAAATAAATAAATAACTTTATTACAATACGAAAATTCGAAGTGGTCTTTTAAAGAAGGTCCTTAATTTGAGACTTCATATCGATAAAGAGTTTCTAAAAGATATAATTAGAAGGCAAAATATACGGATCATAGCGGCATTGTTTTATTGAAAAAAAAAAATCAGAAGAAGAAAACAATTTAAATGTCTAAAAAACGCTGCCATTCAGCTTCCAATTTCTTTTTTAGAATTTAAGGAATATATGCGGATAATCCGGAATTTCTTAGATGCAAATTTCTCTGGACTTGTTTTGGATTAAAGACGAATTTTACGAAAATGGTGATATAAATATACAATTAAGAAGAGATCAATTTAAATGTGTAAAAAAATGATGCCCAGCTAACAATTTTGATGAAAAGTTATACGAATATTAGATGGAAATCGAGGATTACTTGGTTGCAAATCTCTTTGGTATAGGTTTGGTTTAAAAAACGTACTTTACGAAAATGGTGATATAAAAAACAAATAAAACTCAAAAAAAAAAAAATTATTAAAGTGGGGAAATCTGAAGTGGTCTTATAAAGAGGGTCTTCAATTTGAGACGAAATACTTGATTTCAAATCTATGAAGAGTATCTAAAAGACAAAATTAGAAAACAATATATACGGATGCCAGAAGAAGAAAGCAATTTAAATGCCTAAAAACGCAACCATCAACCTTCCATTTTTTTGGATTTAAACAATATATGCGGATAATCCGGAAATTCTTAGTTGCGAATTTCTCTGTACTTGTTTTGGATTAAAAACGTATTTTCGAAAATGGTGATATGAATATACAATTAAGAAGAAAGCAATTTAAAAGTCTGAAAAATTATGTCTAGCTAACAATTTTGATGAAAAGTTATACGAATATTAGATGGAAATCCAGGATTTCTTCGTTGAAAAACTCTTTGGAATAGTTTCGGATAAAAACCCTACTTTATAAAAAAAAACTCTAAAAATAAATAACTTTATTACAATGCGAATATCCAAAGAAGGTCTTAAATTTAAGACGAAATACTTGATTTCAAATCGATGAAGAGTTTCAAAAAGACATAATTAGAAAACAAAATATACGGATCATTTATTGAAAAAAAGCCGGAAAATAAAACAATTTAAATATCTAGAAAAACGCTGACATTCAGTTTCCAATTTTTCTTTTAGAGTTTAAAGAATATATGCGGATAATTCTTGGTTGCAAATTTCTCTGGACTTGTTTTGGATTAAAAACGTACTTTACGAAAATGGTGATATAAATATACAATCAAGCAGAAGCCTATTTGTGAAATGTCTAAAAATCCAGACACTTAGCACATATTTGATTATTTTGACGAATATTAGATGGAAATCTAGGATTATTCCTCTAGAATTTCTTCGGATGAAAAACGTACTTTACGAATATGGTGATATGTATAAAAATAAACGAAACTCCAGGACATTTAAATTAACAATTGCATATCTTCATTTTATTCGAAGAATAGACTAAGGCTTATTTAATAAGGTCACACAGAAGACAAATTCAGGCCTTATTGTGAGAATACATAAAACGGTTTTTTGATTGGATTGCATTGTTTTATTGAAAAACATGCCAGATGAAGAAATAAATTTAAATGACTAAAAAATGCTGTCATTCAGCTTCCAATTTTTCTTTAAGATTTTAAAGAATATATGCGGATAATCCGTAATTTCTTAGTTGCAATTTTTTTAAACCTGTTTCGGATTATACACTCAAGAAGAAACTTTTTTATCTAAAGTCTAAAAATCCAGAGACTTAGCTCAATTTTGATTATTTTGACGAATATTACATGGAAATCTAGGATAATATTTACTGTGGATTTGTTTCGGATGAAAAACGTACTTTACGAAAGTGGTGATATATATAAACAAACAAAACTCCAGAACATTTTCATAAGCAATAGAATTTATTCATTTTTTCGAAGAGTAGACCAAAGCTTATTTAATAAGGTCACACAGGAGACATAAAACGCTTTTTTGATTGGCTTAAGTCATCGGCTGGCTTGTTCGTAGAGGAAGAAAGGAGTTTTAGGTTTACTTAGTTCGATTTTGGCCCTATGCTTCTGTGTTCTTTTTCGAAGAAGCCAGTCAAAAAATAGGCGTTTTATGTATTATCACCTTTAGACTTCTTTTTCCGTAAAATATTTTTAACGTGGAATCTATAAAAAACACTAAACAATATTTGAAACATTATACCTTCCAAGTTTGGTCAGAAAAATATAAAATTTTTATAAATTTGAATTAAAAAGTTTTATTTTGACCATAAACGATGACAAAATTTAGCCCTACCTTGTCATCCTTGGTCTGTTCTCGAACTGCAAGAATGTAAAAGTTTTTACTACGATAACCGATTTTCCCTTTATGATATCGAAAAAATTTGCAAAACTATCAGATTCTTGCAGGTTCTGGAACAAAGCACCTGTAAATACACCTTGGCATTGAACAGCTTTCCTTTGCGACACGGAGTTCTGACTTAATTAACAATAAAAAAACATTTTCTTTACTACCATCGTGATACAAGATTTAAGAGAGCTTTTGCAATTTTCTGAAGCATAGGTCACAAGGATAAAAATTGTTATTTGAAAAAAAAAATACATAAACTGAATTACTTCGTCTTTGGTAATGCCAGTGTTAGTTCACAATGGAACTAGTTCCAAGCTTAATAGAAGAATACAGGTAGATGCATCAACGCTTGGGAACATTGATATGTCAACTTTTTTTTCAAAAATATGTCAATTTTTATATATTTTCTTATTCCACGTTAATTGGAGGTTATTATAATATGCGTTTTTCTACAAAAATTAGTTTGACAGTTCATTGTCCCAGCAGCTGTGTTAATACATCTATCTTTATTCTACTATCACGACACCTTTCCTTTGCGACATTGGAGTTCAAAACTCTCTGGTCTAATTAACAATTAGGAAATATTCCTTACTACCATCGTGATATAAGCTATATGAGAGCTTTTACACCTCTTTGAAGTATAGGTCACTTGAATAAAAATTAATATTTGGAAAAAGAATACATAAACTCAATTACTTTGTCATTGGTAAAGCCGGTGTTAGTTCACTATGGAACTAGTTCCAAGGTAGTTTCGAGTGATTTACATGAATTTGAACTCTACTTTATCTTTATATCAAAAAAATGTGTTTACGAAAATGGTGATAATAACATATTTTAAAGAAATTTAAATCATAGAATTCCCGGCGATACAAGGTCTTTCTATCTTATTACCAAAAATCAGATACAGAATTACGAAAGGTAAAGTCATGATATGTTTACAACATGGTAGAAGAATATAGGTAGATGCATCAACCTTTGGAACATTGTTATGTCAAACATTTTAAAATGTTTTTTTTTTTTTCAAATATCAGTAGATTGTTATATGTTTTCTTATACGACACCAATCGGAGGTTATTATAATATGCATTTTTCAACAATTTTTATAAATTTGAATAATTTTTCATTCAAAAATTGCAAAATTTGTTTGACAATTAAAATTTACAAACGTTTGACATCTTATTGTCAAAATTCATATTTATGATTTCATTGAACGTACTCAAATCAGGGATGGGAACCAGTTTTCTATGCAGAGAAATTTGACAAGGTAAATTACAGAAAATGCAGAGATGGGTACGCTTATTTGAAATGACTTTTGATTATCTCTTATTTCAATTAAACTTTATCCAAATATTTGAAGAAAAAAAGTTTTCTTTTTTTCAAATTCAAAGTTCTGCCATTGAACTTAGAAATATAAGAAATGTTTTCAATTACTTTTGCGCATAGCATGATAGCGCCAAACATAATGGTCAGAAAAAATATTTCCAGAATGTTTTCATTCATTCGCACTTTAATTACTTTCGCACCCACCTCCCTTCCCCGCACCGCTGAAGAAAGAAACCAAAGAATGTTATCTTAACAAGTGGTGGTCGAGCTATTATTTGACTTTAAGAAAAGAAAAATGAGAAACAATAAAAAATTGACTTTGAAAATAACAACAAATTGAAAAACTATAAAATATTCAAAAATAGAAACGCTGAGGGATTACCAAGTTCTTTTACCAAAAATTCCAACGTTCGGGAGCTGAATGTTTGTTTGCAATAACTCATGGACACAAGGTAATAAAATTTTGAGATATATGAGAAATATCACAAAGACACGTAATAAAATTCAAGATAATTAAAGGGAAAAATAAATAATGAAACAGTAATAGCAACACCAACAACAACACCTAACACGAGAAATCATAATTAGAATATTTTATCGCTGGCTAAACAAATTCCACGTTTTTTTTCTTCTTCCTGTAGATTGATAAGATATGCATTACCTCATTTAAATGACGTCAGATACCATTTAACACGAAGGTCGATGATACATCTTTTTAATGGACAAACAAACGAAGAAAATTATTATCGTGAAAAAGAAGAAGGAACTTCGCGATAAGTACTGCTGCCAAGTACTTATGAAATTATTCAACAATTCGTGTGTTTTTTGCCACGATAAGAACTTTCACTTACCTAAAGCGAGGAGAAATTAAAAATCAACGTGGCCATAAGTTCAGTAGAGCAATATGTGGCCACCAGTTTTAGAATTTTTGGTTTTAATAGAAATAATTATTTTTAATTGTCAGATGGCCATACCACTTTAAGCGTACCAATGAAAGTAATGCTATGTGAACAGGGCTTAGTTAAAAAGATCGTTTTTATCTCTTTCAGAAAAAAAAATATTTTTTTTAAATTAAAAATTAACCATATTCTTCTACCACGACAGCTTTTCTTTACGACAAGCTATATGAGAGCTTTTGCACCTCTTTGAAGTATAGGTCACTCGGATAAAATTTTATATTTGGAAAAGGAATACATAAACTCAATTACTTTATCTTTTGTAAAGCCGGTGTTAGTTCCCTATGGAACTAGTTCCAAGGTAGTTTTTAGTGATTTACATGTATTTCTACTTCCTCAATTTTTTACTTTGTTTTATCTTTATATCAAAAAAACGTAGTTACGAAAATGGTGATACTAACATAGAAAATCATAGAATTCGCGATGATACAAGGTCTTTTTGTCTTACTGCCAAAAATCAGATACAGAATTAAGAAGTTAAAGTCATGCAATCAATCATATGTTTATAATTTTTTCCAAACTACAACATCTTATTGTCAAAATGCATATTTATGAATTCATTGAACGTACACAAATCAGAGATGGGAAACTATTTTCTATGCAGTGAAATTTAACATGGTAAATTACAGACAATACAGATTTTGAGAATCCTTATAAAAATGCTATCCAACACTCGTGAATGACTTAGATATTATTTACATACATTAAGTTATATCAATTCCACACAATTGAGTAAACTCCATGCATAAACTCTAGCTAAGTCATTCATGGATAGCCTTACGATAAGCTATATGGCAACAGGTGAAACCGATCTGTACAGGGTTCTTAAGAATGGTTAAGTCTCTAGCATGGTAGAAGAATATAGACACACCTGCTGGGACAATGAACTGTCACACCAATTTTAAGATTGAAAATGATGAATGAAAAATTGTTTAAATTTGTAAAAATTGTTGAAAAACACTAATTATAATAACCTCTGAATGATGTTATATAAGAAAACATATAAAAATCTACTTATATTTGAAAAAAACATTAAATTTTTTTTACATATCAATGCTCCCAAGCGTTGATGCATCTACCTGTCTTCTTCTGCCAAGGTCTCTAGTTAAAAACTCAATGTTTTCAGAATCCCAATCTGTTTTAAATAAATCATGTTCGAAGTCGAATAGAAAATTGATCCTTGTTCTTAAAAAATGTTTTGATGCCATGGTAGAAGAATAAACGAAGTCGCACCGACACAGCTACTGCGACAAAAAATGCACTTATTTTTGAAGAAAGATTTTTAAAATTTTTAAGATATCAATGTTCCCAAGCGTTAATGCATCTACATGTATTCTTCTACCATGCTTTGATGCCTTATATAAATACTATTTTGATTTGTTTTGGCTTTTCTAGGTCTGAGAGAATGGAAAACATTGCCTCCATTTGTTTTTTTGTTAAATGTCAAAAACGATCTATACAACCCTATATTAAAGCTGGAATGACAACGTGTACCATTCCAGCTGTAATATAGGGAGGTGTGGATCGATTTTTGGAAATTATCAAAAAACACAAATGGAGGCAATGTTTTCCATTCTCTCAGACCTAGAAAAGCCGAAACAAAGCAAGATATCTGAGGAAAAGTTTAAGTAGGACTATTATCCTTTCCATAGATAAATATGTAGGATTTTTTTAAAGATCATCACATAGATTATCTACTAGGAGGTGTGTTATGGTGAGTGTGTTATGGCATATGTCAGAGACTGGTTTTTTGGTAAAAGAATATATCAAACTACTGTTGCATTCTGACACCGTTAAGGTGGAGATATATAAAATGTATTTTTTTCAGGTATAAGTAATTGACTTGCTTTTTTTGTAAAAAATAATTAGGTTGATTTAGATCGATTTTTGCCGAAAAACACAGCCGATGACGTATGTCACAATCTTACCTCACCTTTACTCGTTTCAAATATGGTTTGACCTGGTGCAGTAATAAAGTTACCAGCTGTTTAAAATCAATAAAAATGTCAAATGTAATTGGAAATGTATATTTTGAAAGTTTGTCTGATAGTTGTTTGTTCGATATTCGTTGTTCGACCTTTAATTATTCGGTGAAAAAAATTCATTGAATAATTTAACTAAAATCATCAAAATACAGAATATAGGGAGGTACCATTATATGGGGGCTATACCAAAACGTGGACCTGCATAAACAATTTTCTGTCACAGGCTGTAGCATCCATTACGAACTTCAAAAACCAAATTTGAAATAATTCCCGTGAATAATGTCGCTAAAATCATCAAAATACCAAAAATAGGGAGGTACCATTATATGGGGGCTATACGGAGACGTGAACCTGCACAGACAATTTTCGGTCATAGGCTATAGTATCCATTACGAACTTTAAATACCAAATTTGAAACAATTCCGGTGAATAATGTCGCTTAAATCACCAAAATACCGGAAATAGGGAGGTGCCATTATATGGGGGCTATACCAAAACGTGGACCTACATGGCCACCATTTTCAATACCAAAAGTCCTGCAGACATATTGTATATTTGAGTAAAATTTTATCAACCTACTTCATTTCGTTCGGAAGCTAGAGTGATTTCCACAGACGGACAAACAGAATTTTATGCTGATCAAGAATATATATACCTTGTGCGGTCTAAAATGTATATTTCGAGGTGTTACAAACGGAATGACTAACTTAATGTATCCTCCATACCATGGCAGAAGAATACAGGTAGATGCATCAATGCTCGGGAGCATTGATATGTCAAAAAATTTTTAATATTTTTTCAAATATAAGTAGATTTTTATATGCTTCCTTATACGACCATATTTACAAATTTAAATGATTTTTCATTCAACTTTTTCAATTCCAAAATTGGTTTGACAGTGCATTGTCCCAGCAGCTGTGTCGATGCGTCTACCTATATTCTTTTACCATGGTACATACGTACTTTTTCGATCACAGCGTGCCCTATTTTCATGAGAAAATATAATTTAATGAAATGTGTAGTTTGTTTGTTGTGTGAAAATACATACAATTAAATTTTCGATAAAAATCTATACATAAATTATTATAATTTTTTATAAAATTACAATATAAACACAATGTAACCAAAAGACATAAAAAAACATATGCCAGTGTATAATAGCAAAAATTATGAGTCATACGTAAAATGACAATTTTGACATACACATAGAAATACACATGGATAATAAAAGTATCAGCCATTAGGTCTTGTAATTCCTTAAGTGTGAACACAGTCTAACTTTAACTACATATTTGCCAACTAACGCACTTCTTCATTGCAGAGTTCTTTAGTTACAGAGATAACTTTATTTCTATTAATTTGTTTTGTTTGTTGTAGTCTTTAGTTTAAAAATTCTTTACAATACCCCCTCAAAGTACACCCCTGCACATTCCCATTTTCAAATTAAAATCTGCCTATTTTTTAATTTGTTTAGCAAATGTTTGCCTGGGGATTAAAAAAACAGCGTCTTTCATTCCATGGGGAATAGATCATTTTATTTCCACATTTTAACTTCAAAAAACAAAAAAACTCTGCCTAAATGTGATAAATTATTTTGAAGAATGCCATATTGCCCCCATTGTCCCCAGAGACAGAGAGGGAGAGAGTGACAGTTATTTGATATTTGCCATTTGGCAATTGGCATCATGGACGCAACGCATAGGCTAGTCGGTTGACTGACTAATCAAATGGTAAAACAAGAACACAAACAAACAACAACAACATTTTCATTTATACAATTCACTTTTGTTGTTATGCCCTGGAAAAAAAATTCGGACTATCAACATTCTTTGCTTAAAAATTTCGTGCAAAATATTCTCACATTGCATATTTTTAGGAGTAATGTAAATATTCGTTTTGCATGGAATGCTTTTATTTATTATCATTATCATCGTCGTCGCCATCATCAGCCATCAGCCAACAAACAAAAATTTTAATGTTCACAAATAACAACAACAACAACCCAACTAAAACAATATAATTAGTCCTGTTCTTGTTGTTCCTTTTTGTGCAAGAAATTCTCATTGCATTACTGACGTCCTATGCGTCGATTTTTATGTCCTTGACCAGCTTTCCATGGAAATGCTTTGAAATGACTCAATCGAAAAGTACAATAATTCAAACGTTATGTCCAATTAAACTGGAATTTAGAACGCCAAGCATTTCAAAAAAAAAAAAAACGCAGCAAAAAGGTCGCCGGTTGGTTTTCCAGGTGAGTGGTTTTCAAGGGAAAATTTTAGAAAAAAATTAAAAAAAAATAATAAAAATATGTTGTTGACCTAGTAAGAACATCTTTCTGCAGGAAATATAAGACATATTTATACATTAAAAAAGGTCTCTTCTCCATAAGACCCAGTTCACACGCACTAAGTTTGCCAGAAAGAAATATGGGTTTTTGTTCAAATTGCGAAAAAAGTGGTGCAATATAGTCAGGAATAAAGCCTTACGTTCCGCAGCAATAAAAAACTTTCTCAATCTAGACTAAGGTGGGAGCATGGTAGAATGAAGAAGGTAAGGTCATGCAATCATATGTTCACAATTTTTTTAAAATTTTTCATTTGACAACATTTCATTGTCAAAATGTATGGATTCAGAATAGATTTGGGAACCTGTTTTCTATGCAGTGAAATTTGAAAAGGTAAATTACAGAAAATTCAGAGATGGATATGCTTATTTGAAATGACTTTACCTTCTTAATTTTACAATGGGTGAGAGGATGAATAAAGGGTAGAGTTTGAAAATCTATTTCATTTCACTGAACGCACCATCTTGTTCTGTTCCATTTGAATGAACTAGTTCCATCTATTCATAGTTCACACTTCAATCGTTTGATTCAGAATAATTCACCGAGCCATATTTGCTAGATAAGTGTGAACCATGGTAGAAGAATACACGCGGACGCATCGACACAGCTGATGGGCCAAACCAATTTTGGAATTGAAAATATTGAATGAAAACTTTATAAAAATTTACATCCTAAAAAGTAGAAAAATAATTTGAAAATAAAAAAGGCAAAACTATCTGCTAGTAAAGTTTGGTAGAACTTGTGGAAGGACTCGTTCAGAATCAAAGATAATAAAAAGTGACGTAACAAAAAACGATTTTTGTTTTTAAAGACCTAAAACATATTTCAATTCATGCGGCCTTAAATAGTGTCTGGCCATGGTAGAAGAATACAGGTAGATACAACAAAGCTTGGGAACATTGATTTGTCAAAAAATTTTAATGACTTTTCAAATTTAAGTACTAGATTTATATGTTTTCATATTCGACGTCATTCGGAGGTTATTATAATTCGGGGTTTTCAACAATTTTTACAAATTTAAATAATTTTTCATTCAACATTTTCAATTCCAAAATTGGTTTGGCAGTTCATTGTCCCACAGCTTTGTCGATGCAACTACATATATTCTTCTACTATGGGCCGATTCTAAGTTCTGTGCATTAGAATGAACAAGATTGACAGGCCTAGTTTATACGCTCTTAATAAAGAATCACTCAATGGAACTAGTTCATTCGTGAACTATACAACCCAAATAATGCACAATGAAAAGGTACTGAATTTTCTGCAACTAATTATGTAGATGTTCGCAGTGGATATAAAATAAATTCGGTCTTAAGAAGATCTATTTATGTATGGTAGGAATCTGTAGTAAATTTCTCTAACTCTTTTTTGAGTTACCAACAAATATCGGTACGTTTACATTGTACTGAATATATGTTGCCTAGTAAATTAAGCTTATTTAAGCAAAAAGTCTTAAGGTGTGGGTACATAAGCAGCTTAAAGTCTTCACAAGGCATATTTTGTGGCACACCATAAAGGGATGCAAGAGCTTTAAAATTGGCATTAATATGCCTAGCCAGGATGCCAAGCTGCTTTTACTTACACACCTTAATAATCAACCTTTGGTTTCAACTATACATCTCTACACATTCACCCGAATTTTGCATAAGGCTAAAACAGGTTAAAGCTTAAATCGTGACTTCGGCGTGAAAATACAACACTGTAACTGTCACATGTAACTGACAACAGTTTTGCATTTCCACGTTTCGTTCAGCCAAAATGGCAAAATTCGCGGCGAAATCACGATTTAAGCATTGCTTTATTTAAACATTTAGATACTTCAAAAAATATCAGATTTATATGGAAATAGTTGTTCCCCCTCCCAACAGCTAAGCGCATTTTTAGGTGAGAATACATAAAACGTTTTATTGACTGGCTTAAGTCATAGACTGGCTTCTTCGGAAAATAACAAAGGAGCATAGGGCCAAAATCGAACCAAATGAAATGTGAAAGTGCCCCTGACAACATCAGAAAGGATACCGGTCTACGGTATCAGAGTGGGCATCATAGCCAAATGACTCCAGTTTGAGTCCCATGTGATCAGTGTCTTCATTCCTGTTCTATGAAAATGTGAAATGAAAAATATTTTCCTTCTAAATACTATCATTTGAACCAGGAACCAGGTTTAGTTCCCTCTATTACAAACCACAATTAATTTAATTGTGAGGGTGCTCCTGACAACCAAAAATACTTCGATTTGGATATTATAACCAAATTAGTTTCAGTTTGAGTCCTATGTGATTAGGGTTTGCATTCCTGTTTTAGGAGAATGTGAAATTAAAAACTATTTTAGTTATACTTTAATTTGAACCAGGAACCAGGTCTAGTTCCCCTTTTTTTCATTTGACATGTCTTGCCTTTAAAAATGTTTTTTAGTTCACTTTTTTTCCATAAAACAAGAATTGAGCCCCGGTAGACTAAGAACGCTTCACGCATGAGTTCGCTACACGTTCGAGTCCTATGTGATCAGGGTTTGCATTATTGTTCTATGAAAATGTGAAATTAAAAACTATTTTCTTTATAAATACTTTAATTTGAACCAGGAACCAGGTCTAGTTCCCTTTTTTTTCATTTGACATGTCTTGTCTTTAAAAATGTTTTTTAGTTAACTTTTTTCCCTAAAACAAGAATTGAGCCCTAATAGGCTGAGAACGCTTTACGTATGGGTTCCTTTTAGTTCTTAAAAAGCCACATTTAAAAAAAAAAACCGCTTTCCTGTCTCCCATTATCTGTGTAACTTAAAACCATTCTGACTAGGTCAACGTTGTGTGCTGCTAAACTGGGTTATTAGCAACAATTATTTGCTTACACACTTTTCTTCTCGCTGGCCTTGTGTTTTGTAGGTTATGTATTAAGAAATAACAACAATAACAAGAAAACATATTTACCATTGAAATTTTTTGGCGCACAATTTAAGGTTATGTTTTCGCCCTCATGCGAATAATAGACAACATTTAATTTATTTTCAAAATATGGTTTTGATGCCATTGTTGGGGTCACATCGCCGTTGGTGGGCTCAGGCTCAGTTTCTTCGCTGTAATCGAATTCGTTGGAGGCAACATCCTGTTTACCCTTTTGTTGTTGTTGATTTTCCACAGCATCAATGCCTGCAAGGAGAAAGAGAAAAAAGAATAAAAACACAATGAATACATGAATGGAATCAGAGAGGGAGAGAGAGGGTTACAAAGGGAGAGCTAGAGAGAGAGTTATGAATTTAAGAGATAAGAAATATAACAACGGTTAGGTCTTAGCATACAAAGAAAAAGGATTTGGGTTTTCTTTTGCACAAATTTTCTTGCTAAGTCAGGCAAAAAAAAAACGGACAACAAAAATGATCACAACAAAAAAATAAAACGTCTTCTAAGGAGAATGACATATGAGAAGCAGCAAAAATATTAATCCATATTTTGAATTGGTGTGAGTGAGTGTGTGTAGATGACGAAGATATTCGTATGACAGTGAGATGGGTGCATTGCCACACACAACAACAATAACAACAGCAACAACACCACCAAAATGAGGAATTTAAGGAAATTCATGCTGATGCTGACTAAGAAGGCGGTTATGCACCGAATTTTGATGCTGATGATATTCCAAACAAATGAATGCAATTTTTTTACTCTGGCTGCAGTTGTTGTTGCTGTTGCTCGATTCTGTTATTCCAATTTTTCTGTTTAAAAAAAAAATACACAAAATCTCACACATATCCCAGCCATCCAAAACATTCATCGTCCATATGGATGAACCTGGGTATTGGAATCGAGAAGAAAAAAAAAAACATATATCCACCCATACTTATGTGCACATGTAGTGTATACCTAGATATGTATGTACACATGTATGTGGGTACGTGCGTGCTGGTATTCTTAATACAATTTCTTCTTCTTCTACTTCTGCGGCCTCATCGAATATTGCACACGCATTGTATAACTGTTGGATGTTGGCCCGGTTTGTCTGACGGACTGGCAGACAGACATTACGTATCGTCATCAGCGCCGGGCGGCCGTCCCCTTCGTCAATGGGTGATTGTGTCGAAAACAAATCCAACAATATTAGGGTGGACAGACACCAAACGTCATGTCTGTCCATCAGCAAATGTGTGTGTGTGTGCGTGTGAATGAATTTGGCTCCGTCAGTTAGTATACATTTTCTTGCCGCGATGATGTCAGAGCATAAAGTCAGAATGTAGTTTTCCAATATTTAAATGTTCATGCATTCCAACCAAAATAAAGTAAAAACAAAAAAAAAAAAAAAACAACGACAAACGTCGGCCAAATGTACAAAAATATTGTTTGTTGTTGTAGTGACTTGTCTTCATGCCGAACAAAAATAACAACAACAACATTGACACATGACCGTATTGGCAACAATGTTTTCAAGGGCCCTAACAAAAAGAGAACTGGCCATAAAATTGAAGCACAAAGAAATGAACGTCTACAAAAGTAAACCATTAGACCTTTGACCTTTATAAAAAGTAGTTTTATTTCGAAATGCAGGGCATTCTATGTGTATTCTTTTTTCTATACAAGAAGTATACCAAAAGGCCTTTAGCGAATAATGACGGAATGAAGTGTCAAAAAAAAAAAAACAAAAAAAAAAAGAGTTTCCAATTTGTTCTCCGGTGAATTCTATAAAAATTTGAAAAATATAAAAAACAAGTAAAAAAGCTGTAAGTTCGAATATCCTCCAACAATTTGGCAATTCTCACAAACAATAAATCCGTTGAAAATTCTGTTGAAATCTTAAAAATACCGAATGTAGCTGTTATATTAGGGTCTATACGACGACATGGACCTGCATAAGTAATTTTACGAATTCCGAACTTCAAATACCAAATTTGAAACAATTCCGGTGAAAAATGTCGCTAAAATCATTAAAATACGGATTATGTGGGGGTACCGTTATATAGGGGCTCTACGAAGACGTGGACCGGCACAGACAATTTTCTGTCTTAGGCCTTAGCATCCATTACGAACTTCAAATACCAAATTTGAAACAATTCGGTGATAATGTCGCCAAAAACATCAAAATACCGAATATTGGGAGGTACCGTTATATGGGAGCTATACGAAGACGTGAACCTGCACAGACAATCTTCTGTCATAGGCTGTAGCATCCATTACGAACATCAAATACCAAATTTGAAACAATTCCGGTGAATAATGTCGCTAAAATGATCAAAATATAGAATATCGAGAGGTACCGTTAAATGGGGGCAATACGAAGACGTAAACCAGCACAGACAATTTTCTGTATTAGGCTGTAGTATCCATTTCGAACTTCAAATACCAAATATGAAATAATTACGGTGAATAATGTCGCTAAAATCATCAAAATATTGAATATCGGAAGGTACCGTTATATGGGGGCTATACCAAAACGTAGACCTACATGGCCCATTTTCAATACCAAAAGTCCGGCAGACATAACATACATTTGGGTAAAATTTTATCAATCTACTTCAATTCGTTCGGAAGCTATCGTGATTCCCACAGACGGACGGACATCGCAAAATCGAAATAGAATTTTATGCTGATCAAGAATATACATACTTTGTGGGGTCTAAAATGTTTATTTCGAGGTGTTACAAACGGAATGACAAACTTATTATACCCTTCATACTATGGTAGAGGGTATAAAAATAGAAGTTTATGGTGTCGGTGGTATTATGGTTTAAGGACGATGGTTATACTTCAGCAGAAAATTAAAGCACAGTATGAAAACTATTGAGGTATAGGAGGTCCATTTCAAATAAGATCATCAGCTGATTTTGTTTACAACATTTTGAAGAGTAATTCAGTATTGCAACCCATGGTAGAAGAATATAGGTAGATGCAACAACGATTGGGAACATTAATATGTCAACAATTATAAAGTGTTTTGTCAAAAATAAGTAGATCTTTATGTATTCTTATACGACGCAAATCGGAGGTTGTATGGATATGTATTTTTCAAAAATGTCAACAAATTTCAATAACTTTTCATTTAAGATTTTCAATTCCAAATTCGGTTTCACAGTTCATTGTATTCTTCTACCATGATTGCCATCTTAAGGTAAGTAGCAATGTCAAAGTTTGTTTACATTTTGTTTATATTAGAGTTCAATAGTTCACGAAGGAACTAGTTCGATTGAACGATTAATTGAAAAGAGCCTGTGAACTAGGTCAGTGATCGAACAATGACCAATCTAGTTTAGCATTTTATTTAATTATAACCGTTCTCTGTGCTAAGAGATGTTTTAGATACAACCATGATAGAAGAATACAGGTAGATGCATTAATGCTTTGGAACATTGATATATCAATTTTCAATTTTTAAAATATTTTTTTTTTCAAAAACTAGTGGATTTTTATAACTTTTCTTATACGACACCAATCGGAAATTGTTATGATATGCCTTTTTCAACAAATTTTACACATTTAAATAATTTTTCATTCAAAATTGGTTTGACAATTCATTGTCCCTACAGCTGTGTAATGCTTTAGAATTGTACAATTTGGTTCATTGTACAGAGAACTCGGAACTAGTTACATTAAATGATTGACTGAAAAGAGCCTATAAGCTAGGATCTAGTTCATTGAACTAAGAAGGTCAGTAATTTAATTATTACCAATCTGTTTAAGAATTTCATGTACTTAAAAAAGAGACGCCGTCCTCAAAATTACCCAATATAAAATTTTAAAAGAGAACGTGCCTGTGTCTTCATTTTGCCTATAAGTAAAAATGTTTAAAAAGAGTGCAATATAGTACCATTTTGCGGGTCCCGGAACAGAACAGAACATATTTGAACCTTACCATATATTTTAGCAAAATTTTGACATTTACACGCATCGTCTTTCAAAAGTATATCTCGCTGATGCGGCATAAAGTTTTGCATTTACATACAGCGTCTAAATCTTTTAATGACTTCAAATAAGTTTAAGAGTGAAATGTTGACGTCTTTCAAATTTATCCATCTGATGCGGCATAAAGCTTTGCATTCACATACAGCGTCTATATCTTTCAATTGTCAATTTCATGTCATATATATGAAATAAATCCTTTATAAAAGAGGAAGTTCTAATTTAAACATACAATAAAGGCAAGTTTAAACACCATGTTCGAGTCATATATGAAGTGACTTTTTTTAACATCTATCTATCGTATCATTATAACATATTTGAAAACTATAGTGTGTTGTTGAAACTAATAGTGTGTTTTTGCTTTCTATAATAGTAGATTCACACATTATGCGATTTAGTTAATCCACTTGATTTAAATTGACAATTCCATTGCATATACGAGCACATCAAATAAATCTCTTATAAAAGAGGTCTAACCGGCAGGAAATTCTAATGTAAAGATACAATAAAGGCTAGTTTACACGTTATGTTGGAGTAATATTTCCAACATTTAACTTTAGTATTTTTTTACCATATTCGTAGATAATACTCACAATTTTAAAACGAAGAGTAGGTTTACATTAAAATCTTTTTTACCAGGTTAACTTATTTTATGTGGTTATGCTTGTCGTATAAAACCATTAGGTTTATTAAATCCAATCAAGTGTAAACGCATGATGTTTTAATCAATATGTTTACATTTTTCCTCCAAAATGACACCTTCGACGACATTTCATTTTTGAAATGTGTATTTTTAAATCGAATTCGTCTGATAATTTGAACCAATGATCAAACCATGGTAAAATTATGAAGGTAAAGCCGTTTCAAATAAGCATATCCGTCTCTGCATTTTCTGTAATTTACCTTGTTAAATTTCACTGAATAAAAAGAGAGGTTCTCATCTCTCAATATATTTATAAATAAAAATTTTGACAATGATGTGTTGTCAAACGAGTAATTTTGAAAGCAATTGTGAACATATGATTGCATGACTTCACCTCTTTTAATTCTACCATGTATCAAACTATATAGACCTACTAAAGACTTTACGTCAGATGAAATCGAAAGAAAACACAAAACTTTGCATTCGCATACAGCCTCTAATCAACAATAATGGAAGTACATCCAGTAAAGTGTAAACGTACCATAAACATGATTGATGTTGTAATATAAGTTACTATCATGGTAAAAATATATAAGTAGACGCATCGACACAGCTGCTGGTACAATGAACTGTCAAATCAATTTTAGAAATGAAAATGATAAATGGAAAATTATTTCAATTTGTAAAAATTGCTGATAACGCGTATTATAATAATCTCCGAATGACGTCGTATAAGAAAACATTTAAAAATATACTTATATTTGATAAAACATTTAAAAATTTTTGATATATCAATGTTACCAAGCGTTGATGCATCTACCTGTATTCTTCTACCATGTCAACTACATAGACCTACTTTCTACATCCAGTAAAGTGTAAACGTGCCATAAACACGCTTGATGTGGTAATATAGATTAGTGTATAATATGTATGTAAACATATTATTATTCTACCATGGTTACGTATGTAAACATATAGTATTGTAGAGAATATTTATTGAATTTTATGGAGTGTCTTTTAAGGCGGGAATACATAAAGCGCTTATCTGGCTGGCTTCTTCGGAAATGAACAAAGGAGCATATGGCCAAAATCGAACTAAGTCAACCTAAAACTCCTTTGTTCATCTACGAAGAAGACTGCCAAATATGCGCTTCATGTATTTCCACACTTAATTTGTTGGAAGTTGATATTCTTTTTTCTAAAAAAATGTTCTGGCCAACAACACCTTCAGAGGACTCAGTCTGCATATTGTTATGGAGAAACAATTAGTTACTTCAAAAAATTTAACATATAAGCATAGAAATCTTAATCCGGAATCATTCAATTATTTTGGGAAGAAATTCCTTCGCATATTTGAGGTCCGACAAAATGACCTTGTCCACAAATAAACCTTTCAGACAAAGGCTGTAAGACTCTGAAATTTCCTAAGTGTGCATTTGTTAAAAAAAATGTAAATTCCTATATGGAAATGACACTTCCCTTCCGCATTCTTTTTTTTTTTTTTTTGTGACCAATCAAGCATTGGTCATGACCTCTACCAAAAACCAAATTAAAAAAACGACTAAATTAAGCCTAAATTACAAGACAAACTATTTTTAAATTAAGGAATGGCCATTAACGAGTTAAATATTCACCATAAATGGAGAAATTTTGGGGCGCCCTTGGTAATTTTTGTGTATTTGTTGTAATTTTTATTACAAATGATGACATTATACGCCACTGTTGCTTCCACAAAAAAGAAAAATACATTCCTCCCCCACCTTACAACCTGCTACTCCACCATGAGATACCGAGGAGCAGCAGCAGCAGAAGGCACCCATAACCAATAATAACAATAATAATATTGTTGTTGTTGTATTAATAATACCAAAAACACATTTAGTCACGTCCAAAAAAAAAAAAACAAAAAAAAAAAGATGATATTTTTTAATGAGGTTTTACAGCAACAACAACAACGGGAATTGCTAAAGAATACAACAACACACAAAAATATAGAAAATTTTATTTCAATTACTTTAATTCATTACACGCTTTTTATGGGAGTGTCATCGTATCCAATGGAAATGAGCGCTAACGCTTAGCGCTAAAACGTCGTCTAAACGCTGCGTGTTTGCTGGTTTGAGTAGTGTAATACCCTCTCTGGTTTCTAACATTTATGGATAAATTTGACCAAATATGTACGATGTGTGTGTTTGTATTTATGGTTATAATTATCGAAAACAAAACTTCATTATCATGATCATTATCATCATTAGCAGAAGCAGCAGCAGCAGTATTCATTTTTTATTATTGGCATAACTATGCTTCTGACTTCTGGGTTTCCTTCTTCACCACTCTCTCACTGGCTGGCTCGCATAAAAATTACTTTGTTTTGGTTCAATTGATTGAAAAGCAACAACAAAACAGCAACAATTTACAATAAAAAAGTTATGTGTGTGTGTGAATATGGGAAAAGGAAGCAAAAAAAGTGTTCTTTTTATGTACTTTGTGGTTGTTGCTATTTGAACTTTAAAAGTTTGAAAATTAAATCAAAAAAACGACAAAAAATATTTTTTTTGCCAAAATTGGCCACAAATAAAATGTCATAATATTTTATTGATTAATTTTGTTTAGCTAGTTATTATTCCTTATATGCAATTCAGAGACAGTGGCCATTAAAACTCTAAAATAATTTGACAGCTAAATTGGGCGTTTTACAAAGATATACAATATTTTATAAGTATAATTATAGGAACTGACATTCTAAATGGGGAGGTTTTATTCAAAAGCAGATTTAATGTCAAATCCACTGGATATTGGATTTGACACACTCGCAATGGAATTCACATTTAACAGGTAGATGCATCAACGCTTCGGAACATTGATATGTCAAAAATTTTTAAATGTCGTTTCAAATATAAGTAGATTTTTATATGTTTTCTTATACGACGTCATTCGGAGGTTATTATAATACGTGTTTTTCAACAATTTTTACAAATTTAAATAATTTTTCATTGAACATTTTCAATTCCAAAATTGGTTTGACAGTTCACTGTCCCAGCAGATGTGTCGACGCGTCTACCTATATTCTTCTATCATGCTAGATTTACTGCAGCTGATTATCTAGATGAGTTGTCAAAACCCTTATTGTGATTGGAATCAGAGTACGAATGTAAAACAAATAGTATATCCATGGTAAAAATGAAGAAGGTAAAGTCATTTCAAATAAGCATTCCCATCTTTGCATTTTCTGTAATTTACCTTGTCAAATTTTCACTTCATAGAAAGCAGGATTCCATCTCTGATTTTTATATGTACAATGGATTTATAAATAAACATTTTGACAATGATAGGTTGTCAAAGTGATTATTTGGAAAAAAAAATTGATAGCATGACTTTACCTTCTTAATTCTACCATGAGTATAACCAGCAATTTTGACATTCCATTTGATTGGTGTTATAATTTGTATTGCGCCATGGGAACCTGACTCTAACATAAACATGTCATTAAATTTGAAAAGTTAAATGCAGAAAATTATCACTTGAAATGAGATATGGAAAGACTACAAAGCATTCTATTTTTGGAGTATTTTATGAAAAAAAAAATTTTACGATTTTATGAATATAATGCCACAGTCAAAAAAAAATTCAATAAAAATAACAGCGTTTGTAAAAATAATAGAAAAGTGAGTCCAATTAAAGTCAAATCCGAAGAAAACGCAGAATAAATGTAAGTTTCTTCTAATCACCAATAATCGAACTACATAGACCTATAATATACCTTACGTCAAATGGAAGCGGAACGAAACACAAAATCTAGTCTCTAATCAGCAATAATCGAACTACATAGACCTACAAAAGACTTCACGTCCACGTTCACGTAGAAGAATACAAGTAGTCGCATCGACACAGCTGCTGGGACAATGAACTGTCAAACCAATTTTGGAATCGAAATATTTGAATGAAAAATTACTCAAGTTTGTAAAAATTGTTAAAAAAATTCATATAATAACAATCTCCGATTGGCGTCGTGTAGGAAAACATATATAAATATATTTATTTTTTAAGAAATATTTAAAAAAATTTGCCATATCAATTTTCCCAAACGTTGATGCATCTACCTGTATTCTTCTACCATGCACAAATCCTAGTCTCTAATCGCCAATAATCGAGCTACATAGACCTACAAAAGACATTTCTCTCGATGAAATCCAAAAGAAGCTCTCAACCATGGTACAAGAATACAGGTACGCCTGGGAACATTGATATTTAAAAATTTTTAAATGTTTTAACATAAACAAGTAGATTTTCATGTTTTCTTATACGACGCAAATCGAGAATTGTTATGTATTTTTCAAAATTGTTTACAAATTTCAATAATTTTTCATTTAATATTTTCAATTCCAAAATCGATTTGACAGTTAATTGTCCCAGCAGCTGTGTCGACCCCGCATTTACACATAGCATTTAATGACCAATAATCGAACTACATAGACCTACAAGACTTTCCTGCCAATGAAATCTAAAGGAAGCTCTTAGAAAAATCCAAAGAAAACGTTTAAGGTTTATTAGATGAAATGGCAGAATATGAATTTTGCCATGTTTTACGAGAAATATTGTGGTACGATTTCAAATAGCATTTTTTTACAAAATTAGATGTGATCGGTTTATATAAGCCTAAATTTTTATTTAAAAATGATCTCAAATCCTCTCCCAAATTAAATTTAATTATAAAATGAAAACTGGGGCTGGATTCTTGTTCTATGAAATATATTTCCTTTATAACATTTTTCATTTGACACTTCTTTGATTTTTAAAAGTTTTTATTTCACATTTTCATAGAACAAGAATTGAGGCCCTAGTCGCTTTTGTTATTCTCTCTTGGAATCGGTTTATGTAAACGCTGGTATATCTTTTATCAATCGGGTGTTTTTTTTTCGATTTTAGTTAATATTTCCCTGCTATGCTTTCCTTCTATGGGTGAAAAAAAAATTTGGTCGAATTTTTTGATTTAGAAAATATTTTATACCTTATTATCAATTTATAAAGGTGAGAATACATAAAACGCTTTTTTGGCAGGCTTAAGTCATCAGCTGGCTTCTTCGTGGAGGAAAAGGAGGCAAGGTTGACTTAGTTCGATTTTTGCCCCAAGATCCTTTGCTTTTTTCCGATGAAGTTAGTTAGATGACTTAAGTCAGTCAAAAAAGCGTTTTTATGTATTCTCACCTTTAGTAACTTTTTTGAAAAATTAATTTACGTTTGATTTCTTATAGTATGTTTACATTTGACCGGATTTAGTAAAACTATTGGATTTAATTTGCCATTTCCATATGCGTCAAATAAATCCTCATAAAGAAGGCTAACTGGCAAAAGGGTCTAATCTAAACATACTATTATCCATGGCAGAATTAAAAAGGTAAAGTCATGCAATCATATGTTTAATTTTTTTTTTTTTTTTTTTAAATTATTAATTTGAAAACATAAGTTTTATTTATAAATCCATTGTATATTCAGAAATTAGAGATGGACTAAAATTTGACAAGGTAAATTACAGAAAATGCAGAAATGGATATGCTTATTTGAAATGACTACCTTTTTAATTTTACCATTATCATTGCTTTTGAAAACAGTTTTTTGTCACAAAAATTGGTCGACATTGTTTTATGTGACAAATTATAACTTGAGGAAAATTTTTTGTATTCTTGTAGTTTTTTTTTTTTTTTTGGTAGAAAAATAATTTTGGTATAATTTTTTTTTTCGAAAAAAAAAATTTTGGTCTAATTTTGTGGTCGAAAAAATATTTTTTTTTTTGGTCGAAAAGTCATGATTATCAGGTGCAATTTTTTGCAAAAAAAAAAAAAACATCCACGCCTGTCCTAAAAGGAATTTGCAATTTTTGTGAGCATAAGCAATCGGATTTCAGGTAAACAGGGTGTAATAACGTCAGTTTACTATCCATGGTAGAATTAAAAAGGTAAAATCTATCATGTCTTTACATTTTTCTTTCAAAATTATTAATTTGACAACATAAGTTTTATTTTACACAAATCGGAGATGGGAACCATATTTCTTTGCATTAAAATTTGACAAGGTAAATTACCGAAAATGCAGAGATGGATATGCTTATTTGAAATGACTACCTTTTTTATTATACCATGGTATTATCCTTGCTTTTGAAAAAAAAAAATTCTTTTGTCACAAAAATTGGTCGGCAATGTTTTATGTGACAAATTATAACTTGAGGGCAATTTTTTGTATTCTTGTATTTTTTTTTTTTTGTTTTTGGTCGAAAAATAATTTTGTTCTAATTTTTCTTTCGAAAAATATTTTTGGTCGAAAAAAAAAATTTGGTCGGATTTTTTTTTGGTCGAAAAAAATTTTGGTCTAATATTTTTTTGTCGAAAAATCATGATTATTATGATGCAATTTTATGCAAAAAAAATCCACGCCTGTGCCATAAATTCTTAAAAGGAATTTACAATTATTGTTAGCGTAAGAAATCGGGTTTCATGTGAACATGGTGTAATAACGTCAGTTTAGCCTAAAAATATGCTTCATTTTTTAAATAGGTCATTGTCCTTTTTTTGCAATTCTCTTAACTAATTCTATGCATATGACGACTTTATCGATAAAAATAATAACTTTCGATTCAATTTTAGTTCCTTTTTGTCATAATCCTTCCAGAATTCCTGTATACAAAACTTCTACATTGAAAATGTCCAATCAAACAACCAGCAGCATTTGTTGTTCATAATTATTGTCAAGTAGTGTAATCATGCAACCAGAAAATCGAATAATTGTTATACGTATTTCCATAGCGCCATCTCCCAGTGCCAAAATCCATAGACCAGTATACCAACCAACCCAACAAAAAAAAAAAAAAAAAAACAAGAAAAGCCTATCCTATGTTTATGCTTTTGCTGGTGTTGTTGTTGTTCTTGTTATTATGAGTAGTGGATGGATGGATGGTGTGGTGGTGGTGCTGAATGAATGGCTGGCTGACGGTGACGGGTATTATGGTGGCAATGTTAATGGCGGTGGTGTGTCTCTATGTGAATTCTAATGTTTTTGTTGTTAGGGAAAACACCCCTTTTTCCGAAAAAAAAAAATATGAAATAAAAATTCTTGACAAAGATTTTCCATTAATAATTGAAAGACAGCACGCACGCAGGCACTTGTACACACACACACTGACACACAAATAATCTCACATTAATTAATTATTATTAATCTTAATATTGTTGTAATCCTTTTCAAGAAAAAAAAAAAACAACTAAATAAGATTAAGAAATTTAATAAATTAATAATTTCAATTATTTTTTTATATTTTTACCTGAAATTATCACCAAGCCCACAATGAAGAGCAGAGGCAATAGCAAGGTATTCACTTTGTGGAAATGCATTTTTTTATTTATTTTTTCTTTAAATTTGTCACTTAAAAACTTTGTTTTATTTATTTTTTTAATATTTTCCAGTTGTTTTGAATTTTTTTTCGGTGTTGTCTCTTTCCTTGCGTTTTTGCACAATACTATTTGAAATTTGAATTATTTATAGTTTCTTGAATTTTTTTTGAAGCAATGTTGTTTCTGTTTTTTTGGAATGGCCAGCCGTGCGTTGTCCTCCACTTGTGTCTAGTCGAATATTGTTGGGTTGTTGGTTGGTACGTTAGAGAGGATTTAGGTATTTTTTGTAATTTTTTTCTTTCTTTTTTATTTCTAAATTCTGTTGCTTCTTCTCTTGTACGGTGTGTGTGGATTAAATGTGAACCACGCTGGACTTGACATAAATACAAACTGATGTGTGGTAATACATTTGCTTGGCCACAGAGCCAAAGAAACAAAAAACATTGGTGGCGCGGATTTTTTATTGCTGTCGTTGTTGTTGTTGTCGTTGTCTTTGTTTTGCTCTCACAACAGGGTTCTACATATTTTCCGGTTTGGTTTGCACACTTCAAACAACCATCCAACAGAAACGAATTCATTCAAAAGCGCCTCAATTGTTGTTTTTGGGTGTGTGTGTGTATTTTTTAAATGCAAATATGCAAAGGCTAACTTTTCTCTCTCTCTCTCTCCCAATATAAATATCGATTGTGTGCTCACCACACTTGGCCAATTTCTCTGCCATGGAAAATACTTGGAACATTTGTAAACTATTAGAAAATTATTAGTCAGAGAGCCTGACTGCTCAGAGTGATAATATGCATGGAAAAAGAGAGACCAAGAGAGAGAGAGAGCGAGTGTGTGCCATAGACGCACATTTGCCTTTTTTGCTTGGAAATGAAAGCCATATCATCATATCATCAATCAATCTAACAACCACCCCACTTAATGTACAACACTGGAAAAACAATGAAAAATGGTTCTATTGTCTTCCGCTTAATAGCCATAGGGTTGCCATAATTTCAAAGGAAATAAAAAAAACAAACGGATAATAAAAGTGAACTCATATGTAAAACGCATTACGTCCGATAGCACCTTAAGTAAGAAGATTTCATTTGTACCAGGTTCCGATGCATTTTGATTAACCAAAAAAATTTTTTTTGTTGAAAATTAAATTCATAGAGGAACGCTTCACCGGGAATGCCCGTTTGAAGGCCATAATTCGTGACAAATGTGACCCATTCGAACAAATCTAAACTTATTCTAAAATTTGATGCTATTTTCGACAATTTTTGCTTTCATTCAATAAAATTTAAAAAATGTAAAAATTATGTCGTTTGACTTTGTTGCAGTTTTTTTATCTCACCCTGTATGATTGTAGATAACCAATTTTAGCCTATCATTTAATACTTCAATAATGCTTAAGGTGAGACTACATAAAACGCTTCTTTGACTGGCTTAAGTCATTAACTGGCTCTTCATAGAGGAACAAAGGAGTTTTAGGTTGACTTAGTTCGATTTTGTCCCTACGCTACTTCGTTCTTTTTCGAAGACGCCAGTATTGAATTCTCCCTTTATAGCGCGATATGTTTATCCAAGATCACATTGATATGTCAACAAACTTTAAATATTTTTTCAAATATAAGTAGTTTTTTACATGGTACAATAAGCAGGTAGAACAGCTTCGTAAAACTACAGAAATACAGCCCTGAAACTTTGCCCACTTCCTGTCAAATTTGCATGCAAACAAGTTGTTTTTATTTATTCAATAATTTCCTCATTTTTAAAATCAGTTAAACTGCGCGAAAAATAAATGAAATGCTTGGATTTTCTTTCAAAAATACGATCTAAATAGTTCGATCTTTCAATTACATGGCAAAACTGGCGAATAGCTCTAATGCGCGTCCCGCAATGTACGCGACTTCCAATCATTGGTACTTCGACTTCCAATCATTTATATGTTTTCTTATGCGACGTCATTCGGAGGCTATTATAATTCACGTTTTTCAACAATTTTTACAAATTTAAATAATTTTTCATTCAACATTTTCAATTCCAAAATTGGTTTGACAGTTCATTGTCCCAGCAGCTGTGCCGATGCATCTACCTATATTCTTCTACCATGACCACGTTATACAATTTTAATCTGTTTAAATTTTTGTTTTTTAAATTAATTTTTTGTTTTTTGTTCTTATTTTAATCAATGGCAACCCTATGCTCAGCTCACTGTGCCACTCAATTAGAAAACCGTTGCTCTTTTCCTTTATTTGCCTTTGTTCCTTGTGTGTAAACAATGGCCGTGTATTGGTGTGAGTAAATATGTTGTTGCTTTGAGATTTTTGCGGTTTGTTTGTTGATGTTTTACAACATTTATGTAGCTGCTGTTTCAACGACCACCATTCATCCAAGCAGCCAGCTAGCCAGCCCAGCCTGCTATCCATTCATTTCACCCCTGAAAATGCCTTTCTTATTAACTTGCCGAGAAGAGAACACAACATACATTTTGCCACTGGCTGCTGTTAATTGTAAAGTTGGCGCTAAATCCCTCTCTCTCAAACACACACTATTTCTCCTCTTCCTCTCACCGATTGTGTGCCACACAGGGTATTGTGTTCTTTGCTTCATATTTACATCGTTGGTATCATATCATCGTCATCATCAGCATTGCTAATGTTGTTGTTATTGGGTTATGATGTTGCTGTTTTTTGTGTGTGGTTTTATATATGAATGACAGTGATGACTCACTCCAGGAAGGATTTTTTATGGTTTTTCGTCGTTTTGGCGTTATTGCAGCTTTTTTGGTGGCCATGTAGTTGTTCGCTGCACATTGTTACGCTTTTTATTAAAAGGGTGTTGGAGAGTATTACAGAGTTTTTTTTTCCTATAAATTACGAATAGTGTCGCCCCAAACTATGACGCCGACTCCAACCAAAAGCGACGCCAGCCAGCCAGCCATGCTTTTGGGGTTAAATGTTATTTTTGTGGGAGTGGTGGAAGTGTTAAAACAGGAAAATAATGGGTTTGGCAGAAAGAGAGTAGATATTAAAGTTTGAGGTTATTGTTATTGTAAAGTATTTTTTGTGTTTGGAAATATGTAGAGGTAACCTCTGATGGTGATGATGATGATGACAGAGATGAGCATGCAGACAACAAGAGAGCGAGAGAGAGAGGGAAACCACCCGCTGTGTAACGGTGCCAGCAATCTATGGCAAAAGTATTGCGCTGACATTGCACGACTAGAACAACGACATGGGTGATGTCTTCCATTGGAATTGGGTCAAGGACGGGTTGAAGAAAATAGAGAAAAAAATTTGTTTTACATTTTTGTACTTTCAACTTTCACTCCCTTCCTTTCACGAGAGAGCGAGATGCAAAGAGAGTGTGAGTAAGTGATTTTTGTGGCTGATGTATGAGTTGCCACTTGTAAATGTGTAATTATCATTTAAAGATTTATTACTTATTCGTTATTTCTTTTTTTTCATTCGTTAAAGTAAAAAAACAAAGTTAAGCCAATGACATCATGACCGACCCAGCTTGTTGTCTATCGATGGCTAGTTTTGTGCCGTGCAATGAATATTTGATTGGTTGGTGATTCATTGCTAATCCACGTTCGGAATTGTGTAAGTGAAGTGCATGGAACGTGTTACATTTGACACTTGAAAGTAAATTCTCTTACATTAGCAAAGAGCTAATGATAATCAACAGCTGTTTACCTTGGAAAGTCATTTGCAAATTCCGATGTCAAAGTTTAGGGGAAGGAGAGGCAAACTTAGTGACATTTACATATTGATGTTCCGGAAAGAGATAAAATGCAGCTGTACAACTATAGTTATATGAAACCAGTTTTTTCATTTATTTAGATTCTCAATTCCTTTGTTCATACGTCAAATAAATTACGTACTCTCTCTGAAATTACGCTAAGTGTAAAAGACGTTTTAATCTAACGATATGCTGGCAAACTGCATTTACTATGAGAACATTAGAGATGAAACGGGATGAAGACATTGAAAACGGGAAGATGACAGTGAGGGCCTTAAATAAGACGCGCTCCACAAAGATTCGTCACTTATTTCACATATAATCAAATTAAATGGTCATCTAAACAACCCGTTTTATAAAAACGTGTTCAATATTAATAAGGCGTTAAGGTGAGAATACATAAAACCCTTTTTTGTGCCATCTTGCATATATTTTTTTAAATTTAACATCCTTAATTAACAGATTTACGCCATCATTCTTTGCATTACATTTACGTTACGTTCACCACTAACCGTACACTACTATCAACTCAATGATTTTATTTCTTTGTGCTATCAGTTCATTTAGCATACCACATAATTTCATTGCAAAAACGAGGTAAGAAGAAGCATTGTTTTGATTCCCCAAAAATTCACACAAACACACATCAGCCGTCATTGTTTTGCCTAATCGGCTTACAATTAAAACAAAACTAACTTTGTTTCAATTTGTAAATTTGTAAAACATTTGCAGCAACTCCAAATTCTCGCCAAATGAATAATGAAGAAACTGAAAAAACTGATACCAAAGAAGATCCATTGGAGGAGGAACGTAATGGCATGGTAAGAGAGGTAGGCAATCAAGCAGTCTGGAGTTTATCATCATGCAAACCCGGCTTTGGTGTGGAACGTTTACGTGACAACATTATGGATACGTATTGGCAATCGGATGGCCAATTGCCACATTTGGTGAATATTCAATTTCATCGGAAGACGAACATTAGTCAGATATACATTTATACCGACTATAAGCTGGATGAAAGTTACACACCGTCACGTATCTCCATAAGGGCCGGATCACATTTTAATGATTTGCAGGAGTTGCAATTGGTTGATTTGTATGAACCCACTGGTAGGTTACTAATTATTTGTATTGTTTGGAGGAATTAAGTGCTAATATCTTTTGTTGTAGGTTGGGTTACCATTCCCATCAAGGATGGCACGGTGAAATGTATACGCACCTTTATGCTTCAAATTGCTGTCATATCCAATCATCAAAATGGCCGTGATACTCATATGCGCCAAATCCGCATACATGCGCCCGTAGAGGATCGCCACTACCCATTGGAATTGTTTGGGAAATTCAGTACTGTTAATTTTCAAAAATTCGCCACATTACGTTAGTTGTTTTTATAAAAAGTATTTTATTTAAGAAAATTTGTCAAATAATTCATTAAATCCTTTTTTTTTTGTATTCAAAATATAGTTTTTAATTCAGAATGAAAGGTGCTTGTTAGAAATCTTGTAGTTATATTCATTGAAAAAAATTTACTCAGTAGCTGAGGAACACTTCACCAGGAACCAGGACCGGAAACCGCCAGGTATTTTCCTAAATCCCATGGGCCTTGTTATAGCAGTATGTCGTAACAGATAGAGCTATGGTCTCGTTCGAGTGGCGATTTTCATTGGAAAAATGGATGATATATGTACCAAGATTCTGCCGTAGTTTTATAAGATTCTGGCTCTCCTTGTCTTAGCTCATCAATTATTTCGTTTGATATGGACACTCGTGTCTTATTTTTTTAGCCAGACAAAGGGATTTTGTTATATATGATGGAAAAATTGCAATATATCAACTTGCAGGACATAAATCCAAAATAATTTAAAAATAGTCTATCTACTTTTATAAAATATACTACATTTATTAAGGATTTTTGCCCATTTTTGAGGGAAACGTTAGTTTAAAAAAGTAAATTGAATTTTTCATTAACCACCCTGTGTTGTTAGGGAACACCAATTCGTATTATTCATGGCCTCTAGAAACCTATGTTCAAGTACTTGATAAACGTGAGATTGGAAGAATGTTTAATTTAAAATATATTTAATTACGAAGATCGTGAGAGGCAGGTGAGATAAAGTGAGGAGATGAAAATGTATAATACCTCTTCTTTCTTTGCGATGTTATGGAAACAATTTTCATATGAACGAAACGAATTGTATAAAGTGAATAATACAAAGAAACTAGTTCACATAGTTCAATTGTGTGAATATATTGCCACATTGAACTTAAATCTCCTTGTGATTGGATAACTTCCCGAAACAATGAGCCGGCTTTTAAGGGCAGCTTGCAGTGTTATCACTCCCCAAATCAGGTGTAATCCCCACCTGGTGCACAGGGGAATTAGGAATCTATCAACTGGTATTACAACAAAGGTAATTTTAATTTATTATTTAAACGGTTGAAACATTGTGAAATTCAATGTGTTGTCTTCTTTCGTCACATTGTAGACACTTTTGAAACCAAACACCTTTAAGGCTCCAATAGTGAGGATATGCCATAGTCAAAGTCAACAAATTGCCGTTCAAAGCGAAAAGGCGGTCGGCAAATGGTTGATGGTATGTGGTGGCATGGTATATTTGGCCGTGGCCCTGGGTGGTGTTACACGCTTGACAGAATCTGGCCTGTCTATGGTCACATGGAAGTTGTTGGGTGAGAAATTTCCCACATCCCAGGCTGAATGGGAGGAAGAGTTTCGCTTGTATCAACAGTATCCGGAATTCAAAATGTAAGAGTGGAAGATATATATTTTCATTTATAATTACCCTTTAATTTTTTTTTTCAGGAAAAACCAAAATATGACTGTGGATGAATTTCGTCGCATATTCTGGATGGAGTACATACATCGCATGTGGGGTCGAGCCATTGGCGCAGTTTTCTTACTACCAGCCATATACTTTTGGTCCAAGGGACGCCTGAATTCCACCACCAAGAAATTTGTACTTCTCATGGGCAGCTTGATCGGTGCCCAAGGCCTAATGGGTTGGTACATGGTCAAATCGGGTTTGGAAAATCGTTTCGAAGATGTCAACGATGTACCACGTGTTTCACAACATCGTTTGGCTGCCCATTTGGGTGTTGCATTTGTTCTTTATACGCTATTTTTGTCACAGGGCCTCAAGAAATTGCTGCCCGCCGAACAATTTCCCACTGCCAGTTTGAGTACTTTGCGTTTTAAACGTTTTGCCTATGCCGCAAAGGGTTTGATATTTTTAACTGCATTTTCGGGAGCCTTTGTTGCGGGTCTAGATGCTGGTTTGGTGTATAATTCCTTCCCAAAAATGGGTGATAAATGGTTGCCCGATGATATTTTGGCATTCCAACCGATCAATAAGAATTTAACGGAAAATCCTACAACGGTACAATTTAATCATCGCATTTTAGGTGTTACCACCTTGACTTTGGTCTCAGCTATGTGGCTGTTGTCCAGACGTACTAGACTACCCAAGCGGGCATATTGGGCCATGAACTCGGCCGCATTTGTTGCGTGGCTGCAAGTAACCTTGGGTATTAGTACACTGCTAAATCATGTACCCGTCCATTTGGCTGCTGCCCATCAATCGGGTTCACTGTTGTTGCTCTCTTTTGCTGTTTGGCTATGTCATGAAATGCGATATTTGAAGTACTTGCCGAAGTAGAGGCAGACGCGTGGGGTGAGATAATATTAAGTTTAATCATTTTTTGTTTTCAAGTATTATAAGATAGAGAATTAAAAACTAAATGAATCATTTTGTTGAACACAAATTGATTATATAAAAAATAAATGTTATGCTTTTGTAAATTAAACTTCTATTAATTTTTTGTTTTAGCTCTTGTCATTTCCAAAGAACTATATCAGGACGAAAATTAAAAAATGGCTTAAACAAGGAATCTGAGGTTCGATAAATACATTTGTTATTCAATGTCCACTTTATCCAGGAACCCCGTACCCAAGACACCTCCTTTGAATATAGATGGGAAAACCATCCTAAAGATCTATGCTAAAATACATTTCAAATATAACCTTTTAAATAGGAATTATAAAATGTTTCGAATGTAGATAAGAGAAGGAATTCTCTAGATATACAGGTCTCTATAGACACAGGGTTTGTGTAGGGAATATAAACAGAAAACTGGCCTTTTAGGAATAACTTTTAGTGCCACATGTAGAGTATAAAAATGTCCGAGTTTTAAAAATGTCGAAATCTCTGCACCAACCTTAAAAGTTTACAAAATAAGGGAGCCCCGTACCGAGTCGCATTCTTTTGCCACAGATTCCCATAGGATTAACACCTAAACAACGATTTTTACTACATTTAGGGTCTGCTGTAGACATGGACAGAATTCCTTATTCTATGACAAGAATATCCAAGAAAATCGGTAAATAGAAGTCTTTTTGAAGTAATTTTATGGATAAAAGTTCTATAGGTATTCTATGAAACAATTTAATACTTAGTAAAATGAAATAAGAGCATTCTAAAGGGTATGGACAGAAGTCCTTAAGCTATGAAAGAATATCCAAGAAAATCGGTAAATAGAAGTCCTTTTTGAACTTATTTTATGGATAAAAGTACTAGAGGTATTCTATGACACAATTTAATACTTAGTAAAATGAAATAAGAGGAAAGATATGGACAGAAATCCTTATTCTATGACATAAATATCCAAGAAAATCGGTAAATAGAAGTCCTTTTTGAAGTAATTTTATGGATAAAAGTTCTAGAGGTATTCCATGAAACAGTTAAATACTTAGTAAAATGAAATAAGAGCATTCTAAAGGGTATGGACAGAAGTCCTTATTCTATGACAAGAATATCCAAGAAAATTGGTAAATAGAAGTCCTTTTTGAAGTAATTTTATGGATAAAAGTTCTAGAGGTATTCTATGAAACAATTTAATACATAGTAAAATTAAATGCAATTGATTTTATGTAAAATTGTGGTCCAAAGAGAAGCTGTTTGTAAAAGACTGAAAACTGATATTACGCCTGAAAGTATGCTTAACATTTTATTGTAATGTTGACGATAAATTACACATGGTGGGTGTTAATCAATAAATTGAACAAACGAATGACTGTTTACTAAAGCCAAGAAAAAGGTGGGATTATTTCATAATTTTCAATACCGAGTGGAGACCTTCTACTGGAAGTAGATCTTATACAGGGATTTTAATAGAAAGCATTTTTAAGGTCTTCTGTAAGTCTCAAGGAGAGTAGATGTTTTTAAAGTTCTACTATAGACCAAGGATTGTTTAAGGGGGTTTCTATAAACAGATAGACGATCTTCGACGTATACCACCATGGACGTAGGACATTTGATTTGGGCCCTTTATAGCTAGAAGTATTTCCAGTATTTTTTTTTAAGGAAAAAAGATTTTCTAAGAATTCTCAATAGAAAGAAACCCTTCTCAAAGAATTTATTTCATAGCAGTCCTTTAATACAATAATAAATAAATAAATAAATAATAAATTAATAAAACTTCTGCCGATGTACAACAACCGCTTTAAGTCAGTTTTTTCTGACACATATTAAATCAAACGAATTTGCTACTCTTTGTTTCATATCATCTATTATACGAAATTTATTTTGAAATTAAAAACAAATCAGTTTGGAAAACAAGTCACCCTCCATATAATTAATCTCCTAACCGGCTAGCATTTAATATGGTAGTGTTTCTGTTTCAAAAATAAACAGGGTTCCAAAAAGCCGCACTATAAAGACGCTTATAATAAAGACAGCTGTTCTTTTTTATTCGCCAAAATAATCAACGGATTTTGAAATCCTGTTATAATTTTTAATTGATTTTAATCCGTTTCTCTGAAAAAAAAAACAATTGATTATTCAGTATTTCCCAAGCAGAAACAGCACATTTTTTTCGTCAAAGATTAATACGAAAATTATTACTGAGATAATTTGGACGACGTAAAAGATCGCTACATATACGACTTACTTTGCCGAAATTTGAATATTTATTATACCCTCCACCATAGTAGGGAGGGTATATTATGTTTGTCATTCCGTTTGTAACACCTCGAAATATACATTTTAGACCCCACAAAGTATATATATTTTTAATCAGAATAAAATTCTATGTCGATTTAGCGATGTACGTCTGTCTATCCCTCTGTCCGTCTGTGGAAATGACTCTAGCTTCCGAACGAAATGAAGGAGATTGATAAAATTTTACTCAAATGTATATTATGTTAGCAGGATTTTTCGTATTGAAAATGGGCCATGTTGGTCTACGTTTTGGTATAGCCCCCATATAACGATACATCCCGATATTCGGTATCTTGATGATTTTAGCGACATTATTTACCGGAATTGTTTTAAATTTGGCATTTGAAGTTCGTAGTGGATACCACAGCCTAAGACAGAAAATTGTCTGTTCAGGTCCACGTCTTCGTATAGCCCCCATATAACGATACCTCCCGATATTCGGTATTTTGATGATTTTAGAGACATTGTTCACCGGAATTGTTTCAAATTTGGTATTTGAAGTTCGAAATGGATACTACAACCTAAGACAGAAAATTGTCTGTTCAGGTCCACGTCTTCGTATAGACCCCATACAACGGTACCTCTCGATATTCGGTATTTTGATGATTTTAGCGACATTGTTCACCGGAATTGTTTCAAATTTGGTATTTGAAGTTCGAAATGGATACTACAACCTAAGACAGAAAATTTTCTGTGCAGGTCCACGTCTTCGTATAGCCCCCATATAACGGTACCTCCAGATATTCGGTTTTTTTATGATTTTAGCGGCATTGTTCACTGGAATTGTTTCAAATTTGGTATTTGAAGTTCGAAATGGTTACTACAACCTAAGACAGAAAATTGTCTGTTCAGGTTCATGTCTTCGTATAGCCCCCATATAACGGTACCTCCCGTTATTCGGTATTTTGGTGATTTTAGCGACAATATTCACCGGAATTGTTTCAAATTTGGCATTTGAAGTTCGTAGTGGATACCACAGCCTAAGACAGAAAATTGTCTGTGCAGGTCCACGTCTTCGTATAGCCCTCATATAACGGTACCTCCTGATATTCGGTATTTTGATGATTTTAGCGACATTGTTCACCGGAATTTTTTGAAATTTGGTATTTGAAGTTCGAAATGGATACTACAATCTTAGACAGAAAATTGTCTGTCCAGGTCCAGGTCTTCGTATAGCCCCCATATAACGATACCTCCCGATATTCTGTATTTTGATGATTTTAGCGACATTATTCACAGACTTTTTTTTAAGTTTCGCATTTGAATATTATAATGGCTTATGGCAAAAGTTACCTATGCAGGTCCATGTCGTCATATATACCCTTAAACAACAGCCACATTCGGCCTTTTTAATATTTTAACAGAATTTTTAACGGATTTTATAGTTTTTAGGAATTGCCAAATTCGTTCCAAATGGTGGAGGGTAATCAAAGTTCGTCCCGGCGGAACTTACAGCTTTTTTACTTGTTTTAGGTATTTTTTTTTAATAAAACATATCATTCAGATCCTAAATTATTTATATCCCATGACAAATAAATGAGGGCCATCCTCATAAGACGTGTAATTTAGGTGACAATGTGTCATGACACATGTTTGGAATCGAAATATCGATAAAATTTATCCCCCACACAATCTCATAAACTCCAACTAAATCAAATATATTGACTAGCTCTGGCAAACCAAACGATTAGCAATAAATGCTATTTTCTATAGCTGCTGTTTAATTGATAGTTTTAAGGAAACATTAATATTCGTCTGTCTGTCCATCTGTCCAATTTCATTTCATTAGAATTTGTGGGTGTATTCCAAGAGCAAGAACGGACCGTGCGAACGTAATCCGCAAAACAGGTTTGATCATTAACGGCAAACGTCAAAAGCAAGTTTCAGCTGGTAATTTAGCTAGCCACTGTTTATTTTTGTTGATTTGTTTTTTCTGTCAGTTACAAATTTACAAAACGAAAAAAAAAAACAAAACGAAATCTTTAAACAAATCAACAAAATCAATAGGTAATTTAGTTAATGTTTTTTTATTTTTATTTTTATTGAGAGTCGGCACAGTGTGAGGAACGGGAAAATTATAAAAAAAAATATAGCCACTATAAATAATCAGTTAATATGATTTGGATAACGGGGAGAAATATGGATTAGTAGGTTATCCTACTTATATCATATAAACAGCACGAATAATGCATTCAGACTTTTCGGTAAGTCGGCTAGGCCATTTGAACATTTTATGGTGAGGATTGGTGGCTCTTTCCGAAAACTAGGTATTCCCTGCCTTACCCCCTGGTAAATATTACCATCGTTCTCCACTAATAAACAAACGTTGTTTTTATTAAAAACAACAATAAAGGTATTAAGCCTGACCATTTTGCAACAACAAAATACTATGGTATCCCGAACAAATAAGCCAACACTGTTCCATGGATATTCTGGATAAGTCGGTTGGACTATTTGGATAAGTTTTCTACAACATTTATGCCATGTGGATAAGGTGGATGAGTTATTTACATTTTTGGATAACGTGGATAAAGAATTTAGGCCAATTGGATAATGTGGATAAATAGTTTAAAATATTGGATAAAGCGGATAAAGAATTTCAACCATATGGATAACACGGATAACGCATTTAGAACATTTGAATAACGTAGATAAATCATTCAGACCATTTTGATAACGCGGATAAAGCTTTTAGACCATTTGGATAACGCGGGTAAAATATTTAGAGAATTTGGATAACATGGATAAATCGTTTCGACAGTTTGGATAATGTGGGCAAAGCATTTAAATCATTTTGATAACGTGGATTAAGTATTTATGACATTTGGATAACGTGGATAAAGCATTTAGTTCAATTGAATAACGCGGATAAAGCATTTAGTTTAATTGGATAACGCGGATAAAGTATTTAGATCAATTGGATAACGCGGATAATGAATTTAGACCATTTGGATAACGCGGATAAAACATTTAGAGCGTTTGGATAGGGTGCATCAATAGTTTAGACCATTTAGATAACGTAGATAAATCATTCAGACCATTTTTATAACGCGGATAAAGCATTTAGATCAATTGGATAACGCGGATAATGAATTTAGACAATTTGGATAACGTAGATAAATCATTTAGACCATTTGGATAACGCGAATAAAACATTTATAGCATTTGGATAGCGTGGATAAGTCGTTAAGACCTTTTGGATAACGCGGATAAATCGTTTAAACAATTTGGATAAAGTGGTTAAAGCATTTATGCCCTTTGAATAACGTGGATAAAGCGTTTAGTTTAATTGGATAATGCGGATAAAGCATTTAGTTCAATTGGATAACGCGGATAATGATTTTAGACCATTTGGATAACGTGGATAAATTATTTAGACCATTTGGATAACGTGGATAAATTATTTAGATCATTTGGATAACGCGGATAAAACATTTGGAGCATTTGGATAACATGGATAAATAGTTTAGACCATTTGGGTAATGTGGATAAAGCATTTAAACCATTTGGATAACGTGGATAAAGCATTTAGATCATTTGCATAACGCGGATAATGAATTTAGAGCATTTGGATAACGTGGATAAAACATTTAAACCGTTTGGATAATGTGGATAAACCATTTTGATGACTCGGATAAAGTATTTGTGCCATTTGGATAACGTGGATAAAATATTAAGTTCGATTGGATAATTCGGATAAAGCATTTGGTTCAATTGGATAATGCGGATAAAGCATTTAAATCATTTGGATAACGCGGATTATGAATTTAGACCATTTGGATAACGTGTATAAATTATTTAGACCGTTTATTTGGATAATGAGGATAAATCATTTAAGGCATTTGGATAACATGGATAAATCGTTTAGACCCTTTAGATAACGCGGATAATGAATTTAGACCTTTCGGATAACGTGGATGAAATATTTAGGGCATTTGGATAACGTGGATAAATCATTTAGACCATTTGGATAATGCGGATAAAACATTTATAGCATTTAGATAAATCGTTTACACCATTCGGATAATGCGGATAAAGCATTTAAACCATTTGGATAACGCGGATAATGAATTTGGACCATTTGAATAACTCGGATAATGAATTTAGACCATTTGGATAACGTGGATAAATTATTTAGATCATTTGGATAACGCGGATAAAACATTTGGAGCATTTGGATAACATGGATAAATAGTTTAGACCATTTGGGTAATGTGGATAAAGCATTTAAACCATTTGGATAACGTGGATAAATCTTTTAGGCCATTTGGATAACACGGATAATGAATTTAGACCATTTGGATAACGTGGATTAAGAATTTAAACCAATTGGATAACGCGGATAACGAATTTAGATCAATTGGATAACGTGGATAATTAATTTAGACCACTCGGATAAAGTGGTTCTGAACCATTTGGTCATTCGAATGATGCGGATTAGTTTTTTCGCCATTTGGATAACGCGGATAATGAATTTAAACTATTTGGATAACGTGGATAAATTATTTAGACCATTTGGATAACGCGGATAATTAATTTAGGCCACTCGGATAAATCATTTAGACTATTTGGATGACGTCAATAAAGATTCTGGGCCATTTGAATAACGCCAATAAAGCTTCTGAACCATTTGGTTATTTGAATGATGCGGATTAGTTTTTTTCGCCACTTGGATAATGCGGATAAAGCTTTAATTTTAGATTTTAATATAAAGCTTTTATGTCATTATAAAAGCTTTAAAGTAATTTACTGAGAGTAAAACTCTTTTATTATTATTTTATTATAAAGCTTTTTGGCCACTTGGACTTCAGGATATAGCTTTAGGGTAATTAGCTTGTTGTGTTTAAAGCTTTCTGGTCATAGCAAAAGCATTTAAGTAATTCTCTTAAAATACATAGAGCTTTTATGCAATTTTCATATTGTGCATTATTCACATCGAGCTTTTTCCCATACAGGGCCTGTGAAAGCTTTAAGCACTATATAAAAGCTTTAAAGTAATTTCCTGAGAGTAAAGCTCTTTTATTATTATTTGATTAACGCTGATAAGTATTTTTGGCCAGTTGGACTACGGGACAAAGCTTTAAGGTAATTAGCTTATTGTGTTTAAAGCTTCCTGGTCACAATAAAAGCTTTAAAGCGATTTCCTTAAAATACATAGAGCTTTTATGTAATTTTTTTCCCATAAGGGGTGTGTGAAAGCTTTAAGCTCAGTTATTATGAGCTGCAATTTGTTTTTGCCCATCTCCAACCACTGTGTCCAAGATTTTCACCACTACATATGGCACTACTCGAACTCGATGAAGATCTATTTGAATATCATTATGAAATGTGTATAATTTTAGGTTCTTCCCCCGCCGGCCTACTGTAGGGTGTAGACGCTGTGGGGGAGAAGAAATTCAGCAAAGAGATGGGGAAAATGGCAAAACAGTAGCTCTGGGTAGCCCGTCAGCTAGCCAGCCGGTTGGTTGGTTAGTTAGCTGTTGGCCACAAATCAAATCAAGCTAATTAATAAACACGAATCGACAATTAACGAATCTATAAAAGATGCTGTTCAAGATCGCGTCTAAATATTATCGGTGATTACATACGAAAGGTTAGTTTGTGCGGTCCGGTTCGGCGCTTAATTTCTTAATCAGTTTGTTATTCAACAGCAATAACAATAATCATAACAGCGAAATTCGAGCGGAATTTTGAAACCAAATAATATTTTAAATATTTTACTTTCTTTTTTTTGCGTTCGGGTGGAACAGGTGTTTGGATTAGAGTCGCAAGTTAGAAACAAAGACCCAAGAAATGAAATTGATTTTCTGCATCTTGCCATTGTGCTTCGCCCTGGCCTATGGCCAATTTGGAGGATTTGGTGGCTTTGGAGGTGGTGGTGGCAGTCTCAGTGGTGCTGGGGGTAGTTTCAGCAATGTCCTGAATCGTGGCGTTGGAACTTTTACTTCGGCCCTTAAAAAGGTGCCATTGGTGAATAATGTCAAGGATTTTGCCGATTTTGCGGTGAGTAAAAGCGGGTTTTGAAATTTCGGAAAGTTTTCAATCCCGTTCTTCTCTTTAGCAACAAACTGGCAAAAAATATGCCTCCGCCGCCGAAAAGACCTTGCGTGAAGGCCTCTTCAAGGATCGCCTGAATTTGGTGGACAACAACAATAAATTGTTTGCTGCCGGCAAATCGACTTTCGAAACCGCCATTAATGCTTTTGCCGATCTTACCCCTGCCGAATTTGTGAAGCAACTTACGGGCAATGTGAAATCCGCCAAGGGAGAGTAAGTGTGATTCAGTCTCTCTCTCGCTCTCTTTCTCCAAATACTCATGAAATTTGTTCCCATTGTTTTAGGGCTGCAGCCAGCAAACATCGCCAACGGCCTGCTCCACCGGCCGCTGCCAAAATCCCCGACTCCTTTGATTGGCGCGAAAAGGGTGGTGTCACCCCGGTGAAATTCCAAGGGGAATGCGGTTCCTGCTGGTCATTTGCCACCACGGGGGCCATTGAGGGCCACTATTTCCGCAAGACCGGCCAATTGATTAATCTTTCCGAACAGAATCTCATTGATTGCGGCAAAGAGGACATGGGTCTGGCTGGCTGTGATGGTGGCTTCCAAGAGTATGCCTTTGAATTTATTACCAATCAAAAGGGTGTGGCCAAAAACGAAGTCTATCCATATCTGGACAAGAAGGATACCTGCCGTTATAAGGCGAATTTGAAGGGAGCCGAAATTACTGGATTTGCCAAAATCGATGAAAAGGATGAGGCCACAATGAAAAAGGTTGTCGCAACTCTGGGCCCCCTCGCCTGTTCGGTCAATGGCCTGGAATCGTTGTTGCTCTACAAACGTGGCATCTACTCCGACGAGGAATGCAACAAGGGTGAGGTAAATCATTCCGTTTTGGTTGTGGGCTATGGCAGTGAAAATGGCCAAGACTATTGGATTGTCAAGAACAGTTGGGACAAGGCCTGGGGTGAGGAGGGCTATTTCCGTTTGCCACGTGGCAAGAATTTCTGTGGCATTGCCATGGAGTGCAGTTATCCCATTGTTTAGATTTTGAAGAAGGTGTAGATTTTGGAAGAAAAATTCTCGAATAAGGATTCCGGAGCCATGAAAAAGAGTTTGTAATTTTTTTATTTAATTTAAGACGAATAAAAAAATTGAGAAAAAAAGACGAATAAAAAAATTTAGATAACCTGGATAACATTTCTATGATGTTTGGATAAAATGGATAAGGTTTCCACATGATTCGGACCAGGTCTAAGTGTGGGCAACATGGATAAGATTTGTTGGGTATTTCGATATTGCGGATAACGAATTTATGGCGTTTGGATAAAATGGATAATTGTTATATGATATTTCCATAATGGAATAAGTTTTTTATGGCTGTCGAATAATTCGGATAGCCATAGTTTTTTATGGCTGTCGAATAATTCGGATAGCCATAGTTTTTTATGGCTGTCGAATAATTCGGATATCGTGTATAAAACATGTAGACCATTTGAAGAAATGTTATCCTTTGACCAAGGGGTCTTCTCATAGAAGACAAAAGGACCTTCTCCTAGGAGACGGAAAGGTCTTCTCCTAGGACACCAAAAGGTCTTCTCCTAGGAGACCGAAGGGTCTTCTCCTGTTACAACAAAGTGTCTTCTCCAAGGAGACCATAGGGTCTTCTTATCCCTTTGGAAAACACGGTAGAGTCTTTAGACTGTTTGGGCCGATTTTTGTGAAAATTGGATAATATGGATAATGCGTATATGGTACATGGAAAATAGATGTTAGACCTTATGCATAACATGGATACGGGTTCTATGACATTTGGATAATACGTCTGAGGCATTTTGGTCATTTGAAGAAATGTGGATAAGGCATATTGAGCCATTTGGATAACGCGGATAAAGAATTTCGAGCATTTGGATAACAAATATAACAAATCGGATGAACAATATATGTGGGAGCTATGGCTATATCTGAACCGATCTTCACCGAATTTGACATTCCAGCTTCTAGACTCAATTCGGTCATGAGTGGCAAATTCCATCCCATTTGGACAAATATTAGACGTTTGGTGTACAATAAAAGGTAAATCCGACGAAGTTATATATGGGAGCTATATCCAAATCTGAAGCGATCTGGATAAAATTTGGCAAAGATATTTCTGAGCTGTATTTGATATATTTCCCCAAATATTGTTGTTACAGAGTGCATATTATGGCTGCGGAGGACAAAAACAAAACAAATCGGATGAACAATATATGTGGGAGCTATGGCTATATCTGAACCGATTTTCACCAAATTTGACATTCCAGCTTCTAGACTCAATTCGGTCGTAGGTGCCAAATTCCATCCCATTTGGACAAATATTAGACGTTTGGTGAACAATAAAAGGTAAATCGGACGAAGTTATATATGGGAGCTATATCCAAATCTGAACCGATTTCGATAAAATTTGGCAAAGATATTTCTGAGCTGTATTTGATGTATTTCCCCAAATATTATTGTTGCAGAGTGCATATTACGGCTGCGGAGGACAAATATAACAAATCCGATGAACAATATATGTGGGAGCTATGCCTATATCTGAACCGATCTTCACCAAATTTGGCATTCCAGCTTCTAGACTCAATTCGGTCATGAGTGGCAAATTCCATCCCATTTGGACAAATATTAGACGTTTGGTGTACAATAAGAGGTAAATCGGACGAAGTTATATATGGGAGCTATATCCAAATCTGAAGCGATCACGATAAAATTTAGCAAAGGTATTTCTGAGCTGTATTTGATATATTTCCCCAAAATATTGTTGTTACAGAGTGCATATTACGGCTGCGGAGGACAAAAACAAAACAAATCGGATGAATAATATATATGGGAGCTATAGCTATATCTCAACCGATTTCGATCAAATTTGACATACTTATTTTTAGGCCTAATTTGGTTGTATGTGCAAAATTCCATACTATTCGGGCTGATATTACACGTTTGGTGCACAATAAAAGGCAAATCGGACGAACATATATATGGGAGCTATATCTAAATTTTTACCGATTATCTCCAATTTCAGCGGGGTTCGTCCTTGGGCCAAACAAATGATTTGTGCAACATTTCATCTGGATCGGGCAATAAATGCGAACTGTACTTTGTTTACAAAAATACATGGACAGACGGAGGGACGGACAGACGGACGGACATGCATAAATCGACTCAGAATATGATTCTATGCAGATCATCAAAAAGAACTATGGCTCTATCTCGTTTCATTTTGCCTGTTACAAACAAATGCACAAAGACATAATACCCTGACCACCTTGTGTTGTAGGGTATAAAAAGGGACAATTTTTTGGATAACGTGGATAAAGGTTTTGTGTCACTTGGATAACGTGGATAAAGCCTCTCTGTCATTTAGATGGGTAGGGTACACCTTATGAGTCATTTGGATAACGGTTTTCTGCCATTTGGATATTGTGGATAAAAGTTTAGTGTCATTTGGATAACGTGGATAAAGGTTTAGTGTCATTTGGATATCGTGGATAAAGGTTTAGTGTCATTTGGATAACGTGGATAAAGTTTTAGTGGCATTTGGATAACGTGGATAAAGTTTTAGTGGCATTTGGATAACGTGGATAAAGGTTTAGTGTCATTTGGATAACGTGGATAAAATTTAAGTGGCATTTGGATAACATGGATAAAGTATTTCCGTCATTTGGATAACGTGGATAAAGTTTTAGTGGCATTTGAATAACGTGGATAAAGTTTAAGTGGTATTTGGATAACGTGGATAAAGGTTTAGTGTCATTTGGGTAACATGGATATAGGTTTAGTGGCATTTGGATAACACGGATAAAGATTTAGTGGCATTTGGGTAATGTGGATAAAGGTTTAGTGTCATTTGGATAACGTGGATAAAATTTTAGTGTCATTTGGATAACGTGGATAAAGGTTTAGTGGCATTTGGATAATGTGGATAAAGTTTTATTGGCATTTGGATAACGTGGATAAAGTTTTAGCGGCATTTGGATAACGTGGATAAAGTTTTAGTGGCATTTGGATAACGTGGATAAAGGTTTAGTGTAATTTGGATAACGTGGATAAAGGTTTAGTGGCATTTGGATAACACGGATAAAGGTTAAGTGTCATTTGGATAACGTGGATAATGTTTTAGTGGCATTTGGATAACACGGATAAAGGTTAAGTGTCATTTGGATAACACGGATAAAGATTAAGTGTCATTTGGATAACGTGGATAAAGGTTTAGTGTCATTTGGATAACGTGGATAATGTTTTAGTGGCATTTGGATAACATGGATAAAGGTTTAGTGGCATTTGGATAACATGGATAAAGGTTTAGTGGCATTTGGATAACATGGATAAAGGTTTAGTGTCATTTGGATAACGTGGATAAAGATTTAGTGTCATTTGGATAACGTGGACTAAGTTTTAGTGGCATTCGGATAACTTGGATAAAGTCCTTCCGTCATTTGGATAACGTGGATAAAGGTTTAGTAACATTTGCATAAAGTGGATAAAGTTTTAGTGTCATTTGGATAATGTGGATAAAGTTTTATTGGCATTTGGATAACGTGGATAAAGTTTTAGCGGCATTTGGATAACACGGATAAAGGTTTAGTGGCATTTGGATAACGTGGATAAAGGTTTAGTAACATTTGCATAAAGTGGATAAAGATTAAGTGTCATTTGGATAATGTGGATAAAGTTTTATTGGCATTTGGATAACGTGGATAAAGTTTTAGCGGCATTTGGATAACACGGATAAAGATTAAGTGTCATTTGGATAACGTGGATAAAGGTTTAGTGTCATTTGGATAACGTGGATAATGTTTTAGTGGCATTTGGATAACGTGGATAAAGGTTTAGTGTAATTTGGATAACGTGGATAAAGTTTTAGTGTCATTTGGATGACGTGGATAAAGTTTTAGTGACATTTGGATAACGTGGATAAAGGTTTAGTGTAATTTGGATAACGTGGATAAAGGTTTAGTGTAATTTGGATAACGTGGATAAAGGTTTAGTGTAATTTGGATAACGTGGATAAAGGTTAAGTGGCATTTGGATAACGTGGATAAAATTTTAGCGGCATTTGGATAACGTGGATAAAGTCCTTCCGTCATTTGGATAACGTGGATAAGAGTTTAGTGTCATTTGGATAACGTGGATAAATGTTTAGTGTAATTTGGATAACATGGATAAATGTTTAGTGGCATTTGGATAACATGGATAAAGGTTTAGTGTCATTTGGATAACGTGGATAAAGGTTTAGTGTCATTTGGATAACGTGGATAAAGTTTTAGTGGCATTTGGATAACGTGGATAAAGTTTTAGTGGCATTTGGATAACACGGATAAAGGTTTAGTGTCATTTGAAAAACGTGGATAAATGTTTAGTGGCGTTTGGATAACACGGATAAAGGTTAAGTGTCATTTGGATAACGTGGATAAAGTTTAAGGTCATTTGTCTAAAATAAAAAGCTCTTGTGTCATCTGAATACAGGATAAAGCTTTTATATAATTTGAATAAAGTCGAAAAGTCTTTTTTAAATAAAATGTTTTAGAAACTTTTTATTTCACATTCAATCTTTTTTTTTTTTAAATAAAACTTGAGCTCAAATTAAAACAATACAACTGAAATTTTCCTGAGTTTTTTCTTTTCTTTGGCTATTCTAATACAGCTCAGCTCAGTTCTCTCACAAACACACACTCTCTGCATCTCTCGCTCTCTCTCTCTCGCTTTAATTGAACAATCTCAGGGACAGCAATGAGCACACAATCAATAATCCCGAACTGACAACAGCAAAAGCACCATCTCCACCACCATCGCCATTGCCGTTGCCATTGCCGTTGCCATTACCATTGCCATTATCCTCCTCTTCCTTGGCAATGATGGTAATGCGTTCCTCCACCTGGGGATAGACGAAATCATGACGTCTCAAATAGTCCATCAGAGCTTCGGAATCTTTTTTGGTCATGCGCATGGGTTCGGGACCACCTTTTTCGACGAGCGTGTGACCGTCACCACCGTCCAGCAGAAAGAAAGGTACAATGACATTGTACTGTTTCGTTTGGTCCAAGGGTTCGAAAGTGGGCACATTGCAGGCAGCACAACGTACTTCGGCGCTGACGACACGATGGCCAGCGTCCCGGTTATAGTCATAGGTCACATGAACACCGGACATTTGTAGGAAGCCACCGCTGGAGTCGCGTTCATGCATGATGGCTGAATGCTCGAGGGCGTCGAGCAGAGTTTTGCCTGAAATTTTCGTAACATACAAGTCATTGTTGAAGGGCAACACACCCACAGCATCGGCGGCTAGAATGGAACCATCCGAACGTTTTTCAATGGAATTGCGAATGCCTGGGAGGGGGAGAGGGAGGGGAAAGAAAATGAAAAAACTTATCATTACTTTCTTATGTCTCCAACTTACCTCCACCCTGAATCAAAGCAATGGCAGCATCAGTCCAATAGGCCCCACCCAAATCCTCCAAAACTCGGGCATGGATCATGGAGTCGGCCACAAGATTTCCCAGATTACATTCCTCAGAGCGGCAGATTTCCGAGCGACCCTCCAAATGCACCTTGGTATGGCCAATAATGTCATTTTCCAAGGCTTCCACCTGAGGACGATAGGTTTCCAAGAGCTGCAGCACATCATCTTCGCGTGGAACCTCGGCATTCAAGAGGATGGGAGTGCCATCGAACTCTAACAGATTGCCATCCTTGTCGAACTATAATCAGAAAAGGGAATTGCGAGGGATTAAGGATCAATGGAATTCGGAATCCTCGCGCCATTTACCTGGACATGTAGTTTACCCAAATATTTGGTATAGGCATAGGCCTGGACCACTGGCACCTGTTTGCCCGTTGTCTGATTGACCACAGTGGGATAGGGGCCATCAATGCGCTCAGCATCGGGTTGTTCGCCATTGTACAAGAAGGTATTGGTATGGCCACCAATGACCAAATCGACATCGGGACATTGGGCTGCAATTTCCTGATCTCTCATATAACCCGAGTGGCCCAGGGCAATGATGATGTTAATACCCTCCGACTTTAGGCGAGCTGCTTCTTTGCTGTAAAAATCAGCAATCAGAAATGATGTCGTATAAATGCCTTACTCAACTACTTACTTAATGGCTTCCACTTCATCAATGAATAGAATATCCTTGGCTTTGGTCAGATTCTGGGTTTCTGGTGTCAAATAACCAATGACACCCACCTTGACACCATTGACATCCAAGATCGTGGAGTTTTGGAGATTTTTAGCTGCCCTCAGTTCGGGTTGATTGGATAAATCCAAGTTGGCGGTTAGCACAGGGAATTCTGCCTTGTTCAAGAATGGCACCAAACCCTCAACATCTTCATCGAATTCGTGGTTACCCAGAGACTAGGGAACGAGAGAAAACCTTTGATTATTTTCAAAATAAAAATGGAGGAGAGCATTGGACCTACAATGGCATCCGGTTGCAGTTTATTCAAAAAGGCAGCTGTAATGTTATCCTTGAAGACATAGAACCAGGCTGTGCCGGTATAGGTGTCACCGGCATTCAAGTACAAGACTGGAGGTCCACCATTCTTGGCCTCTTCACGGAATTTGCGTACTCTGAAAAAGAGAAGAAAAAATGACACATTTAATACTTCCCATTTCTTCTCTCTCTTTCTCTCAGCTCCCCAAAAACACTCACTCATAAGCCACTCGGGCAAATCCGCCATAGCATTTATTGGTATTGGCCATTTCCTTGGTACACTTGCCGCTATCCACACTGGTCTGTTCGAAACGGGCATGCATGTCATTGTTGTGTAAAATTATAAATTCGGTCACCCCCTCCGCGGCTCTCCTGATGGGATTAGCATGGCTCGCCGGAAGTGCTGAGATTAAAGCCAAACCCAGAAGGGCCAGAATTGAGAGTCGAAACGCTGCCATATTCAACATCAATTATTTTGAGAGATTTTGATAACGAACTGAGGAAAAGATGAAAGAGGAAAAAAAGAGAAGATATTATTTGTGGTATTCGGAAGAGGTGGATATAAGTGAATAATGGGATAAATGGGTTATGTCTGGTTGCCGTGAAGAAAAATAGAAGAGAGCAACTTCTGAAGAAGAACTTCGTGATTTCTAAGATAACGCATTTCTGTCTTCTAAGAGAAGGCTTCCCCGTCTTCTAAGAGAAGACTTCCCCGTCTTCTAAGAGAAGACTTCCCCGTCTTCTAAGAGAAGACTTCCCCGTCTTCTAAGAGAAGACTTCCCCGTCTTCTAAGAGAAGACTTCCCTGTCTTCTAAGAGAAGACTTTCCCGTCTTCCAAGAGAAGACTCTCTCGCCTTCCAAGAGAAGACTCTCTCGTCTTCCAAGAGAAGACTCTCTTATCTTCCGAGAGAAGGCTACCCCGTCTTCTAACAGAAGACTTCTCCGTCTTCTAAGAGAAGACTTCCCCGTCTTCCAAGAGAAGACTTCCCCGTCTTCCAAGAGAAGACTTCCTCGTCTTCCAAGAGAAGACTTTCCCGTCTTCCAAGAGAAGACCCGTCTTCCAAGAGAAGACTTTCCCGTCTTCCAAGAGAAGACCCGTCTTCCAAGAGAAGTCTTTCCCGTCTTCCAAGAGAAGACTTACCCGTCTTCCAAGAGAAGACTCCCCCGTCTTCTAAGAGAAGACTTCCACGTCTTCTAAGATAAGACTTGCCCCTCTTCTGTGAGAAGACTTCCCCGTCTTCCAAGATAAGATTCCACGTCTTCCAAGATAAGATTCCACGTCTTCTAAGAGAAATCCTCCGATTATTCTATGGAAGAACTCCGATTCTTCTATGAAAAGACCTCCAGCTCTTCTAGGAGAAGACCTTCAGCTCTTCGAGGAGAAGACCTCCACTTCTTCTATGAGAAGACCTCCAGCTCTTCTAGGAGAAAACCTCCAGCTCTTCTATGAGAAGACCTCCAGCTCTTCTATGAGAAGACCTCCAGCTCTTCCAAGAGAAGACCTCCAGCTCTTCCAAGAGAACACCTCCAGTTCTTCTAGGAGAAGAGCTCCAGTTCTTCTAGGAGAAGACCTCCAGTTCTTCTAGGAGAAGACCTCCAGATCTTCTAGGAGAAGACCTCCAGCTCTTCTAGGAGAAGACCTCCAGCTCCTCTATGAGAAGACCTCCAGCTCTTCTAGGAGAAGACCTCCAACTCTTCTAGGAGAAGACCTCCAGCTCTTCTAGGAGAAAACCTCCAGCTCTTCTAGGAGAAGACCTGCGGTTCTTCTATGAGAAGATCTTTCCCTCTTATATGAGAAGTGCTATCGCTCTTCTATGAGAATGCCTTCTCGTCTCATATGAGAAGTCCTAACGCTCTTCTATGAGAAGAACTTCTCGTCTCATATGAGAAGAAATTCTCGCTCTTCTATACGAAGACATTTCTCTCTTCTATGAGAAGACCTTCTGTGAGAAGACCTTCTGCTCTTCTCTGAGCAAACCTTGTTCTCCTCTCTGAGTTTTTTAGTTTTTTTTCCTATTTTTTCTTTGTTTGCATTTCGACCCCATCTACTGCACTCTCACTCTCTAGGGTCTTAACTTATTCATAACTTGTTTTATGGCTTTGACGCAAGATCTTGTGAATCATATTACGGTTTTAGATATTTAAAATTGAAAACCGGTTACCAAATATTGATGGATTTTTGTTTTGTTTTTCGTTTCTGAATTTTTTTTCAGCTGTTTTGTCTCAAAAATAGATTTTGAATAGATTTCTTTGCGGGTAATTCAATAACAATTCGATTAATAATAGTTTGTTAAGTGTTCGATTGACAATCGCACTTGACATCATCCACCCACATCGGAGGTCTCCTTTTTTGATTATTTCTATTATTATTCAATTTCAAGCACTTCATCTGAATTTGGAGATTTTCAAGGAATATTCATCTCGAGATGAAAGATACAAATAATTATTATTTTTTTTTTTTCAATTGAAAATTATATCATAATGAACGCACTCTCACTACTTATTTGGATTTGAGATTTTTTTGGGTTTGAGATTTTTTTGTTTTAATTTCAATTAAGGAACAAGATTTAATGATGAGCGACCGCTAGACACAGATTACTCTCAGGGAATGTTAATGAGTGAATAGATGAACATATTTAGATATGTGTGTAGCTGCGAACGATGATGATGATGTTAATTTGTACCCAATTAAGTTGTTCGCAACAAAAATGGAAAATTTAGAAATAAAAACATTTTTTGTATTTGCTGTTGTTTTTTAGGGGTTGTTGGGACAGATGTTTGCCAGGGGGAATCCCTTGGACAAAGGCACAGGTAAAATTGAAAAAAAATACCTGTTATGGGTTTGTCCATTTCAAATACAGTTACAAACCAGTAAAGAAAGTCTTAAAGTCGGTAGGGGTCGACTTTATGATACCCTACACCAAAGATATTTCTGAGCTGTATTTGATGTATTTCCCCAAATATTGTTGTTACAGAGTGCATATTACGGCTGTGGGTAACATATATAACAAATCTGATGAAAAATATATATATGGGAGCTATTGCTATATCTGAACCGATCTTCACCAAATTTGACATACTAGCTTCTAGACTAAATTCGATCGTAAGTGTCAAATTCCATCCCATTTGGACAAATATTAGACGTTTGGTGCACAATAAAATGTAAATCGGACGAAGTTATATATGGGAGCTACATCCAAATCGGAACCGAACTCGATAAAATTTTGCAAAAATATTTCTGAGCTGTATTTGATGTATTTCCCCAAATATTGTTGTTGCAGAGTGCATACTACGGCTGCGGAGGACACAAAATAACAAATCTGATGAACAATATATATGGGAGCTATAGCTATATCTGAACCGATTTCGATCAAATTTGGCAGAATTATTTTCAGGCCTAATTTGGTTGTATGTGCAAAATTCCATACTATTCCGGCTGATATTACACGTTTGGTGCACAATAAAAGGCAAATCGGACGAAGATACATATGGGAGCTATGGCTATATCTGAATCGATTTCGATCAAATTCGGCATACTTATTTGCAGGCCTAATGTGGTTGTATGTGAAAAATTCCATACACACAATAAAAGGCAAATCGGACGAAGATAGATATGGGAGCTATATCTAAATTTTTACCGATTTTCTCCAATTTCAGTAGGGTTCGTCCTTGAGCCAAACAAATGATATGTGCAAAATTTCATCTGGATCGGGCAATAAATGCGAACTGTACTTTGTTTACAAAAATACATGGACAGACGGACGGACGCACGGACATGCATAAATCGACTTAGAAAGTGATTTTATGCAGATCATCAAAAGGAACTATGGGTCTATCTCGTTTCCTTTTGCCTGTTACAAACAAATGCACAAAGACATAATACCCTGACCACCTTGTGGTGTAGGGTATAAAAATTGACCACAAACATTTGAGTGATAGTCACTACGTCTTAATGCCTATCAAACTTTTCAATTTTCTTTTTTAAATTTTAAATTATTATCATTATTTTGTTATTTTCCAAATTTAAATAAAATTTAGATTTTTTATTTTTTTTTCAGAATAACTTATAAATTATGTTTTTTTTCTTACATCGTTTTCTCAAAATTGCATTCTAAATACTTCATATTTCTTCGTTTTGTTTATTTATGTTTGCCGACTGATTGATTCCAGACTGAGTTTGCCAAATTTGGCAACAAATTATTTTGTGTTGTTGTTGTTGTTGCTGCCACCGTTGTTGTTTGTGCGGCATTCTTTATTTGGCAAAACTATAACGTCAGCATTTTGAATTTATAAATGATTACATAACTGTCGGTTTAATGATTAGTAATTTGTTGTTGTTCAATACACAAGAAAAAAAAATTAACAACAGATCAAATTTAACTCCATAAATAATTGTTTTCAGATCTCAAATGAATAAATCATGACCAGTGATTGCTTTTCAAACATTTTTATGGGTTACACAGCGAATACAGTGAGATCTCGTTTTATGGGAAGATTTTAAATTGGATTTTAGTGGGAAAAAGTGCTAGAAAATATCGACTTAAAAATCTACGCCTAAAAATGCTTTAAAATATCCACGCCATCCAAAAATGCTTTAAAATATCCACGCCTTCCAAAAATGCTTTAAAATATCCACGCCTTCCAAAAATGCTTTAAAATATCCACGCCTTCCAAAAATGCTTTAAAATATCCACGCCTTCCAAAAATGCTTTAAAATATCCACGCCTTCCAAAAATGCTTTAAAATATCCACGCCTTCCAAAAATGCTTTAAAATATCCACGCCTTCCAAAAATGCTTTAAAATATCCACGCCTTCCAAAAATGCTTTAAAATATCCACGCTTTTAAAAAGCCTTAAAATATTCACGCCTTTAAAAAGCCATGAAATATTCACGCCTTAAAAAATGTTTTAAAAAGCAAGCTTAGAAAAATGGCTTAAGAATCCACGCCTAAAAAATAGTCGAAAAATGTATGCCTACAAAAATACTTTAAAAAATCCACGTTAAGGAAAATACGTTAAAAATCGACGCCTAGAAGAATGCTTTAAAATGCATGCCTAGAAAAATGCTTTAAAATGCATGCCTACAAATATGCTTTTAAACTCCTTTCGTAGAAAAATGTTTAACAATCTACGCCTAGTAAGAATTGTTTAAAAATCCACGCTTAGTAAAAATTGTTTAAAAATCCAAGCCTAGTAAAAATTGTTTAAAAATCCACGCCTAGTAAAAATTGATTGAAATAAAATTGAAAATCGATGCCTATTTTTTTTAAATCCACGCTTAGTAAAAATTGTTTAAAATTCCACGCCATTGTTAAAAAATTCACGCCTAGTAAAAATTGTTTAAAAATGCCTATTTTCTTTAAATCCACGCCTAGGAATTGTTTAAAAATCGAAGCCTAATTTTTTTAAATCCACGCTTAGGAATTGTTTAAAAATCGAAGCCTAATTTTTTTTTTTAAATCCACGCCTAGTAAAAATTGTTTAAAAATCGAAGCCTATTTTTTTTTTAAATCCACGCCTAGTAAAAATTTTTTTAAAAATCGAAGCCTAATTTTTTTTTAAAAATCCACGCCTAGGAAAATTTTTTTAAAAATCGATGCCTTATTTTTTTTAAAAATCCACGTCTAGGAAAAATTGTTTAAAATTTGTATCTAATTTTTTAAGTCCACGCCTGGAAAGAATTGTTTAAAAATCCACGCCTAGTAAAAATTGTTAAAAATCCACGCCTAGTATAAATTGTTAAAAAATCGATGCCTAATTTTTTTTTAAATCCACGCCTGGAAAGAATTGTTTAAAAATCCACGCCTAGTAAAAATTGTTAAAAATCCACGCCTAGTATAAATTGTTAAAAAATCGATGCCTAATTTTTTTTTTAAATCCACGCCTGGAAAGAATTGTTTAAAAATCCACGCCTAGTATAAATTGTTAAAAATCCACGCCTAGTATAAATTGTTTAAAAATCGATGCCTAATTTTTTTTAAAAATCCACGCCTAGGAAAAATTGTTTAAAAATCGATGACTAATTTTTTTTTAAAAATCCACTCCTATTAAAAATTATTTTTTTAAAAATCCACGCCTGGTAAAAATTGTTAAACAATCGATGCCTACATATTTTTAAATCCACGCCTAGGAAAAATTGTTTAAAATTTTATGCCTGGATTTTTTTTTAATCCACGCCTAGTAAAAATTGTTTAACAATCGATGCCTAATTTTAACAACAATAATAGGATTTGACGATTTTGCAACAACAATTTTTTTTTTTAAATCCACGCCTAGGAAAAATTTTTTAAAAATCGATGCCTATAATTTCGGTAAGCCAGATCCATTATTATCGCCCTTCTACCAGTCTTTTTAACATCCTAAAATTCTTTGATTTTAAAAGCGATCAAATAAGTTAAGTAATTGGATGATTTACAAATTTATAGCCTTAGAATGTAGCTAAACTGTTTAGATCCCTTAGACTTTATTTCATTTTGACATTTTGAGTCGTAATTTAATTAGGTGATATGGCGCCCAATGAAAAGAGTTTTACTCAGTGACTTGATTTATTGTATAAGGTCTTCTATACTTTTTATCTGTAATGGAACCCAATTAAGTTTTTTCTTCTTTTTTGAAGAGGTACATCCTTTTCAGTTATGGATTTATATAAAGCCAGTCTTTATTTAGTCCTAAATCTACCATCTCGGAATTTTCTTCAAAGGTGGCGCCCAATTGGAAATTTAAAAATTTTAATAATAATTTTATGAAAATTTTAAAATCTTTAGAAAAGATGCTAAAATGAATTCCTCAGTCATTTTTTATTGTTTCCGGACTACTATTATTTTTCACCATTCAAAATTTCACGTCTGTAATGATGCCAGACTGAAGATTTTTTTTTTATGATTTTTCCAGAAATTTTACTGTTTGTTACACTTCAAAGGTAAATAATCAGATTGCTAGTAAAATATTTTTCGCATGGATTCGGAGACCTATTCTATGGAATACAACGCATCCATAGCAACAGAAATCCATCTCCACTGGAGATGGATTAAAATTGTCATATCCATTACTTATACTTCAAATAAATCCTCTTAAAGTATTCTAACCCTACAATAAGTTCTAAAGTAAACATGGCATAAGCTTACTGCTACAATATCCTACTTCTTCCTTTGTTTATGAAATTCCTCCTTCTTCATGTATTCAATCATTTTAATTGTGGAATGCTTCAGATATCATGCAGGCTTCTAGTCTTACGTAGTATTGAATAACATTAGCAACTTAAACTTCGCTTAAAAAAAAAAAAAATAAAAAATTAATAAATAAATAAATAAATAAATAAATAAAAAAAAATAAATAAATAAAAAATAAATAAATAAAAAATAAAAAATGGCGCCCAAATGGATTGCTTTTTCTAGTAAATAATGAAACAGGTTTTTCTTAAATTTTAAGTGAGAAATACCCCAGACGTCACGTGGACTTTAAGCCTTACCAAGTATCCGGAGTAGAAAAGCAACACAAATTCATCTTCCGAAAATGGCGCCAAAATGGATATCTTTCTTTCAAGTAATGGAAGATTTTTTCTTTAATTGTAAGTGGGAATACCACAGACGACATAGTACCTTCTGGTCTTAAATATTATCCAGTTATGCTCAAAAGTCTCTTCATCACATTTCGTCATTGGCAAAGTTACATTGCGAAAATGTGGCTACCATCTGTTTATATTTAAGTGCCATTAAGTTTGTCTACTTTGAAATTGAAAAAAAAAAAAAAAAAAAAAAAATAGCAACATATGTAAAGCATACATACATTTTCACATAAATATGTCATCATTAATGTGACACATTAAAACCAAACCGAACATGACATTTATTGGGACAACTGTCCCATTAACAATTTTCGCTTTTCTTTATGAAGATCCCTTAAGAGAGACAGAGAGAGAGATACAATGTGGAGTAGGTTGGGTGTTTATTTATGTATGACTGGGCAAAATCATGCGAATATTTCGATAAGGAATGATTATCGATCAATGGAAATAGCTCAAGTGGTTTGTTGTTGGAATTTTTGGGATTGTCATATTTTGAAAGACACTGACAAGTGGTAAACAATATTCAATTGACAAAAATATTAAACTATTTGTTTGACACATGTCAGCTCATTATTTTTTTATTACCTCAAAAAGATTAGCAGCAAATGTTCTCACATGCTATTGAGATTATCACTTTGATATCTTTATCATATCATATCATGTTTTGAAGTTCTATCATAATTTCCTTTTCCCTTTCCACACCCAGGGTATTCGATTATACAATGACTTTTTAAAAAAAATACACACAGATCCAGTATTTCGCAAAAGAGAACTCTCAAATTATAAACTGATAAACTTTTTATAAACTAATCTAATCTCAATAAAGTGTAAACACTCAATTTAAAACCCCTATAAAAAGTATTGACACACACACGCGCGCAAACCCAGGGCAAAAAATATACAACAATGTCAGCGCAAATAACAATTTACGATAAACGTTGAGAGTAACACCAACTTGGAAATGAGTTAAACGCAAAGCAACGCAACACAAGTGACAGACGATAGTTGTCGTTCAGAGATTTGAACTATGTTGGCTGGTTGGTATGTCTTTCGGTTTTGGTTAATGGTAATAACCAGTTGCCAAAATTGGCCATTATCTTGACATAACGAAACTTAGCGTTAATTTATGGTAAAATTTATTAAATAGTATTAATTTGGAAAAAGTAATATATATTGCAATAATGCCATATTACAGTTTAGCGAAACCAATCGATGTGTTATCTTGATGGGTATTTTACCCGATGGCGCCCAAATGAAAGGGTGTTTTTTTGTTGTGGTAAGTGTAAGTGAGGTGGAGTTTAGATGCCCCAGAGGATTCTAGTCTTACAAAATTATAGGGGTTTTTAATATTTTACTTTCCTCATCAAAAAAAAAAAAAAAAAAAAAAAAAAAAAATGGCGCCCAAATGAATAGCTTGACTTTGCGAGTGATGAAGTTCTTTTTTTTTTGTAATTTTTAGTGAGGAATACCTCACGCATCATGTACGCTTCTGGTCTTACGTAAAATTCAGTTATTCTTGAAAATACAATTTTTCAAAAAAAAAAAAAAAAAAAAAAAAAAATGGCGCCCAAATGAATAGCTTTGCTGTCCAAGTGATGAAGTTATTTTTTTGAAATTTGTAATGAGCTCAGACATCATGTATACTTCTGGTCTTACGTAAAATTTTGTAATTCTTAAAACTTAAATCTCTAAAAAAAAAATAAATAAATAAATAAAATAAATAAATTGGCGCCCAAATGGTTTGTTTATTTTTACAAATAATAAACAATTTTTTTTTGTTATTTACAGTGAGGAATACCTCAGACATCATGAAGGCCTCACTTATTATACAGTTTTCCATCGACACAAATTTCTCTTCAAAAAATGGCGCCCAAATGGTGAACTCTGTTTTAAAAATGGCGCCCAAATGGATTGCCTGGCTTTGCGAGTGATGAAGTTCTTTTTTTTAATTTTTAGTGAGGATACCTCTCGCATCATGTATGCTTCTGGTCTTACGTAAAATTCAGCAATTATTAAAACTTCAATTTCACAAATCAAAAAAAAAAAAAAAAAAAAATGGCGCCCAAATGGATTCTTTGGTTTTATAAATAATAAACGATTTTTCTGTTATTTAAAGTCAGGAATATCTCAGATGTCTGGAATATCTCAGATGTCTGGAATATCTCAGATGTCATGCAGGCATCTAGCCTCGCGTAGGTTCTAGTTATTCTATCAACACAAATGTATCTTCCAAAAATTGGCGCCCAAATGGACTACTTTGTTTTACAAATATTGAAATATTTTTTTTCTTGAGTTTCTTTTGAGTGAAGGATAGCTCAGACTCATGTAGGTTTATAGTCTTAGTTTGTACTGAATTATCCCATAAACTCAAAATTTCTCTAAATTATTGGGGTTTTTAGTGTTTTTATTTCCTCATCAAAAAAATGGCGCCCAAATGGATTGCTTCTTGGCTTTGCCAGTGATGAACTTTTTTATAATTTTTAGTGAGGAATATCTCAGACATCATGTATGCGTCTGGTCTTACGTAAAATTCAGTAATTCTTGAAACACCAATAACTCATCAAAAAAAAAAAAAAAAAATAAATAAATAAATAAAAAAAAAAATAAAATAAATAAATTGGCGCCCAAATGGTTTTGTTTGTTTTTACAAATAATAAAAATTTTTTTTTTTGTTATTTAAAGTGAGGAATACCTCATACATTATGAAGGCCTCACTTATTATCCAGTTTTCCATCGACACAGATTTCTCTTCCAAAAATGGAGCCCAAATGGTGTACTCTGTTTTCAAAATGGCGCCCAAATGGATTGCTTGGCTTTGCGAGTGATGAAGTTCTTTTAAAATTTTGAGTGAAGAATAGCTCAGACTCATGTAGGTTTGTAGTCTTACTTTGTACTGAATTATCCCAGAAACTCAAAATTTCTCATTTCAAATGATTTTTTTATTGTTGGTGCCCAAATTGACGATTTTCTGCAATTTTAATTGCGGAATAACTTTGTCAGCAAACAAACTTCTAGTCCTACGCAATATTCAGTTATTTTAGCTTCACAGAATTACTTTTTTTGTTTTTGCAAAATAGTTAGGCCAAATGAAGCTGAGTTTTTGTTTCGTGGAGGCATCTAGCCTCACGTATTACCAATTATACTATCAACACAAATTTCTTTTCCAAAAATGGCGCCCAAATGGAATAATTTAGTCATCAAAGACAAATTTCAAATCTTACTAAATATTCTCATTATCTTGGTAAGTGTAAGTGAGGAGGAGTTTAGATGCCCCAGAGAATTCAAGTCCTACAAAATTATGGGGGTTTTTAGCGTTTTTATTTCCTCATCAAAAAATGGCGCCCAAATGGATTGCTTCTTGGCTTTGCGAGTGATGAAGTTCTTTTTTTTAAATTGTTAGTGAGGAGTAGCTCAGGCATCATGTATGCTTCAGGTCTAACGTAAAATTCAGTAATTCTTGAAACATCAATAACTCACCAAAAAAAAAAAAAAAAAAAATTGGCACCCAAATAGTTTATTTGTTTTTTTTTCTCAAATAATAAACGATTTTTTTTTTTGTTATTTAAAGTTAGGAATACCTCAGACATCATGAAGGCTTCTAGTCTCACATATTATCCAGTTATTTCATCGACACAGATTTCTCCCCCAAAAATGGCGCTTAAAAATATTGACATTTTTGTAATTTAAGATGCGGAATAAGCTATATACCAACCAGACCTCCTGCCTTACGAAATGTCCACTTATTTTAGCTTCTAAAATGTCTTATAAAACTGGGGACAAAATGGAGCTGATTTTTTTCTGTAATTTTTTGTTTTACAAATATTGAAAAACATTGACATTTTTTTTATTTTTGGGTGCGGAATAAGCTAGACACCCACCAGGCCTCTAGTCTTACGAAATGCCCAGTTATTCTAGCTTCCCCAATATCTAATAAAAATGGCACCTAAATGGAGCTGACTTTTTTCTGTAATTTTAAATAAAGATGAACAACGTATCCAGTTATTTTAGCTTTCCGAATCTCTCATAAAAATGGCGCCCAAATGGAACTGATTTTTTTATTCTGTATATTGAAAGCAGGAATAATTCAGACGTCATGCAGGCTTCTGGTTTAACGTAGTATACAGTTAAACATGCAATCCATTTTCCCCTTTTTTTAAAATGGCGCCCAAACGGAATTTTTATGTTTGGCGCCCAAATCGATTGCTTTGTTTTGCAAATAATTGTAATTTTTTTGAGAAATACCTTAAACGCAACTGTAGTATCCCGTTTTTTTTTTTGCAACTTAAAATTCTTATGTGAAAATGGCGCCCAAATGGATAGTTTTATTTTGCAGGCAGTGAAAGGATTTTTGTTGTAGTTTAAAGTCATGAAAATCTCAGACGTCGATTAGGCTTCTACATTCAAGTTCTTTCCAGTTATTCAAGTAACTCAAATTTTTAATTAAAAATGGCGCCCAAATGATTTTTTTTATGTTTGGCGGCCAAATCGATTGCTTTGTTTTTGGAAATAATGAAAGAACGTTTCTGTAATTTTGAATCAAGAATACCACAGATGTCAAGCAGGCTTCTATAATTTTAGTTGAAGTCCAGCTCAGACATCATTTAAGCATCGGGTCTTATAATTTATCTATTAATTCTACCATCTCAAATTTCCCATGATTTCGTTCAAAATTGATTCCTTATTATTGGCTCCCAAATGAAATAATTTGTTTAGTAAATAATGATATAGGTCAAACGTCATGCAGGATTTAAGACTTATGTAGTAGCTTTTTATTTAAGTGACTCACATTTTTTTTATAAAAAATGGGGCCCAAATGATTTTTGTTTTAAAATAATGATAGTTTTTTATGTGAGGAATATTTTAGATGTCATACGGACTACAAGTTTTACGTGATAACCAGATATTTTGGCAAATTAAAAGTCTCCTGAAAATGGCGCCCAAATGAAGCAATCTATTTTTGCAAATGTTTTTTTTTGTAATTTTAGACGAAAAATAATTCTGAGGTTTTGAAGAGCTCCCGTTTTTGATTTTATCCAGTTATTTTACAAAAAAAAAAAAAAAAAAATAATAATAATTAATAAAATTCTCATTGTTAAGAAATAAGCGGTTTCTTTAGTAAATCATTATGCAAATACTTCATAGACTCCAGTAAACTAGGCTATTTTAATTTAAGTTTTACTCAGACGTCATGCGGATTAAGTCTTAAGTGGTATTCAGATATTTTGGCAAATTAAAAGTCTCTTGAAAATGGCGCCCAAATGAAGCAATCTATTTTTGCAAATAATGAAAAATAACTCTGAGGTTTTGAAGAGCTCCCGTTTTTGGTTTTATCCAGTTATTTAAAAAAAAAAAAAAATAAATAAATAAATAAAAAATAAGCGGTGACTTAAGTAAAGCATCATGCAAATACTTCATAGACTCCTGTAAACTAGCCTATTTTTATTTAAGTTTTCCTTAACGGCGCCCAATTTGTGTAACTATTGACATTGAGCTATCAATTAGTCCCCCAAAAAATATGTCATCTTAGTAGTCGCTGATAGGTCCTTAATTATCAATATTCTTTAGTTTTTCTTTTGTATACCATTATTTCCCAATCCTCATTTCCCCACCCCTCGTATTAGAATGCTGAATGTGTTAATAGATATAAATCACAATGAATTATTTACAATTATTATTATTGTAATTATTTTCTGTGACAAAACTACAATTGTCAATTAATTTTAAAGACTTGTCATTTGTTATTTGCCGTTTGCTGTCGCCGCTACAAAGCGGGGAGAGCGAATTAAAGCGAAATCGTGTTGGAAAATTTCAATATTGAATTATTTATAACAAATTCCTAGATAATTTTACATGAGCAATTAATATTTGAAAAATGTAATATGGGATTGAATAGAAAGTACAGGAAAGGGAGTAATCAACGATGAGTCACAAATTGAACTATAGTGCCCTACAATAGTTGGTAGTTAATTAGAGATTATTTCCATTGCAAAAAACTAAGGTTCTGTGGAAGTTGTTACATTAGATAAGGGCATTAACATATGTTTTAAATTCATGTACCATAAAAATTAACCATAGCCGTCACCTCCCACAAAAATAGTTAACCCCTAGGTAAAATCAATCGATAAGTTATATTGGCCTTCATTTAACCCTATGGCTTACAATGAAAGTTATCGTTGGTGTTTTATTTTATGAGAAATAGCGATTTGGGCCGCCTAAAAAGAGAAAATTGGGGTTGTCCTCCAAAAATGTTTAATTGGGCACCAAAAAGGCTGCAGAATATAAAATAATACTTTACTGAAGCGCCCTTTTTGATAAGAAATCGACGACATTGAAAGGCTAGACAAGTTGAGTCTTGAAATGATAAAAACACTTTCCTAAGAATACTTATCGTGAGAAAGAAAATGAATAATACGGAATACTGAATGATTTCCTTTCAAAAAATTATTTGGGCGCCATTTTATATAATAAATTTGGGACCTTAATTAAAAGTCGGAATTTTTTCAAAAAATAAATTATTTATCAAAATAAAAAATTTAAAATTTATTAAAAAAGCATGTTATGCAGATCCTACTTTAAAAAGTTAAGGAGTTAACTTTAAAAAGATATAAAGAAATACCCTTGTTATGTGTTATTTCGTAGCTGAAAAAAAAAATGGCGCCCAAATGAAAATTTGAAACCAAAAACTATAAAATCAAAGCTTAGCATCAGAAATAAGAATTTCAATGAGAAGTTTAATGTAACACAAAAACTGCAAATTAGAAAAAATCCTTTCTAAAAAATATGTAAATAAATCCTATCGTTGGGCGCCACTTCATGAAGGCACAAAACACATTCTGTTGACTAAAAAATGGCGCCCATGGCGAAATAATCATTCATCCAAAATGGAACCCAAATGAAAATTTGAAATCAAAAACTATAAAATCAAAACTTAGCTTCAGAAATAGGAATTCCATATGTAAATAAATTCTATCGTTGGGCGCCACTTCCACATACAAGGTACCAGTTTAAAGGCACAAAACAAAAATGGCGTTCAAATGAGGTTGAAAACTATAAAATGAAAAACGAAATATAAAAATAGAATTAGTTGGGCGCCATCACAAAATCCTGGTCCTCCAACTCGTCTTTGTACAGTTAGTGGCCTTCACCTGTTTCATATGCACTTCTTTAGTTTTAGCTCTGCTTCACAGAATTCATGGATCATTAATTGACTAAGGTGCCTTAATACTTCGTTCCTATAGATGCTTCAGTTGGCCGGTGTGGATTCTCTAGGTCGTTTTTTTTGAAATCTATAAACCATAGAGAAATCTTCTTTCAGAAAAACTACCTACACACCGACTATTTGGATTCCACCCCTAAATGATGGAAATAATAATTAACTGAAAGATTTCTATACTTAAAATAGGCAAAAATTACATTTGGGCGCCATTTATACAAAAAATAGCGAGGCAGAAAAGGCTTACAATTTTGAGTATTGAAAAAAATAGTCTTTCTCCTAAGAACACTTAACGGGAGAATATGGAAATAATGTTTAACTAAAAGATTTCTGTACTCAAATTATGCAAAAAATACATTTGGGCGCCATTTATAAAAAAATACGAAGTAGAAAAGGCTTCAAAATTCGAGTCTTCAAAATAAAAAAATAAATAAACTGTCTCTCTCTCTCCTAAGAACACTTAACGGAAGAATATGGAAATAATGATTGACTAAAAGATTTCCATTCTTAAAACAGGCAAAAATTACATTTGGGCGCCATTTATACAAAAAATTGCGAGGCAGAAAAGGCTTACAATTTTGAGTATTGAAAAAAATAGTCTTTCTCCTAAGAACACTTAACGGGTGAATATGGAAATAATGTTTAACTAAAAGATTTCTATACTAAAATTATGCAAAAAATACATTTGGGCGCCGTTTATAAAAAAATTATGACGTAGGAAAGGCTTCAAAATTTGAGTATTGAAAAAACTGTATTTTGAATACGAGGACTCTTTGATAGACTCCCTGCCTCCTCAGAGGTTCTATGAGAACTTTGTGGCTTTCAGCCGGTCTATGTTGACTTCATTGAATCTAGCTCGTCTTTCGCTAATCTATGGGTCATAGATGGTCTAAAGCAACATCTTACACAAAAAACGTCTACATTATCCCCTTGGACTTTATATAGAATCCCTGGACTTTAGTTGGTATTTATTCACTCTCTAGAGGTTAGAGGGTTAATACGAAGGTCCCTTAATGGATTCCCTGTCTTCATTGAATCTAGGGGCCATATATCTAAATTAACTTCTTACACAAAAAATCGTCTATGTTGACCCTTTGGATGACATGTTTCCTATATAGAATCTCTTGGAGGTTTATTTGGACTCCCTGGGCATTAGAGGGGAAGACATTTTAGCCCTCCATGAGAAGACATTTTAGTGTTCCATGGTCTTCCATGAGAAGAAATTTTTTGTTTTTTTTTATGAGAATGGTTTTTGGCTTAGTATGAGAAGTCCTTTTGATCTTTTCTATGAGAAGGTATTTTGGCCTGGACTCGTTTGGATTTTTTTAGGTGTAAGGTATTAAAAGCCCTCGAAATATTGGTCCCACGATGTTATCTATCGATCTTTCAATTTCTCTGAGCTATGTGTGTCCGTCCGTCCGTCTGACAATGTTAATTTGGTGGCATGTTAATAAAGGTCGCAATGATGGTACGATCCTCTGTTATTTTTCATGGATTTAGTCTCAGAGTCAGAATAGAAGCCTATTGTTGGGGGAGGTGATAAAATGGATAAAAAATTGATTTTTGGCTTATTTTGCAAATGCTCTATAGATCACAATTATGTATCGATCGAAACATTATATATTCTTGATCAGCATAAAATTCTAAGTCGATTTAGCCATGTCCGTCTGTGAGTCTGTCTGTCCGTCCGTCTGTGGAAATCACTCTAGCTTCCGAAGGAAATGATCATGTAGGTCCACGGCTTCGTATAGTCCCCATATAACGGTACCTCCCGATATTCGGAATTTTGGTGATTTTAGTGACATTATTCACCGGAATAGTTTCAAATTTGGTATTTTAAGTTCGAGATGGATGTTACAGCCTAAGACAGAAAATTGTCTGTGCAGGTCCACGTCTTCGTAGAGCCTCCATATAACGGTACATTCCGATATTCGGTATTTTGATGATTTTAGCGACATTATTTACCGGAATTGTTTCAAATTTGGTATTTACAGCCTATGCCAGAAAATTGTCTGTGCAGGTCCACGTCTTCGTAGAGCCTCCATATAACGGTTCCTCCCGATATTCGGTATTTTGATGATTTTATCGACTATATTTACCGGAATTATTTTAAATTTTGTATTTGAAGTTCGTAATAAATATTACAGCCTATGACAGAAAATTGTCTGTGCAGGTCCACGTCTTCGTAGAGCCTCCATATAACGGTTCCTCCCGATATTCGGTATTTTAATGATTTTATCGACTTTATTTACCGGAATTGTTTCAAATTTTGTATTTGAAGTTCGTAATGGATACTACAGCCTATGCCAGAAAATTGTCTGTGCAGGTCCACGTCTTCGTATAGCCCCCATATAACGGTATCTCCCGATATTCGGTATTTTAATGCATTTATGGACATTTTTTCACCAGAATTGTTTCAAATTTGGTATTTGAAGTTCGTAATAAAAACTACAGCCTATAACAGAAAATTGTCTGTACAGGTCCACCTCGTCGTGGAGCCCCCATATAACGGTACCTCCCGATATTCGGTATTTTGATGATTTTAGCCACTTTATTAACCGAAATTATTTCAAATTTGGTATTTGCAGTTCGTAATGGATACTACAGCCTATGCCAGAAAATTGTCTGTGCAGGTCCAGGTTTTATAACCTCCATGGTACCTCCCTATATTTTGATGATTTTAGTTCCACATTATAAACAGATTTTTTTTTTCAAGTTTCGCATTTGAATATTGCAATAGCGTGTGACAAAGTTGCTCATGCAGATCCACGTCGTCGTATGGATCCTAATATAATAGCCACATTCGGTGTTTTTAAGATTTAAACAGAATTTTTAACGGATTTTATTTTTTTTCGAACATTGCCAAATTTGTTTCAAATGGTGAAGGGTATTCAAAGTTCGGAAGCTTTTTCACTTGTTCTTTATAAAAAAAAATATTGAATTTTAGTACCTCTTAAATTTCTCTGAGGCTCAGCCACTAACTCCACACCCCAAAACAATAAATTACCAAACCTCGTTTTTATTTATTTGCAACCGTTTTTTTTTTTTTGTTGTTTTCGAAATTTGATCATTATCAAAATTCATTGAAATTTCGATTTCGATAAGTCCTCCACACCCCTGAGCAACAGTATCGGTTATCCTCAGCCAAAAAAAAAAAAAAACAAAAAACCTTGAATCAAATAAAATTATAAATCAGCAGTAAAGCCGATAATAGAATGCCAGTTCGTTAATATTAGATTATATATTAATATTTCGGTGAGATTAGGCTTTGTTGTTTTTGTTGTTGTTTTGTGATTATTTTTGTTGCATGTGACATGTGATTTAAAAAAAAAAGAATATTTCAAAAATCACACATTTCTTCCAACGAACACGCAACTCCATCTGGGAATATTTTTTTTTGCAGTTTTTCAAAATTTTCCCATTGCCAGAACACTTTTCAATATTTTTATATGTTTTTTGATTTTTTTCTGCACTTTCTAAATTTTCAGCGGGGATTTTTTTTCTGTATTATTTTTGAAGTGCTATATTTTATACAAAACATCAAAACAAAAAATCCGAGAAAAAAAAACGTTCTGCACTTCTGCAAATTAGCCGCTAATTAACGAATGAAATTAACCAGACACACCAGACACTGGGCGCATTTTCTGGTTCTTTTTTCTATGCCGTCTTCGTCTTAATGATCATGTTTTTTGTGAACCTCTTAAAATTGTAACAGAAAATAGAATAATACCCTCTCGTCACAAAAAAAGAATGTATTCCCGAATTCACGTTACTTCAGTTCCGATCGCCCCAGTAACTCACACACAAAACTTTCAATTTCGATATAGCACGCGTTCGATGTCTCAAATCAAACTGACGGAAAACAAATAGCTGGCCAGGAATACAGCCAGCCAGCCAGCCAGTCGGCCAGTCAGTTAGATCAACAACATCCATACATCGGCAGTCGTAAACAAGAAAACCGACGAGCATTTCAGTGAGTAGAGTAGAGTGGAGTGAGTATCGGAATCAATGGATGAATGAACTAAAGAGTGCATGTGTGTGTGTGTGAGTGAGTGAGGGTGTGTGTGCATAGTGTAAATTGGCGTTCACAGTCAGGGGAGGTTGAATAAAGATAGATAAAAACACACCAGACTTCAGGTGTCAGCAGCTCGACTTTATAGGGTACCTGGGTTGGAGCTTGACTGCAGATTCTCTCTGGGTCATAGTAATTAAAAAATGATTTCCCTGGACCTTGCTTCGTCTACAAGACTTCATGGCTTTCAGCTCAACAATCGGATATATCTCAGTAAATTTAGTGACCTTGGACTGGCTAAATATTCAAGGGCTAGATAATCTCCTTGTCTTCTCCGCTTCTCTTCAAAGAATTCTTGACTTTCGTTTTCTCTATAAGGACTCACTGCTTTATATGGCCTCTATGCCCCTTACCTCTACAGGCCATCCAGCGCGCCACATCTTCAACGGAGACTCACTGGACCTTCAGTTCTTCTTCAGAGACCCCCTGAAATAATTGACCAATTAGCTGGTCCATAGGGGCTGATGGGTCCACTAGTGACTCAGTAGGCCTTCAGCTCGTTTATGGACTCAATCGTTCGCCACCTGGGTACATACCAGCCCGCCAGTACTTTTTATAGGGACTCTATGGGCCGTCAGCTCGCCTATGGAGAGTGAGGGAGATAGAGAGATATTAAGAGAGAGAAAAAGATAGAGAGAAAAAAGATAGAGAGAGAAAATATGGAGGGAGAGAAAGATAGAGAGATATATAGAGAGACTCAGTCACCGGGTCCCTCATGGGAATTCCTTACTAGCCCGCCAGTACTTTTATAGGGACTCTATGGGCCGTCAGCTCGCCTATGGAGAGTGAGGGAGATAGAGATATTTACAGAGAGAAAGATAGAGAGAGAAAAGATAGAGAGAGAAAAAAGATAGAGAAAGAGAAAGATAGCGAAATATATAGAGAGACTCAGTCACCGAGTCTCTCAATGAAATTCCGTACTAGCCCGCCAGTACTTTTATAGGGACTCTATGGGCTATCAGCTCGCCTATGGGGGTGAGGGAAATAAAGAGATATTTAGAGAGAGATCAATATAGAAAGAGAAAAATAGGTATATATAGAGAGACTCAGTCACAGAGTTCCTTAAGGGGATTCCCCGGGAACCTCAAGGGGATTGCCCCGGGAAACCCTTCCATAGAGACTTGCTGGCCATTTAGCTCTGCTATAGAGATCTTCTACTCAGCTGGTCTAGATAAACTGCTTGGTTCCTCACCTCTTCTAGAGACTCACTGCCTCCCAAGCTCTTCTCTCCTTCCCTCATATCTTGAATAAAACCTCATGGTCCCTCAGATCTTTAGTAGAGACTCCCTATCCCCTCAGCTTTACTATAAATACTCGCAGTCCTTCAGCTTGTCTATGGGGACGGCTTGTCTATAGAGACTCCCTGGCCTTAAACTCGTCTATGGAGACTCCCTGGCCTTCAACTCGTCTATGGAGACTCCCTGGCCTTCAGCTTGTCTATTGAGACTCCCTGGCCTGTCAGCTCGTCTATGAAGATACCCCCAGCCTTCAGCTCGTTTATAGAGACTCCCTGCGCCTTCAGCTCGTCTATAGAGACTCCCTGCGCCTTCAGCTCGTCTATAGAGACTCCCTGGCCCTTCAGCTCGTCTATAGAGACTCCATGGCCCTTCAGCTCGTCTATAGAGACTCCCTGCGCCTTCAGCTCGTCTATAGAGACTCCCTGCGCCTTCAGCTCGTCTATAGAGACTCCCTGGCTTTCAGCTCGTTTTTAGAGACTCCCTGCGCCTTCAGCTCGTCTATAGAGACTCCCTGCGCCTTCAGCTCGTCTATAGAGACTCCCTGCGCCTTCAGCTCGTCTATAGAGACTCCCTGGCCCGTCAGCTCGTCTATAGAGACTCCCTGGCCTTCAGCTCGTCTATGGACACTGCCTGGCCTTTAGCTTGTCTATGGAGGCTCCCTGCGCCTTCAGCTCGTTTATAAAGACTCCCTGCGACTTCAGCTCGTCTATAGAGACTCCCTGGGCCTTCAGCTCGTCTATAGAGAATCCCTGGCCCTTCAGCTTGTCTATAGAGACTCCCTGGCCCATCAGCTTGTCTTTGGAGACTCCCTGACCCTTCAGCTCGTCTATAGAGACTTCCTGGGCCTTCAGTTTGTCTATAGAGACTCCCTGGTCCTTCAGCTCGTCTATAGAGACTCCCTGGTCCTTCAGCTCGTCTATAGAGACTCCCTGGTCCTTCAGCTCGTCTATGGAGACTCCCTGGGCCTTCAGCTCGTCTATGGAGACTTCCTGGGCCTTCAGCTCGTCTATAGAGACTCCCTGGGCCTTCAGCTCGTCTCTAGAGACTCCCTGGGGCTTCAGGTCGTCCTAAGAGACTCCCTGGGCCTTCAGCTCGTTCTAAGAGACTCCCTGGCCCTTCAGCTCGTCTATAGAGACTCCCTGGCCCCATCAGCTCGTCTAAAGAGACTCCCTGGCCCCATCAGCTCGTCTATAGGGACTCCCTGGCCCTTCAGCTCGTCTATAGAGACTCCCTGGCCATTCGGCTCGTCAGTAGAGACGCCCTGGCCGTTCAGCTCGTCTATAGAGACTCTCTGGGCCTTCAGCTCGTCTATAGAGACTCCCTGGGCCTTCAGTTCGTCTATAGAGACTCCCTGGCCCCATCAGCTCTTCTATAGAGACCCTCTGGCACTTCAGCTTGTCTATAGAGACCCCCTGACCCTTCAGCTTGTCTATAGAGACCCCCTGACCCTTCAGCTTGTCTATAGAGACTCTCTGGCCCTCCAGCTCGTCTATAGAGACTCCCTGGCCCTCCAGCTCGTCTATAGAGACTCCCTGGCCCACCAACTCTTCTACAGACTTGCTGGCTTTTCAGTTCATTTATAGAGATTCTCCGGACCTTCTCTTTTTCTTGTTTTCTCGCCTTTTCTATAGAGACTCCCTGGCCCCTTAGCTCGTCTATAGAGACTCGTTGGTTCCTCCACACTTCTATAAAGACTTCTTGGCGCCTCAGCTAGCATATACAGACTCCCTGGGACCTCAGCTTGTCTATAGACGCCCATAGAGGCTCCCTGTCCTTTCAAATTTACCCTCCCACTTTCCACATTTTTCTTCGAGTGTACCTTGAATCTTCATCTCCATCTGTTCGCAAACAACCAAGTGAGAACTCACTTTTAAATTGTGCCATTGTGTTGTTGTATTTATTAGGAAAAACACTTGTTAATTGTAACAACAACAAGAACAACTAGTAACACGAATTCCGGACAGTTATCTTAAGATCTGCCTTATTTATTATCCGATTGGGGGCGACAAGTGTGTGTCAAGTAAGGCCATCAAACTGAGCAGAGCAAAACAAACAGATGCTCGGGTTTTGCTCTCCAATACCAGTTCCAACCAAGCCTCCTCCACCACGTCTTCGGCCATATCTAGCCTGAGAGGCGTGAAGAGACCGATAAATATCTCTAAATGGAATTGTTGTAGTTCATTTGCATTAATTTTTGTTGTCGAGGGGGAGGGGGTGCTTTGTTGTTCTTCAAGTTTGGCCTATCTTTCGCACCGATGTCAACTAAAGACGCGACGCGAAGCAATCGAGCTAACAAATGCGTCTTGAAAGGCCAGACAACGTGACATTTGGAAAACTGAAATGCACAACAACAACAAACTATAAAAGCAATGACAACAACAACAATAATAGCAACAACGATACATCAGTGCAATGAAAATTTACTGAATGTCGACACAACAAAACGCCCACTATCCCGCATAGCAACTTCGCCAAGAGTCACAGATGGCGGAGATATTCTTCCACTTCTGAGTATTTGTCAATTTTGAAATGTTTTTGTTTTCTTTTCTTCGGAGGTGGATGCTATTGCTTATCTAACCACAATGAGAAATGAGTAGAAAAGAAAGATTGGCTTGCCTGAGGGCATGTTGTTATGTTTGAGTTCGATGTCTGGTAAATTTGATAACAACATCTTAAAAACAATAAAAAAAAACAACAACAACAGCAATAACAATAAACCGAGATACAAAATAGAAAGTAAATAGTGTAAAACATAATTGCGACTAATGCTGCTACAGTCTATGGTCAGTGAATGAAGACAGGCTGATGCCCAGGTGGTCTACATAGAGGATCAGGGGGGCCGGGGAGTCTTTATAGACAAGCTGAAAGCCAGGGAGTCTCCATAGACGAGCTGAACGCCAGGGAGTCTTCATAGACGAGCTGAAGGCCAGGGAGTCTCCATAGACGAGCTGAAGGCCAGGGAGTCTCCATAGACGAGCTGAAGGCCAGGGAGTCTCTATAGACGAGCTGAAGGCCAGGGAGTCTCTATAGACGAGCTGAAGGGCCAGGGAGTCTCCATAGACAAGCTGAAGGCCAGGGAGTCTCCATAGACGAGCTGAAGGCCAGGGAGTCTCCATAGACGAGCTGAAGGCCAGGGAGTCTCCATAGACGAGCTGCAGGGCCAGGGAGTCTCCACAGACGAGCTGCAGGGCCAGGGAGTCTCTATAGATGAGCTGAAGGCCAGGGAGTCTCCATAGACGAGCTGAAGGCCAGAGAGTCTGTAAAGACGAGCTGAAGGCTAGGTAGTCTGTAAAGACGAGCAGAAGGCCAGAGAGTCTCTATAGACAAGCTGCAGGGCCAGGGAGTCTCTATAGATGAGCTGAAGGCCAGGGAGTCTCCACAGACGAGCTGAAGTTCAGGGAGTCTCCATAGACGAGCTGAAGGCCAGGGAATCTCTATAGACGAGCTGAAGGCCAGGGAGTCTCTATAGACGAGCGGAAGGGTCAGGGAGTCTCTATAGACGAGCTGAAAGGCCAGGGAGTCTCTATAGACGAGCTGAAGGCCAGGGAGTCTCTATGGACGAACTGAAGGTCAGGGAGTCTCCATAGACGAGCTGAAGGTCAGGGAGTCTCCATAGACGAGCTGAAGGCCAGGGAGTCTCCATAGACTAGCTGAAGGCCAGGGGGTCTCCATAGACGAGCTGAAGGCCAGGGAGTCTCTATAGACGAGCTGAAGGCCAGGGAGTCTCCATAGACGAGCTGAAGGCCAGGGAGTCTCTATAGACGAGCTGAAGGCCAGGGAGTCTCTATAGACGAGCTGAAGGCCAGGGAGTCTCTATAGACGAGCTGAAGGCCAGGGAGTCTCCATAGACGAGCTGAAGGCCAGGGAGTCTCCATAGACGAGCTGAAGGCCAGGGAGTCTCCATAGACGAGCTGAAGGCCAGGGAGTCTCCATAGACGAGCTGAAGGCCAGGGAGTCTCTATAGACGAGCTGAAGGCCAGGGAGTCTCCATAGACGAGCCGAAGGTCAGGGAGTCTCCATAGACGAGCTGAAGGCCAGGGAGTCTCCACAGACGAGCTGAAGGTCAGGGAGTCTCTATAGATGAGCTGAAGGCCCGGGAGTCTCTATGGACGAGCTGAAGGTCAGGGAGTCTCCATAGACGAGCTGAAGGTCAGGGAGTCTCCATAGACGAGCTGAAGGTCAGGGAGTCTCCATAGACGAGCTGAAGGTCAGGGAGTCTCCATAGACGAGCTGAAGGTCAGGGAGTCTCCATAGACGAGCTGAAGGTCAGGGAGTCTCCATAGACGAGCTGAAGGTCAGGGAGTCTCCATAGACGAGCTGAAGGTCAGGGAGTCTCCATAGACGAGCTGAAGGTCAGGGAGTCTCCATAGACGAGCTGAAGGTCAGGGAGTCTCCATAGACGAACTGAAGGTCAGGGAGTCTCCATAGACGAGCTGAAGGTCAGGGAGTCTCCATAGACGAGCTGAAGGTCAGGGAGTCTCCATAGACGAGCTGAAGGTCAGGGAGTCTCCATATACGAGCTGAAGGTCAGGGAGTCTCCATAGACGAGCTGAAGGTCAGGGAGTCTCCATAGGCGAGCTGAAGGTCAGGGAGTCTCTATAGACGAGCTGAAGGTCAGGGAGTCTCCATAGACGAGCTGAAGGCCAGCGAGTCTCTATAGACGAGCTGAAGGCCAGCGAGTCTCCATAGACGAACTGACGGGTCAGGGAGTCTCTATAGACGAGCTAAAGGGCCAGGGAGTCTCTATAGACGAGCTAAAGGGCTAGGGAGTCTCAATAGACGAGCTGACGGGCCAGGGAGTCTCAATAGACGAGCTGAAGGCCTGGGAGTCTCCATAGACGAGCTGAAAGCCAGGGAGTCTCCATAGACGAGCTGAAGTCCAGGAAGTCTCTATAGACGAACTGAAGGCCAGTGAGTCTCTATAGACGAGCTGAAGGCCAGGAAGTCTCTATAGACGAGCTGACGGGCCAGGGAGTCTCTATAGACGAGCTGACGGGCCAGGGAGTCTCTATAGACGAGCTGACGGGCCAGGGAGTCTCTATAGACGAGCTGACGGGCCAGGGAGTCTCTGTAATGCCCAGGGAGTTTCCGTAGACGAGCTGAAGGCCCGGGTGTTCCCATGGACCAGCTGAAGACCAGAGTGACGAGCTGAAGAGTCGGGGAATCTTTATAGATAAACTGAAGGCCAGAGAGTTTCCGTAGACCACCTTAAGACCAGGGAGTCTCCATAGATGAGCTGACTCATCTTTACAGTCTTTACAGATGAGCTGAAGTTCTCCGTAGAACAGCTGAAGGTCAGTGAGTCTCTATAGACAAGCTGCAGGGCCGGAGATTCTTCACAGACGAGTTGCAGGCCTCGACCAGCTTAAGGCCAGGGTGCCTCCATAGACGTGCTGAAGGTCAGGAAGTCTCCATAGGTCAGCTAAAGTTTATAGAGTCTCCAAAGTCAAGCTGAAGGGTCGGGGAATATCTTTAAAAGAGTTGAGGGGCTAGAGAGTCTCCATAGAACAACTGAAGGCCTGGGAGTACTTATAGAAGGGCTGAGGGGCAAGTCTCTTTAGACGAACCAAAGATCAGGAGTCTCAGTTGATCGACAGAGACCCTGCTCTCCTATAGAGTCTCGATGATTCTTTAGCTTTTATATTGAGACTCCAGCAGCTGTATAGAGCTGAGAGGGAGAGATAAACTCAAGGACCCCCGAGCTCATCCATAGATACTCCGGGCTCTTCATCTTATCTGTGGAGAGTTCTTGAACTTTTGTCCGTATACACAGTCAACTTGGTTCTTTACTGACTTAATTTGGTTGCTCATCCCTTGAGACTCCTTGACGCTTAATATCCTTGGGCTATAGACCAGAAAATTTCTATCCGTTTCCCCAAACAAAAAACGACCGATACTTATTTGAAACTTTATTCACTTCTTCCCGCAGAACTCCACCCTAAACACTCTCAACACTCTTCTTGCGACGATCCTCCACTATTCTAGGAATAATGCTTATCCTATCCTCCACACCGGGATAGATCAAGTCATGATTTTTCAGATATTCCGTTAGGACATCAACTTCCTTGTTTTTCATATGTTGCGGTTCACTGCCATTCGCTTCGGAGAATGTGTAACCATCACCCCCATGGAGGAGGAAATGCGAGACAATGACATTGTAATTCTTGTCCTCATCCAATGGCTCGTACACAGGGATGGTACAGGCGGCGCAACGTATCTCTGCTGAAACTACACGACTTCCTATCGGGTTATTGTAATCATAGGTGACATGCACCCCAGACATTTGGAGAAACCCGTTCGGTTCCTTGGCATCTACCATTGATGCAGAATGTTCCAAGGCGGCGAGCAAAGTTTTACCGCTGATTTTCGATACATACAAGTCGTTGTTGTGCGACAGGACGCTGGTGACATCCTTGGCAGTGATGCTGCCATCCGAACGGGGTTCAATGCCATTACGCATGCCTTTGAAAATCGGGAAACGAAATCAATATAAGTTTTATTTTCAATGGAACAAAACCCACCTCCTCCCTGGACAAAAGCCACCGCAGCATCGGTCCAAAATGTCCCACCCAAATCCTCCAACACTCTGGCATGTATCATGGCATCGGTGACGAGATTTCCCAAATTACATTCCCTCGAATGGCAAATCTCAGCACGACCATCTATGAAGACCTTGGTGTGACCCACAACATTATTTTCCAACTTGGCCACTTCGGGACGATAAACCTCCAACAGTTCCAAGACATCGGGCTCCCGGGGTATCTCGGAGTTCAGGAGAATGGGTGTGCCATCAAACTTGATCAAATTACCTTCCTTGTCGAACTGGAAAGAAAAAATAATTCTTCTGATTTTTTATCCTTACCTCCTTGCTCGTACCTTGTCATACCTGAACATGTAACTTCCCCAAATATTTGGTATAGGCATAGGCTTGCACCACGGGTACCTGTTTGCCATTGGTCTGATTGACCAATGTTGGATAGGGTCCATCGATGGTTTCGCTATCCGGTTGTTCGGAGTTGTAGAGGAAGGTATTGGTATGACCACCAATCACAAGATCCACATCTTGACATTTGGCAGCAATCTCCTGATCCTTTTCGTAACCAGAGTGACCCAGGGCAATAATGATGTTGACTCCTTGCGCTTTCAGGTTGGCTGCTTCGCGACTAGAGGGGGGGAAAATATAAAATTCGAATTGGTATCGTAATATAAGCTCGTTGAGACGTCTGTAGAGCCTCTTTGATTCCTCTGGTCGTCTATAGAGACTCTCAGGTCCTCAAATGTCATTTGAAGACATTCTTGCCCCCTGTGCTGATCTATAGAGACTGGGTGAACCCTCAGCTAACCTATAGAGATTGCTCGCTTAGAGTCCCGCTGATCCCATAGATCGTCTGTAGAGACTCTCTGACGCCTCAGCTCACCTATAGAGACTCTCTGACGCCTCAGCTCACCTATAGAGACTCTCTGACGCCTCAGCTCACCTATAGAGACCCGCTGACACCTCAGCTCAACGGTAGAGACTCGCTGACCCCTCAGCTCGCCTATAGAGACTCGCTGACCCCTCAGCTCGCCTATAGAGACTCGCTGACCCCTCAGCTCGCCTATAGAGACTCGCTGACCCCTCAGCTCGCCTATAGAGACTCGCTGACCCCTCAGCTCGCCTATAGAGACTCGCTGACCCCTCAGCTCGCCTATAGAGACTCGCTGAGCCTTCAGCTCACCTATAGAGACTCGCTGAGCCTTCAGCTCACCTATAGAGACTCGCTGAGCCCTCAGCTACAGAGACTCGCTGACGCCTCAGCTCACCTATAGAGACCCGCAAACACCTCAGCTCACCTGTAGAGACTCGCTGACCCCTCAGCTCACCTATAGAAAGCCCCCACCTCAACTTTAGAGACTCGCTGAGCCCTTAGCTATAGGGACTCGCTGAGCCCTCAGCTCGCCTATAGAAACCCGCTGACACCTCAGTTCACCTGTAGAGACTCGTTGACACCTAAGCTCGGCTACAGAGAATCGCTGACCCCTCAGCTCGCCTATAGACACTCGCTGACCCCTAAGCTCGGCTATAGAGAATCGCTGACGCCTCAGCTCACCTATAGAGACCCGCAAACACCTCAGCTCACCTGCAGAGACTCGCTGACCCCTCAGCTCACCTATAGAAAGCCCCCACCTCAACTTTAGAGACTCGCTGACCCCTCAGCTCGCCACCCCTAAGCTCACCTATAGAAAGTCCCCATTTCCCCTATAGAGACTCGCTGACTCCTCAACTCACCTATAGAGACCATAGGTCGTCTATAGAGACTCGCTGAGGGGTCAGCCCGATGACACTTTAGCTCGATGAACTCTCAGCTCACCTATAAAGAGTGGGCGACCCTTCAGCTCATCTATAGAAACTCGCTGACCCCTCAGCTCGTTTATAGGAAGTCACTAGCCGCCCAGCTCGCCCACTTAACTCGATTGATCCTCACTCCTTCATATAGCCTCCCAGATCCCAAAATTCGCCAAAAAAAAAAGACCCGCCGATTTCTCCATAGGGACACTCTGACCTCTTGCCCACCTACAGAGACTCATTGACCCTTCAGCTACCCTATTAAGATTTCTTGAATCATCTTCTTCTGAGCCAGTAGAGACTTTCTGACCAAGTACACTTAAGGAGACTTCCTTGGACCAAGTAGTCTTTGCAAATTCCTCGATTCTCAGTTCACTTAAGGAGACTTCCTTGGACCAAGTAGTCTTTGTAGATTCCACGACAGTCAGTTTCACAATAAAGCTTCACCTGACCCTGACCGAGAGCCTGCCTGTTTTGTTCGCCCAGAAAGACTATCTGATCCTTAAGTTCATTTATAGATGCTCTCAGGCACCTCATCTCCCCTACGCAGACTCCCTGGCTTTTCAGTTCGTTCGTAGAGAGCCTCTTAGCTTTTATATGCAGCCTTCTAGGGTCAACTCAGCTCATTTAAAGAGGCTCTCTGTCCTGCCAGATTGTCGTTAGAAACTCTTTAACCCCTCAGACGTCAACGGAGACCCCTTGGCCCTTCAGTTCACCTATGTATACTTCTTTCGCATCTCAGCAGCCTCTTAGCCTCCTCCCAAAAAATCTATGAAAATTACTTACTTGATTGCCTCAATTTCATCGGTGAATATATCCTCCTTGGTCATTGTCAGATCCAACGTGTCAGGAGTAATGTAACCTACAACGCCCACTTTTGTACCATTGATGTCCAATACCGTGGAGTTTTGTAGATGCTTGCTGTGCCTCAGCTTCGGCGTGCTAGAGAGATCCAAATTGGCAGCCACGATGGGGAAATCCACCTTATCCAAGAAGGGCAAAAGACCAGGTACACCCGAGTCAAATTCATGATTACCCAGGGACTAGAAAGAAAGGCATTTATTTGCAGGTTTGAAGAGAATAGAGAGATTGAGAGGGAGATAGAGAAGTAGTGAAAGAGAGCGAGAGAGAGTGAGAGTACTTACCGCAGCATCTGGCAGCAATTTGTTGAGGAAAGCCGTTGCAATTTCATCCTTGAATCTGAAATACCAAGCCGTACCCGCAGAAGTGTCACCGGCATTTAAATAGACCACAGGCATGCCACCGGCCTCCTTGGCTTCATCACGATATTTGCGAACTCTGAAATGATGAGTGAGAGAAAACAAGGAAATTACAACGAAATTTCCTCCAAAGGGTCTCTAGGGTCCCGCATCTGGGATTTGTCTCTATAATCTTCCTTCTAAAAATGAAGGGACTTGAGCGAACCATTTTTGGAGATTTTTTATGGTTTTAGGAATAATAGTGGAATTAAAACGAAATTTCCTCCAAGGGGTCTCCCGGGACCCCCTTCTGGGATTTTTCTGTAAAATCTTCCTTCTTTTAAAATTGAAGGGGGTGAACAATTTTTGGAGATTTTTTGTGGTTTTAGGCTCTTGAAGCCTTAAAAATTATTTTTGAAATTCGAAGAGAATCTCACTCTGAGAATCAAGACTATTTTTTAATTTTACTCTCCAGAAGCAATATACACCTCCTTCCAACTTACAAATGAGCCACCCTTGCAAAACCGCCATAACATTTATTCGCCTTGGCCAATTCCTCCGTACACTTGCCGCTATTGGCGCTGGTCTGCTCGAAACGTGAGTGCATATCATTGTTGTGTAAAATAATAAATTCCGTGACCACTTTGGCAGGAGCCTTGGTTGGAAAGGCCTCAAGCTGTCCGATATTGAGGCAAATCAGGATTAAACCCAATCCGGGTAGAACAGAAACTATTTTCATTCTCAAACTGGTGATTGTAGTTCTATGGGACCTATGATTCGTTCGGCTTCTTAAATCAAACTGTTGTCAATAATTTTGAAAATTTTGAAATGAGGAAAAAAATCCCAAATATTTAAAAGATGACAGATTTTATGGACTTTTCGAACCTTGACCCAGACCATCAGCCTCATTTTTTTTATTTTTTTTTTTGATAAGGCAATTTTTTTGGGAATTATTCGTCGATTATTTGTCAAGATTGCTTTATGCATTAGAAACAGTGGGTTCTAAATAAAAATAACCGAACGCAGTTGTTATGTAGACGAGATGGAGAGAAAAAGGGATTTTATGGAGAAGTTATGATGGGGTAGGGAGTCTACAAGGCGAGACGAGCTGCCAGAGAGTCTAGAAAAATCAAGAAGAGGTTACTACCCGAATAGTGTAGTCTATGTAAAAAGAACTGATCCCTCAGCTCATCTACATAAGTTCTATGTAGATGATAAAGGGAAGTCTTCACAGTTGAGTTGAGGGTCCTGAAGGTCCAGAAAGGAGAGTTGAGGGAACGAGTAGTATCTAAAGAAATTCTTTCATAAGAAGCTGCCTTCGTGAAATCTCTACGGAAAACTCAATTTAATTTTCAGACAAAAAAAAAAAACCATGTCCCCTCCCTTTCCGAATATATGTACTGTACAAACAATATAGTGTAATACACATCTGAACATCTCTATAAACATGAACTTGTTCCGCTTCTAAAGAGTTTCATTCAAATGCCTTTTACTCAGCCATCTGTATTCCCAGCGATGACAGCTTATCAGTCTATCTTCATCGGGTATCTCATATTTCATGACCACTAACAATTAATTCGAACCGAAACATTCGCATAAACCACACGCCAATGGAAAATGATTAAGATATTGCAGAAGCTATTAAATCGTCTTGACAGATCCACTTTGGCTTGTTAAATTCTGCTTATTGTTTGTGCGTGTTTCACATATGCCCCTCGTCCCTCTTCGGATTTTTTTTTTGAAATGTTGTGACACTGATAATTGTTAGAATTGAAAACAAATATTTAATTATGAAATATGATCACAGATGACCGAACATGTGTTGAAGAATTGGAGCAAAGAGGAGCTGAGGGGCCAAGAAGTCTCCATAGGCAAGCTGGAGGGTCAGGGAGTCTCCATAGACGAGCTGAGGGGTCAGGGAGTCTTCATAGACGAGCTAGAGGGCAAGGGAGTCTCCATAGACGAGCTGAAAGCCCAAGGAGTCTCTATAGACGAGCTGGAGGGCCAGTGAGTCTCTATAGACGAGCTGGAGGACCAGGGAGTCTCTATAGGCGAGCTGGAGGGCCAGGGAGTCTCTATAGACGAGCTGGAGGGCCAGCAAGTCTCTATAGACGAGCTGGAGGGCCAGCAAGTCTCTATAGACGAGCTGGAGGGCCAGCAAGTCTCTATAGACGAGCTGGAGGGCCAGCAAGTCTCTATAGACGAGCTGGAGGGCCAGCAAGTCTCTATAGACGAGCTGGAGGGCCAGCAAGTCTCTATAGACGAGCTGGAGGGCCAGCAAGTCTCTATAGACGAGCTGGAGGGCCAGCAAGTCTCTATAGACGAGCTGGAGGGCCAGCAAGTCTCTATAGACGAGCTGGAGGGCCAGCAAGTCTCTATAGACGAGCTGGAGGGCCAGCAAGTCTCTATAGACGAGCTGGAGGGCCAGCAAGTCTCTATAGACGAGCTGGAGGGCCAGCAAGTCTCTATAGACGAGCTGTAGGGCCAGCAAGTCTCTATAGACGAGCTGGAGGGCCAGCAAGTCTCTATAGACGAGCTGGAGGGCCAGAGAGTCTCTATAGAGGAGCTCTCTATAGGCGAGCTGAGGTGTCAGGGAGACCCTATAGACGAGCTGGAGGGCCTGGGAATCTCCATAGACGAGCTGAAGGGCCAGCGAGTCTCTATAGGCGAGCTGAAGGGCCAGCGAGTCTCTATAGGCGAGCTGGAGGGCCAGAGAGTCTCCATAGACGAGCTAGAGGGCCAGGGAGTCTCCATAGAAGAGCTGGTGGGCTAGGGAGTCTCTATCGATGAGCTGAAGGGCCAGGTAGTCTCTATAGACGAGCTGAAGGGCCAGAGAGTCTCTATAGGCGAGCTGGAGGGCCAGAGAGTCTCTATAGAGGAGCTGGAGGGCCAGAGAGTCTCTATAGAGGATCTGGAGGGCCAGAGAGTCTCTATAGAGGAGCTGGAGGGCCAGAGAGTCTCTATAGAGGAGCTGGAGGGCCAGAGAGTCTCTATAGGCGAACTGTAGGGCCAGACAGTCTCTATAGACGAGCTGATGGGGCCAGGGAGTCTCTATAGACGAGCTGATGGGGCCAGGGAGTCTCTATAGACGAGCTGATGGGGCCAGGGAGTCTCTATAGACGAGCTGATGGGGCCAGGGAGTCTCTATAGACGAGCTGATGGGGCCAGAGAGTCTCTATAGGCGAGCTGAAGGGACCGGCGAGTCTCTATAGGCGAGCTGAAGGGACCGGCGAGTCTCCATAGGCGAGCTGAAGGGACCGGCGAGTCTCTATAGGCGAGTTGAAGGGACCGGCGAGTCTCTATAGGCGAGTTGAAGGGACCGGCGAGTCTCTATAGGCGAGCTGAAGGGTCAGGGAGGAAGACCACCGATCTTCAGTGAAAAGATTACAGGTATTCTGTGTGAAGATCACTGATCTTCTATCACTGATTTTCCATGGGAGGATCACTGATCTCTTATTGGAAGGTCCTCGATTTTCTACGAAAAGATCACTGATCTTATGTGGGAAGATCACAGATCTTCTATGGGAAAATCACCGAACTTCTATGGGAAGATCACCGATCTTCTATGGGAGGATCACTGATCTTCTATGGAAAGATCACCGATCTCCTATGGAAAGATCACCGATCTCCTATGGGAAGATCACTGATCTTCTATGGGAAAATCAACGAACTTTTATGGGAGGATCACTGATCTCTTATGGGAAGGTCCTTGATTTTCTACGAGAAGATCACTGAACTTATGTGGGAAGATCACAGATCTACTATATTAAAATTACACATCTTCTATGGGAGAATCACTGATCTTCTATGTGGAGATCTCTGATCTTCGATGGGAAGACTACTGATCTTCTATATATAATCTCACCGAACTTTTATGGGAAGATCACCGATCTTCTATGGGAAGATCATTGATATTCTATGTAAAGACCCCGATCTTATATGTGAAGATCACTGATCTTATGTGGGTGGATTTTCTGATTTTCTATCACTTCTATCACTAACATCTACTATTGGATGTGTGATCTATTATCTATTGAAAGATCACTGATCTTCTATCGGAATATCAAACATCTTCTATGGGAAGATTCTAATCTTTACTGATGTTCTTAGAGAATATCTCCGGTCTCATAAAATGTTATCTATTATGAATTCCTATGATCTCTTTACGAGTTCTACGTTCGAACTATATTTTTTTAATAAAAATATTTTATTAACAATAAAATCTAAATTCTTCACACATTTCCATTTCCATTTTCCGTCGCTTTCTTAATGATAGTAATACGATCCTCTACGACAGGATAAACGAATTCATGTCTCTTCAAATATTGTCTCAATGCTGCGGCATCTTTCAACTGCATGCGCTGTGGCTTGGGTCCATTCTCCTCAACAAAGGTATAGCCATCACCACCATTTGCCAAATACGAGGGAACAATGACATTATAAAGTCGATCTTCCTCCAAGGGCTCAAAGGTGGGAACATCGCAATTGGCACACAGGACTTCTGTGGCAATGACACGGCTTCCCACCGGATTATTGTAGTCATATGTCGTATGAATACCGGACATTTGTAGGAAACCACCTTTCGATTCGGTCTCATACATTGAGGCGGAGTGTTCTAGTACCGCCAAGAGTGAGCGGCCCGTAATTTGGCTGACATACAAATCATTTTTGAAGGGCAGGACACTGGCGACATCTATGGCCAAAATGGAGCCATCGGAACGTTTTTCTATTGAGCTGCGAATGCCTGGAAAGTGAAGGGTTGGAATTTAAATATTTAACCCAGAAAGGATAGGCTTATGTGAGACCTAACAAATGTTTGAGGCTTAAATCCCCATTCTACTCACTTCCACCCTGCATAAAAGCTATGGCAGCATCCGTCCAATAGGCACCACCAAAATCTTCCAAAATTCTGGCATAGACCATGGCATCGGTAATCAAATTACCCAGATTGCATTCTTGATGGCGACACACTTTACGACTGCCCTCCAAAAAGACTTTTGTATGACCCACCGTGTCTTCCTCCAATTCCCTGACCTTGGGACGATAAACCTCCAGCAGCTGCAATACATCTTCGTCTTGGGGTATTTGGGCATCCAAAAGTATGGGAGAGCCATGGAAATCCAATAGGTTGCCATCTTCATCGAACTAGGGGAGGAAAATGGGATCTCATTGGAGACTCGGGAATCTGGCAAACACTTTCCATACCTTAACGTATAATTTTCCCATGTATTTGCTATAGGCATAGGCCTGAACGACTGGAACCTGTTTTCCATTCGCCTGTTTCACCACCGTGGGATAGGGACCATCTATGCTCTCCAAATCCGGCTGGTCGCCGTTAAACAAAAATGTATTGCTATGGCCACCAATGACCAAATCCACATCCGGACACATTGAGGCAATTTCCAGATCCTTATCATAGCCCGAGTGCCCCAAAGCTACAATAATATTCACCCCTTGGTTCCGCAATGCAGCCGATTCTTTGCTGGAAAGAAAAAGATAAACCCATAAAGAGAAATTCCTCAAATTTCTGAATACCCCTTACTTTATTGCCTCAATTTCATCGGTGAACAACCTCTGCTTACAATTTGTCAATTTCATGGTATCTGGGGTAATATAGCCCACTACCCCAATTTTCGTACCATTCACCTCCAGAATTGTGGAATTTGAGAGATTTTTTGCCTTCTTCAATTCCGGAGCGGTAGAGAGATCCAAATTTGCAGCCACAATTGGAAATTCGACTTTGTTGAGGAACGGTATAGCGCCGGCAATGCCTGCATCAAATTCATGATTACCCAATGACTGAAATAGAAGTAAAATGGTAAGGGGTTGTAGGGCCTAAATCTTTCACAATGACTCACGGCGACATCTGGTTGTAGGATATTCAAAAAAGCCGTTGCAATATCATCCTTGAACAGATAGAACCATGGCGTTCCCGTCGATGTATCACCGGCATTCATGAAAAGGACAGGTACACCTGTTTGTTTGGATTCTTCGCGGTGTTTGCGGACCCTGAAAAGAACAAATCATTTTATCATGGATCTTTAAAGAGAAGATCAGGGATTTTCAAAGAAATGAAGAAGGATCTTCCTGAGAAGTTCTGAAATCTTCTGATAAAAAAATCAGATCAGCGATCTTCCTATATAAGTTCAGTGATTTCCCCTAAAAGATCGGTGATCTTTCTCTAGAAGATCAGTGATCTTCCCCTAGAAGTTCGGTGATCTTCCTGTAGAAGATCAGAGATCTTCCCCTAGAAGATCGGTGATCATCCCCTGTAAGATCAGAGATCTTCCCCTAGAAGATCTGTGGTCTGGCCCTAGAAGATCGGTGATCTTCTGCTAGAAGATCAGTGCTCTTCCCGCAGAAGATCTGTGATCTTCAAAGAGAATATCGGTGATCTTCCCCTAGAATATTGCTGATCTTCCCTTAGAAGAGCGACGATCTTCCCCAATAGAATATCAGTGATCTTCCCAAAGAAGATCAGAGATCTTCCCATAGAAGATCAGTGATCTTCCCATAGAAAATCGGTGATCTTCCCATAAATGATCAGTGATCTTCACCAAGAAGATCGCTCATCTTCTCCTAGAAGATCGCTAATCTTCCCCTAGAAGATCAGTGATCTTCCCACAGAATATCTTTGATCTTCCCCTAGAATATCGGTGATCTTCCCCTAGAATATCGGTGATCTTTTCAAAGAAGATCGGGGATCTTCCTCTATAGAATATCAGTGATCTTTTCAAAGAAGATCGGGGATCTTCCCATAGAAGAAGATCCGTGATCTTCCCATAGAAGAAGATCCGTGATCTTCCCATAGAAGAAGATCCGTGACCTTCCCATAGAAGAAGATCCGTGATCTTCCCATAGAAGATAAGTGACCTTCCCATAGAAGATTGGCGATCTTCTCATGGAAGAGTTGTGATCTTCCCATAGAAGATAAGGGATTTTCCTATAGAAGCTCAGTGATCTTCCCACAGAAGATCGGTGATCTTCCCACAGAAGATCGGTGATCTTCCCACAGAAGATCGGTGATCTTCCCACAGAATATCGGTGATCTTCCCTTAGAAGATCGGTGATCTTCATCTAGACCATCTGTGATCTTCCCTTAGAAGATCAGTGATCTTTGCTTAGAAGATCGGTGTACTTCACCTAGAAGATCAGTGATCGTCCCATAGAAGATCTTCCCGAAGAAGAGGTCTTCCCAAAGAACATGAGTCAGTTCTCATACTCACACATTGGCCACTCGGGCAAAACCGCCATAACATCGATTGGCCTGGGCCAATTCCTCGGTACATTTCTCACTTTTGGCACTGGTCTGCTCGAAGCGGGCATGCATATCATTGTTGTGTAAAATAATAAATTCTATCGCTGGCGAGCTGGCATTACTTCCTACATCGATGGGATTAGCAGATGTCAGTTGAAAAATCAAAAAACAAAAGATCAACAGGCGGCTTAGGCATGCCATCGCCGCAGCGGCTGTTATCATCTGCGGCATCTCTGACCTATGATAAGAAGAAATAAATTAGTGGATTTTTTTGTTTTGATTTAAAATTTTTATTTACCGGAATGTTTTTTTTTTTGTTGGAAAATAATTGTTGTTTTTTTGAAACAAATATTATTTTGAAAAACAAAAATTTTTTTTATCAATTTTTTTTGTTAATTTTTCGTTTTCGAATATTTCCTGCACCACTACGACCCACTATTGTTGTCGTCTGAAGCCTGAATCTCAACTGACAAGATTTCTATCAGCTTCTCATTTCAAAGCTCTGAGAACATTCAAAACCAAGATTTTTTTATCAGTTTTCCATTCCCAGATTTAGAAATTAGGTGGACAATCAGAGGGGGTCTAAGGGCACAGTGTTCCGAAATATAAATATAAATAAAAATATAAATATAAATATAACTATAAATATAAATATCAATATAAATATAAATATCAATATAAATATACATATAAATATAAATATAATTATTAATATAAATATAAATATACATATACATATAAGTATAAATATAAACATAAATATAAATAAAATATAAATATAATTATAAATATAAATATAAATAAAAATATAAACATAAATATAAATAAAAATATAAACATAAATATAAGTATAAATATAATTATAATTATAAATATAAATATTTATGAATATAAATATAATTATAAATATAAATATAAATGTAAATATAAATATAAATGTAATTATTAATATAAATATAAATATAAATATAGATATAAATATAAATAAAATATAAATATAAATAAAAATATAAATATAAATAAAAATATAAATATAAATAGAAATATAAATATAAATATAAATACAAATATAAATATAAATATAAAGTGTTCCGAAATATAAATATAAATACAAATATAAATATAAATATAAACATAAATATAAATATAAATATAAATATAAATATAAATATAAATATAAATATAAATATAAATATAAATATAAATATAAATATAAATATAAATATAAATATAAATATAAATATAAATATAAATATAAATATAAATATAAATATAAATATAACATAAATAATATAAATATAAATATAAATATAAATATAAATATAAATATAAATATAAATATAAATATAATATAAATATAAATATAATACAAATATAAATATAAATATAAACATAAACATAAATATAAATATAAATATAAATATAAATATAAATATAAATATAAATATAAATATAAATATAAATATAAATATAAATATAAATAATAAATACAAATATAAATAAATACAAATATAAATATAAATATAAACATAAATATAAATATAATATAAATATAAATATAAATATAAATATAAATATAATATAAATATAATATAAATATAAATATAAATATATATATATATAATATAAATATAAACATAAACATAAATATAAACATAAACATAACATAAATATAAACATAAACATAAATATAACCATAAACATAAATATAAATATAAATATAAATATAAATATAAATATAAATATAAATATAAATATAAATATAATAAATATAAATATAAATAAATAAATATAAATATAAATATAAATATAAATATAAATATAATAATATAAATATAATATAAATATAATATAAATATAAATATAAATATAAATATAATATAAATACAAATATAATTATAAAGTGTTCCGAAATATAAATATAAATACAAATATAAATATAAATATAAACATAAATAGAAATATAAATAAAATATAAATATAAATAAAATATAAATATAAATAAAATATAAATATAAATAAATATAAATATAAATTAAATATAAATAAATATAAATATAGATATAAATAAAATATAAATATAAATAAAATATAAATATAAATAAAATATAAATATAAATAAAATATAAATATAAATAAAATATAAATATAAATATAAATAAAATATAAATATAAATATATATAAATATAATATATTATATAAATATAAATAAAAATATATATATAAATATAAATAAAATATAAATATAAATATATATAAATATAAATATATTATATAAATATAAATAAAAATATATATAAATATAAATAAAATATAAATATATTATATAAATATAAATAAAAAATATATATAAATATAGATAAAATATAAATATAAATAAAAATATATATATATATATAAATATAAATGAAATATAAATATAAATAAAATATAAATATAAATAAAATTTAAATATTAATATATTATATTATATAAATATAAATAAAAATATATATATATAAATATAAATATAAAGTGTTCCGAAATATAAATATAAATGTAAATATAAATTTAAATATAAATATAAATTTAAATATTAATATAAATATAAATATAAATTATAAATATAAATATAATTATAAATAGAGACAATTCTTAAGCTCACCAAGTCCACCCCGAAACAATCTCTTCTTTTCAGTTTGGTCGTGATAACTCCAATAAAAAAAGTTATTCCTAGATACATACGTATGAATTAGCCATTCCAGCAACAATTCCTGAGTGTCTCATGACCTTGAAAAAAAATTGCAGAATATTTTTAATTGTGCTTTCTGCATTTGTATTCCAATTTTGATTTCTTTTCTATGTGACTCATAAAAAAAAACAAAACTTTTTTTTTGTTGGTGGCAATCCAAAATATTTTGCAATAACACACAAAGCCACAAAAATTTAAACAAAAATTACCCAGAAAATGTTGCAAGGTATTGAATTCTATAGAAGCTGTTAATCATGGAACGTGTTAATTGAAAAATAAAAAATATTGAATTTGTTTGCAAAGGAAACATAAATATCCGCTAAAATTTCGAAGTGGAATGGCCGAAAGTGTTTTCCTCATCATTATGCCAATAAATGAATATTTTATTACTTCATTCAATTATTATTATTATTATTATTGGATTTCGCCATGTATACTTCAAGGTCATTTGTGAGAATCGTAAATAAAATATATTTGCGTAGAGTATACTTTATCTATTTTCATCGGATATCAAAGAACTTTTCCTGGAACTTGAAGGTCAGCAATCTTTTGTTTTTCGGAAAGTGATTTTTTCCGTTCATTAATAATTTACCTTATATGACGTTTAAAGAACGCCATCTACAATTGACTTATACTATTGTTTAAGATGCATAATACATATTTTAGAGCACTAAAATATAGCTCTTCTTAGTATGTGAACTTAATTTTTATAGAAAAGCTGGTCAGAGATTGTATTGTCTGAAAACGAGTAGAAATATGAAAATTAGATGGCGGTCCTTCAAAATCTCAACCAAATTAAAAGATGGCAAAAATATGCTACTACTTTCAAGCATGTCCAATTAAAATTGACATTAGAGGGAGCGATTGATGCCATTTTTAATAGCTTTATCTTAATTTTGCCTTACTTATTAATTGACCTTGTGTGATGCTTAAGGAGTGCCATCTATATTTGATTTATTAGTATGAACGTATAATACATATTTTTATGAAATGTCTGAATCGCTTCTTTTCAAAAAAATAGCACGGGAACGAGACGCAAGTAAAAATACCAAAACTAGATGGAGACTCTTAAAAATTTTACATATCAGCCCATCATGTGATGGCAAATATGCTACTATTTTTGTCACATTCAAATTCGTATATTAAAGAAGTTTTTAAATATTTTTTTTCCTCTAACGCCACATATATTTGATATACTAAAATTATTTTTAATGCATAAAGCATATTTGTGGGCATAAAAATATATAAAAAAAATTGATAATATTTCTAAAAATATCAAAAAGTGGGTGGCGTTCCTTCAAGCGTGATAGTGTGATTTCTTTATATTTGGCTGGAAAACCACAAGTGGCTATCATTAGAGCACTCCAGCATTTAAATGTGAATAAATCTTTTGTGTCTCGTATCATCGCTCGTTACCGTGATACTGATACTGATAGCGTAGCCCGACGTCAAGGAAGTGAACGGAAGAAAATAGCAAAATCAGCAGAAATGGTTCGAAAAGTAAAGAAGCGACTTGAACGAAACCCGCATCGCAATGGCTCGTGAGCTGAACATATCGCAATATTCCATTCGCCAAAAAAGTTGAAAAATGAGCTCGGGGTAAAGGCATTGAAATTCCATAAAGTGCAAGAACTTACACCGCAACATAAAGAAAATAGACTCAAAAGAGCTAAAAAATTGTTTCGCTTGGCCGAAAGTTGTAAACTGCCGAATTTGGTTGTCTCCGATGAGAAAACATTCGTTGTCCAGCAGTTTGTAAACAAACAAAATGATTATGTTTACTTGCCAAAGAGGTCAGCTGGAAACGTGCACCTTCGGTTGGCCAACAGAACTCAAGCGCCGGCCATGGTGATGGTGTCGGAACGCCATAACAGTCGATGGTCACTCTCCGCTCGTATTAATCGACCGTTGCATCAGAATAAATGCCCAATATTATCGCGAAAATATTCTGGAGGGTGTATTAAAGCCTTGGGCATGCACATATTTTGGCCGCAGTCCTTGGCCAAACAAGATCGCACTCAGCATGCGCCACCCAAGAATGGTTACATTATGAGGTTCCTCGGTTCATTTCCAGCGTACAATGACCACCAAAATCTGCGGATACCAATCCGTTGGACTATTGTGTCTTGAGTATTTTGGAAAGCAAGGTTTGCACTAAAAAAATACCAAAGTGTCGATCACCTCAAGCAAGCGCTTCGCCGGAAATGGGCCAAAATACCGCAGAGCAGCATTCGGCAGCGTGTGACGGTTTCATTGGCCATAATTCGTGCCAAAGTTGACCAATTCGAACAAATCTAAACTTATTCTAAAATTTGATGCTATTTCCGTCCGACATTTTTTGCTTTCATTCAATAATGTTAAAGATTTGATCAAATGCTCCACTCATTTGCCTATTGAAATTGAAATATAGGTGACCTTAGTTTTAACATAGATATACCCATGGTACAATAAACTTCGTAAAACTACATAAATACAGCCCTGAGGCTATGCCCGCTTCCTGTCAGAATTATTCAAAATTATGGGCAACAAGTTGTTTTCATTTATTTGATATTTGTTGTTCATTTCTAAAATGAGTCAAATAGTGCGAAAGATGAACGAAAAGTCTCAAATGAATGAAATGTTCTCTCAAAAATATGATCCTAAGTGTCCAATCTTTCAATTCCACAACTTCAAGAACATTTCTTAAAATTACTGAAAAAAAAAAAAAAATTGGCTGAAGATTCTTCGGCTTATTCGATCTCAATTGAAATTAAATAAATAAAAAATACCAAAATCTTGATTCTTTTTTCAGAAATGTTCCTTAAATGATTCTGAGTCTTCTCCTTTGAGTTTCTTGAATCTGAGATGTGTGAAAATTGCAGTTATAAAACGCTTTGATAAAATGTTCAATGTGTTTGCTAGTTGAAATTGAAACATAGATGGCGCTATCTTTGACAGATGTATTCTAACATGAAAAATAATAAATATATAAAATAACACAACGTCAAGAACTTTTCTTAAAATAACCCTCATCTTTTGCAAATTGTTCAGAGATTTTTTCAAGACTTACATTCCTGATTTATAAAACGTTTGGATTGTAATACAGATGGCGTTAGTTTTAAAAGAAATATGCTAATAACAAAAATAAATGAATAACACAACTTCAAGGATTTTTCTTTTAAATTATTCGATCTTATCATTTCCATTCATATTAAAATAAATGAGTTAATTAATTAGAAGATACATAAAAATACTATAGATATCAACATCTTGCAATTTTTCCCCACAAAAATTATCTTGCAATTATTTTAGGTCTTGCCATTTGAGTAACATGAATGACAACTTTTGGAGCACATAGTTTTCAATAAAAATTCTATGAATCATTTCTCAATAATCCTTATCTAATGTTAACATAAGCACAAAAGCACTTCTAGAATTCTATTTTTGAAATAATATATATTTTTTTATTATAAAACTAAATCGCAATTAATGCGTTTTCAATGTCAAAACAATAATCCCTTTTGCTATTTAATAACTATCATCTGGCGATAGCTTTGTTTTTCACTCTTTCTAGATATTAGTAAACAAATGAAATGACATGAACATTCCCGCAACAGTCAGTTATCAAGTGAGGGAGTATGAGTATGATGGTGAGAGGGAGAAAGAGAGAGAGAGTATTGCTTTAACTGGAGTGGGGTAATGCAAGAATTCCCATTCTCCTGTCAAGTGCAGCTTGCTTTCACTCTCAGTCTGACGTTATCGCAGGCAATCAATAATAAAGAGTGACAACAAAAAAAGAGGGAACCAATTGAAAGACAAATTTCCGGCCCATATATTGTTTTTTTTTTGCAATTTCAAAAGATCCAAATACCTTCACTCAACTCAAACACACCTGGTGAACTGAAAGTTTTATTAATAACATCAATGTTTATTTAAATAAATGTCAATGTGTTTTCGTTGTTGTTGTTGCTGTTGTTCGTATTTACTCAATATGTGTCACCATGTCGTTGGCAAGAATTGGAGCGGGAAAATCAAGTAATGAATTTCTTTGATTAAATGCAAGATTTTGCTTTTTGTTGTCTTTTCAATATAAAAGTTCTTACAGCAGACCTTCTGCAATACAGTCCACATTTCTCGCTTCGAACAAGAGTTGCAAGATCTTTTTGTAAAAATCTACTGTTTTATTTATTATGCCCTTCTTAAGCATTTCGCGCTCATTTCTGCTTGTTCTCATTGCCATTTTGTCGGTAATTTTTATTTTACCCCAAGTTGAGAGCAAGCCTCAGCTGGAACATGGATCACCCTTGGCACCTGGAGGAGTAAGTTTTAAATTTTTTTATTTTAATATAAATATAGAAAAGTCCTTAAAATTTTGGTATTTAAATATTTTGTTGATTTTTGCAAACATCACAATCTATATTTAAATTTTATTAATAATGTATTTTATCCTATCTTTAACATTTAATGATATTTTTTTGTGTTATTTATGTTTTTTTTTATTTTTTTTCAATTCCAGCGCTTTCCTTTTACGGTGAACATGGCCATACCGCCGCGTGATCCCAAACTCCCACCCATTGTAAGACCCGAAATCGTGCCTATCCATGAAGACAACGGAGAAATGCCACCAGCCAAATAGTTTAGTACAAATTTGAACTTCATTTCATTGTCATTATTGTAATTCATTAAATATTTATTTCATTTAATTTAAATAAAATTTATTTATAAAAAAAATAATAAAAAAACGAAAAAATTAAAAAATTAAAATTTTTAAAGGAAGCTGACTTTTTAGACCGATTTTTAAAGACTGTCATTATAAAAAAAATCATGGAATATTTTTTCAAGGACTCACAGGCGTGATTTTTTCAAGAATATTTTAGGACGAACAGGCATGGATTATTTACACAATATTTTTTTATGGACCAACGAGAATTTTAATATTTTTTAGAAAGAGCATTTAAAAATTACATTTTTTGAAGGAAACTGAATTTTTAAACTGATTTTTTGAAGACTGCGATTATAAAAAAATCATGGAATCCCAAGCGTTATTTTTTAATATTTTTTTTTAGGACGAACAGGTCTTGGAATATTTAAGCAATATTTTTTAAGGACCAACAAGAAACTTTTATTCAATATTTTTAAGACAGGGTATTTAAAAAAATACTTTTTATGAATGTACCTTTTTTAAGGAAGCTGACTTTTTAAACAGATTTTTAAAGACTGCGATTAAAAAAAATCATGGAATATTTTTTCAAGGGCTCACAGACGTGATTTTTTCAAAAATTTTTTACGACGAAGAGACGTAAATTTTTTTAAACAATATTTTTTTAAGGACCAACGAGAATTTTAATATTCTTAAGAAAGATCATTTAAAAAATACTTTTTTTAAAAATTTACATTTTTTGAAGGAAACTGACTTTTTAAACCGATTTTTGAAGACAGCGATTATAAAAAAATCATGGAATCGCAAACCTTATTTTTTAATAATTTTTTTTAGGACGAACAGGCATGGAATATTTAAGCAATATTTTTTAAGGACCAACAAGAAACTTTTATTTAATATTTTTAAGATAGGGTATTTAGAAAAATATTTTTTATGAATATACCTTTTTTAAGGAAGCTGATCTAAAAGAGGAAGGAAGCTGGTCTAAAAAGACCGATTTTTAAAGACTGCGATTATAAAAAAAATCATAGAATATTTTTCAAGGTCTCGCAGACGTGATTTTTTTAGGACCAGCAGACGTTGATTTTCAAACAATATTTTTTTAAGGACCAACAGGAACCATTTTTTAATATTTTTACGAAAGGCGCATTTAAAAAATATACCTTTTTAAAAAATTACATTTTTTGAATGAAGCTAACTTTTTAAACCGATTTTTAAGGACTGCGATTATAAAACATATGATTTTTTAAAGAATATTTTAGGATGAGCACACGTAGATTATTTACACAATATTTTTTAACAACCAACGAGAATTATTTTTTAATATTTTTAAGAATGTGCATTAAAAAAACTTTTTTTAAAGATATACATATTTTTCAAGAAGGCTGACATTTTCAACTATTTTTAGAAAAATTTAAATTTTTAAGCACTGGAAATTCTTAAAGAAAATATGCTTTAAAATTGAAAAAAAAATTCAAGGTCATAGGTAAAAGTATTCCTTCAAGGACTTGGACTTTATAAGAATGTTTTTAATGAATTGTTATTAAAGTACATAGTTTTAATTTTTTAAAACTTTTTCAAGGAGTCTCACGTGGTTTTCTTCAATAATTTAATTTTTTTTCAATGTTGTTTTATCAAGGACCTGGATTTTTTTAAATATTTTCAAGGACTTGCGCGTAATTTTTTAATGAAGTAGTTTTTTTCTATTTATTACCTCAGCCATATGGCTATACCCTCTATAGTCATATCATGCGTCCCAAACGTGCATAATCGAAATATCGGTTTTAGGCCCGAGGTCCCTTTGGACCAAATCCGTTTCAGAACATTTGAAGTCGATAGAGTCCGTCCATCTGTCTGGCTAATGCTAATGCTCGAAGAGACTATCCGATTTAGTCCAAATTTGGAACAAGATAGGATCATCAAATTCAGTTCAATCTTTGCAAATTGTAAAATTTTTATTGGTGCTAGGTCAGGTGTGATCATGAACAACGTCGGTCCACTCCGGTGTAATAATCATCCGATACTCTTTAAATTTCACACATCCCAATATTTCGTCTAACATAAGATCTGGTGAGATAATGATAGATATCGGCCCACCCCTTTTGGTGCCTCCTCCACAACGGGTCAAAAAATTTGAATATTTTATATCTCTCATCCACTCTTTTTGGCACCTCCCCCATAAAGGGTTCAACATTTTGAAAAACCATGGAGCGATATAGACATTCGATTATTTTCAAACTAACACCAGATCTGGAGTGAAAATAGAATATTTGGGAACCTCCCCCACAACGGGTTAAAATACTTATATCACTTATAACTTGCGAAACAAGCCAGCGATCTGATGTGAATATGAAATTTATCGGACAACTGCATCACTTACCGCCCCCACAAAAAATTATAATTTGAATTAAAAATTATTCGCATAAAATTGGAAAAAAAATCTTCGATTTCCTTTAAATTTTATACATCCCAATATATTTTTATCAGTATTTGACGAAGTGGGAAAACTTCGGTTTCAAAAAATTATCAAGTATCTCATAAAAAGTGAAGAAAATGGACAATATTGTATAACGCTTCCCATACACCATAATTTCTACACTCATCTTTTACGAGAGCGACATCTGTTAGTGTATAGTATTTTCACTTTGAATGTTAGCAGAGATATCTACAATTGTAATGTTTTCTATGCTACGTTAGATGTCGCTTCAATCTCAACAATGTTGCTTGGAAATAAAGCAACAAAATTTATACACCAATAGCAACTTTCGGCCAAGGGTATAGACATTTTAAGTCAAATTTTGTGAAGAATACAGGTTGATGTGGTGTCCGTTGGAATTGCAATTTTCGAATTTCGAAAAAAGAAAAGTTGTGCTGAATTGTGCTAGGTTTGTGCTCAATTGTGCCGAATTTTTTTTTCGAAATTGCAATTCCAACGGACACCACATTAGAGGTTGGGATGGAAAAACTGCAACCATTTTCAGATTGCTGTGATTTCTAAGCAACTCGTCCGACAGCAGTTAAAATTATTCCAGTGACAGCTCATTATATTGTTTACAAGCGTACCAGAGCATCTTTGGGAGAATTTTCCAGAATTTCTTTATATTTGGCTGGAAAACCACAGGTGGCTATCGTTAGAGCACTCCAGCATTTAAATCTGAATAAATCTTTTGTGTCTCGTACCATCGCTCGTTACCGCTATACTGATATTGGTAGCGTAGCCCGACGTCAAGGAAGTGGACGGAAGAAAACAGCAATATCAGCAGAAATGGTTCGAAAAGTAAAGAAGCGACTTGATCGAAAACCGCGCGTCGCAGTGGCCGAAAAATGACTCGTGAGCTGAACATATCGCAATATTCCATTCGGCAAATATTGAAAAATGGGCTCGGGGTAAAGTCATTGGAATTCCAAAAAGTGCAAGAACTTACACCGCAACCGAAAGAAAATAGACACAAAAGAGCTTAAGAGTTGCTTCGTTTGACCGAAAGTGGTGAACTGCCGAATTTGATTTTCTCTGATGAGAAAACATTCGTTGTCCAGCAGTTTGTAAACAAACAAAATGATCATGTTTACTTGCCAAAGAGGTCAGGTCAGCTGAAAATGTGCACCTTCGGTTGGCCACCAGAACTCACGCACCGGCCATGGTGATAATATGGGTCGCCATAACAGCCGATAGTCGCTCTACGCTCGTATTATTCGACTGTGGCATCAGAATAAATGCCGAATATTATCGCGAAAATATTCTGGAGGGTGTATTAAAGTCTTGAGCACGCAAACATTTTGGCTGCAGACCTTGGACGTGCCACCAGTACTCAGCTCGCGCCACGCAAGAATGGTTACAAAATGAGGTCCCTCGCTTCATTTCCAGCGCACAATGACCTCTAAAATCTCCGGATACCAATCCGTTGCACTATTATGTCGGGAATATTTTGGAAAGCAAGGTTGGTACTCAAAAATACCAAAGTGTCGATCACTTCAAGCAATCGCTTCGCCGGGAATGGGCCAAAATACCGCAGAGCAACATTCAGGCAGGGTGTGACGCTTTCATTGGTCGTTTGAAGGCCATAATTCATGCCAAAGGTAAACAATTCGAATAAATCTATACTTATTCTAACATTTGATGCTATTTCCGACATTTTTTGCTTTCATTCAAAAAAATTGTAAAAAAATGTAAAAATTATGGCGTTTGACTTTGTAGCAGTTTTTTTATCTCACCCTGTATATACATTTCTGGCGTCTAGATAAGATTTAGATTTATTGATGTATTCTGGGACCTATAGCAGTATTTCAGGACGAATAAATTGGTAGAATATTTGAATCTATATTCTTAACAATATTTTTGGAAAAAATATCCGTTTGAGGGTTAAAATTCTTGACCGAAATAATCCTCGTATTGGTATCTGTAACATTACGGATTCATACAGGGAAAATGTCATCGTCAAGAATTTTAACCCTTAAGCGAGTCACCAAATGGGTCTTTTTTCATAATATGGTTAAAAACTCATTTTAAACTGCGAGGGAATACTTAAAATTTATGGATTCCAAAGAATCTTTATCCAAAAATTTCAAAATAGGTGGAAGAGGGGAAACTTTTCCCCCTTTAAAGAAAAATTTGCTGTCGATAACTTTTGCTATGGAAAATCTGATCGAGGCTCATCGTCGATGACTATTCCTAAAGAAAAGTTCATCGTCAATGAACTTTCCTCTACGAAAAATTGTCCTCCATAAAATTTTGTATAGAAAATATCAAAAAATTGAAAATTTGTAATTTGACCCTCTTTTTTCCAAACCATCCCAAACAACGAAGAAACGTGATGTTACAAATTTCGACCAGCATAACCATCTGTCCATAGAAAAAAAAAAGAAATGTTTAACAAATAAATCGTGTTCCGGTTCATTAACCATTAAATGTGATTTGAATATTTCAGATTTATGAATATGTTTAGACCCCCCTCCCCCTTTTTGCCCCCACCCAGCTAATTTGAATAATGATGGCCATCACAATTTTATGGTTAATTTTTCTTAATATTCCTGGGGCATGCCCCTACCCCTCCCCCGCTCCCTTCCTCCGCTTTCGAGGCATTACGCATGCAACTGTCAGGGCTTACAAATTGTTCATCTTGTTCATCTTGTTTTAATCAATCTTCGCTTATTAATATTCCGTTAGCAGTTTAGACCATCAACGCCTAGTACCCCTCGTGGTGGGTGGGGGAGAAGAAGGTAAAGACCCCCCTTCTTCTTGATTTTTTTCTATTGTGGACTTGTAGGTCCAGCTGTTGGTTTGGGAAAGAAAGCAAGGCTTAATTTACCTCTTTCTCCTCCCATTGCCCACCCAGCTATCATCAACATTTTCTGCTGCCTCTCTGACTGCCCATAATTATAATATTCTTCATCCTCCACGCCCTCTCCCACCACCTTGCATGGCTGTCTACTTACCTTCAATTATTGCCCCCTAATGGATTTTCAAAGCTCGAGGTGTTGATTAACTTAACGAATTATTATTTATTATTGGCCGGCAATGAAGCCAAGGGGTCAAATAGATGTTGTTGGAGGCAAGCAGAGCCACAGCGGCAGCAGCTGAGGCCGCTGGTGAATGAAATGAATTGTTGTTTTCTTTCTCAACCCAGCAGGTAGGCTGGGAGCAAACCGGCGATTGATCTTCAATCAAATCATGTCCATCCAACCAACCATCCATCCATCCATCTATTCATGGATTTGTGTCTAGTAATTGTTTACCTCGTCATGGCGTTGCCTTTCGTCTGCTCCTCCCCCCCTTCCCCACCCCTCTGCTAATTATAATGATTGATATACAATTTCTGTTCTGTCAGTTCAGTTCTGTTCGGTTCATTTCTTCTATTTTTTTTCTTCGGGATGTTGTTTCATCGTTACCTTTGGCAAAGAGTCCATTGAACCTGCCCGCACGCAGCGAGTGAGTCTGCACAAGCCCCTTTGGTCATAGTGTTGTTGCTATTATTATTATTGTTGTTCTGTTGTTGTTATTAATAACTCGAAATTTATGATTTTTGTAGATTCTTCGAATGTCCCCCCCCCCACTCACTCCAATCCCATCATGTCGAATCAGATAACAATTTTTCAATAGCCAAGATTCTTGTCGGGATTAGTGCAGTTTTTTTTCTTGTTGTCGTTGTGTAGCAGGCAATGACTCGCTAGATCGCAACAGGTTATCATTTCCTTTCCAGTGATGATTGAAATTAATTTGTTACACATCCGTCTTGAAGGTGTGGAAAATCCCTGGGAAAAACACATGGCACCCAAAGCCACATTCTTATGGCTCAATTCATTTGCCTGGAAATTAATGATGACCAGGATATGGCCTGACATAATTGTGGCTAATAGTTTGTAAATGGACCAGAGATAAGGGAAATGATAAGGAGAAAAACAGAATTTCCACAAAGAAAGAGACCTTTGTTTAGAAAAGGAGTTCCTCGAAGATGGAAGATGGAAAAGTTCGTCCATCGATGAACTTTTTCTAGACGAAGAAAGTTCGTCCACCGATGAACTTTTTCTAGACGAAAAAAGTTCGTCCATCGATGAATTTTTTCTATACGAGAAAAGTCCGTCGATGAATTTTTTCTATACGAAAAAAGTACGTCCATCGATGAACTTTTTCTTTTTTTTCGTATAGAAAAAGTTCATCGATGGACGAACTTTTTTCGTATAGAAAAAGTTCATCGATGGACGAACTTTTTTCGTATAGAAAAAGTTCATCGATGGACGAACTTTTTTCGTATAGAAAAAGTTCATCGATGGACGAACTTTTTTCGTATAGAAAAAGTTCATCGATGGACGAACTTTTTTCGTATAGAAAAAGTTCATCGATGGAAGAACTTTTTTCGTATAGAAAAAGTTCATCGATGGACGAACTTTTTTCGTATAGAAAAAGTTCATCGATGGACGAACTTTTTTCGTATAGAAAAAGTTCATCGATGGACGAACTTTTTTCGTATAGAAAAGTTCATCGATGGACGAACTTTTTTCGTATAGAAAAAGTTCATCGATGGACGAACTTTTTTCGTATAGAAAAAGTTCATCGATGGACGAACTTTTTTCGTATAGAAAAAGTTCATCGATGGACGAACTTTTTTCGTATAGAAAAAGTTCATCGATGGACGAACTTTTTTCGTATAGAAAAAGTTCATCGATGGACGAACTTTTTTCGTATAGAAAAAGTTCATCGATGGACGAACTTTTTTCGTATAGAAAAAGTTCATCGATGGACGAACTTTTTTCGTATAGAAAAAGTTCATCGATGGACGAACTTTTTTCGTATAGAAAAAGTTCATCGATGGACGAACTTTTTTCGTATAGAAAAGTTCATCGATGGACGAACTTTTTTCGTATAGAAAAAGTTCATCGATGGACGAACTTTTTTCGTATAGATGAATTTTTTCTATATGAAAAAAGTTCGTCCATCGATGAACTTTTTCTATATGAACTTATTCTGTACGAAAAAGTCCTTTGATCGATGAACTTTTTCTGAAGAATCAAGTCCATTTGCACTAAAATTATCTGTACGAAACAATACCATTTGCACTGAACTTTTTCTTAGTGAAACAAGTCCACCTACACTGAACTTTGTTTCATAAGAGACAAGTTCACCTGCACTGAATTTTTTCTATAAGAAACAAGTCCATCTGCACGATGAACTTTTTCTATACGAAATTAGTCCGTCTTAGATGTAGAAGGTCTTCATTTCCTTCTGAGTTTCTCTTTTTTTTAAAGAAACCTCATTAGCTGATGTGCCGATAATTAGCTGGGTCATTCATTCATTGCTGCGCATAAAAGAGAATTACATCCTCTCGTATAATTGGAAGCGTGTATCTGATGGTGTAATTAGTTCAAGAGCTTCTAATGGGTTTTTTTTTGAGGTGATTTCGAATAAGAATTAAAGCCAAGAGCTGTATAAAATTGGGTATATTGACATTGTGAGTGTGGTTGTTGTTCCTTAACCAAATAATAATCTTGGCTTGAAATCTTTCTTTCGTTCTTTCTATTTTTTTTCCTCAAATCGAATTGAAGCTTAAAGAAGTAATTACGGTTTATTGTGGGCATCAACTGCCATCAGCGGCCGACAACATCGACAGCTACAATGGATCGACGGACGGACAGCCGCATCATCAACGCGCCATCGCCATCATCATCTGGGGGCTATTATTTAATTGTGGTGGTGGTATTCAGTGATTTATCATTCTATGGATGCCAATGGTTGGCTGAATGGATGTATGGACCCCATGTGTGTATGGATGTGTTCTGGAATTGGGTTTTTTTTTTCTTCACCCAAACAACTCTAACTAGGAATCCACCACCAAGGCACCTCCGCATCACATCAGAACAATAAAAAAAAAAACGAATAATCAAAAATTGTTGGTGGTGATGGTCATGTTAGTCATGATCGCCGCAGCCTTTATTCTTCCACCAGCGAATGAGGGAGTTCTTGGCCAGCTATTGTCTGCCATCCTGCTGTTAAATTAAGAAGAACAAGAAGAAGAAAAAAAGAAACCTTTTATATTTTTTTACCAATTTGCTAAGAATAAAATCTAGACGCGTATATCAGTTGTCAGAAGTCAAGGAAAGAACAAAAAAAAAAAAAAAACAAATGTCCGCAGAAGAAGCCCAAGCTGGCCATCAACGCCAACACCATCCAAAGGCCAAGCTTTGCCATTGCCATTAATGTTTTGCTATCATCGTCCATATTGTCAAGAATTTCAGTTATGGTTGGAACTTCTAAAAGCCTCCATATCAATTTTTATTTCTTCTGTACAGTTGAGTTCTCAATATTTTTGAGGAGGAATTCGATTGGATTTTGTAAAAGAGAAATTCTTTTTTTACGAAAATGTATTGCTCTGAAAGGGGGATATATTCTGAATAAAGAAGTGTTTTAAATTTACCAATTTAAGGCAATCTGGGCATATGGACATCAAAGAGAGGGAGAGAGAGAGTCATTGACTCATTTGTTTTATGTGAGCAAATGTGAAATTTTCAATTGAAAATAATTTGAAAACCTTGAAAAAGCAAAAAAAAAAAAAAACAAGTAAAAAGCTGTATGTTCGGGCGGGCCGATCTTTGAATACCCTCCACCATTTGGTACAAATTTGGCAAATTTTTAAAAAATAAAATCCGTTAAAAATTCTTTAAAAATCTTAAAAATACCGAATGCAGCCGTATATGAGGGTCTATAAGACGATGTGGACCTGCATAGACAAATTTTATCACAAGCTATGACAACATTCAAATGCGAAACTTGAAAAAAAAAAACCTGTTTTTAACGTAGCTAAAATCATCAAAATACCGAATATAGGGAGGTACCATGGGGGTTATAAAACGTGGACCTGCACAGACAATTTTCTGACATAGGCTGTAGCATCCATTACGAACTTCAAATACAAAATGTGAAATAAAATTCGGTAAATAATGTCGCTAAAATCATCAAAATACCGAATATCGGGGGTACGGTTATATGGGGACTATACGAAGACGTGGACCTGCACAGAAAATTTTCTGTCATAGGCTGTACCTACTTGGATCATTTTTTTGTCTTAGGGTGTAGTATCCATTACGAACTTCAAATGCGAAATTTGAAACAATGCCGTAAAATCATCAAAATACCGTATATCGGGAGGTACTGTTATATGGGGCTATACGAAGACTTAGACCTACATGGCCCACTTTCAATACCAAAAGTCTATGTCTGCAGGACTACACATTTGAGCAAAATTTTATCAACCTATTTCATTTCGTTCGGAGGCTAGAATGATTTCCACAGACGGACAGACGGTCGGACATCGCTAAATCGACATAGAATTTTATGCTAATCAAGAATATATACACTTTGTGGGGTCTAAAATGTATATTTCGAGGTGTTACAAACGGAATGACAAACTTAATATACCCTCCATACTATGGTGGAGGGTATAATTATCAAAGAAGTATTTTTCTAGAGAAAATTTGACATTTTCCATTGAAGAACTGTCATCTATGTAATGGAATACGTAATCAATTGTGACTCTTTTTACTCTCTCTCTCCCTTTATCTCTTACTCTTAGGAAAGAGTAATGAAAAAAACTAACTGACTGAGAGTAAACGCCCATACGAAACGGCTGAAGTTAGAATGGTGCAAATTTGCCCAGAGTCATTTTTGGTGCGAATGGGGTGTGATAAGGCTGTTTTTTTTTTTTTTTGGAAACTGACACTAAAAGGGTACGAAAAGTACTAAACATTGAATATTTTGTATTGGACAGATGGAATGAGCTACAATGATAATGCTTTGAAATTTGGAGTGAGAGTTACTGATGGAGAGCAGGATAGATGTACCAAAGGGTTTTTAAAAATTTGTACTCTCTCTTCCTCTTTTTCTTGCTCTTAGGAAAGAGTAATGAAAAAAAAAAAACTAACTGATTGCGAATAAACTCTCTGACGAAACGACAGAAGCTAGAATTTTAAAAATTTGCCCGAGCGTAATTCTTGGTGGGGGTGTGATAAGGCTGGGTTTTTTGGAAAATCGCACTAAAGGGGTACGAAAAGTACTAAACATTGAATATTGGATAAATTGAATGAGCGACAATGAGAATGCTTTGAAATTTGGAGTGAGAGTCACTGATGGAGTGCAGGATAGATGTACCAAAGGATTTTTGGAAATTCGCACTAAAATGGTACGAAAAGTACTAAAATGTACTATACATTGAATATTTTGCATTGGACAGATGGAATGAGCTAAAATGACAATGCCTTGAAATTTGGAGTGATAGTCACTGATCGAGTGCAGGATAGATATACCAAAGAGTTTTTTGGAAATACGCACTATATTCGTACGAAAAGTACGAAAATATACTAGATTTGGGACCATTTCGTATCATGTGAAATTTGGAAAGGGAATCAAGGTTGAGGAGTAGAGTCGATGTAAGGAGGTAGTTTTAAAAGTTTGCACTCATGTAGAAGGTCTTCATTTCTTTTTGAATTTCTCTTTTTTTAAAGAAACGCCATTAGCCGATGTTCCGATAATTAGCTCCCGTATAATTGGAAGCGTGTATCTGATGGTGTAATTAGTTCAAGAGCTTCTAATGGTTTTTTAGGTGATTTCGAATAGAAATTAAAGCCAAGAGCTGTATAAAATTGGGTATATTGACATTGTGAGTGTGGTTTTTGTTGTTGTTTCTAAACGGTACTAAATTTAGTACAATTTGATTTCGGAGGAACGGAATGGAGTTGGAATCTTCAAATTTCGAATTAACATTACTGGCGGAGTGTCGGATTGGGATATGGAGGAAGTCTTCGAAATTTGTTCTTATGTGCACGGAAAGTACTAAATGGTACTAATTTTGGTACAATTTCGATTTGGGTGAACCGATAGAGCTGGATTTTCGAAATTTAGAAATGAGATTACTATTGCATTTTAGGGCTGAGAAATGTAGGTAGTTTTGGAAATTCGTACTTATGAGTACTAAATGGTACTAAATTTGGTACAATTTAAATTTTGGCAGAACTAATAGAGTTGGAATCCTGAAACTTGAAAATATTGATTGATATTGGACTGTATGATGTAGGTAGTTATGAAAATTTGTACTTAAATGTACTAAATGGTACTAAATTTGGTATAATTTTGGTTTGGATGAACTAATAGCACTGGTATTCTGAAAATTGGAAAATTGGTATCTGATATCCTAAAAATTAGAAATAAGATTACGTTGGGAGTGTAAGATTGGGATATGTAGGTAGTTTTTGAAATTTGTACTTAAGGGTACTAAATAAAGTACAATTTGTTTTTGTGCCAAACAACAGGGTGGAATCGTAAAATTTGGGATTACTGTGGAAGTGTGGAAGATTGGGGTATGTAGGAAGCTTTGGATATTCGTACTTATAAAAATAAGAAAAATTGTACAATATTTGGTACAATTTTGTTGTGAGTGAACAGGTAGTGCTTGAAATCTGAAATTTAGTATTAGGATCGTTGTTCATGTGTAGCCTGGACATATGAACGTGGTTTCGGAAATGTGTACAATAATTTACGAAAAGTACTAAATGGTACTAAATTTGGTATTGGGTGAAGGTATAGAGGTTATATTGCTGATGTGTAACTGTGTTTAAGAGTTAGCGAAGGTTTCGGAAATGTGTACAAAAGTTCTAAATGGTACTAAATTTTGTATTGGATAAACTATTAGAGCTGAAATCCGAAATTTTATATTGAGGTCTCTGGAATTGAGATAAGGGTAGTTTTTTTAATGTGTACTATAATTGTACGAAAAGTACTAAATAGTTCTAAATTTTGCATTGGGTGAAGGGATAGAGCTGAAACCCTCAAATTTTATATTGAGGGCTCTCTTGGTATTTGGAATTGAGATATGGAGGTGATTTGGGAAAGGTGCCCTATATTTGTACTAAATGGTACTAAATTGAGTATTGGGTGAAAGCATAGAGCTAAAATCCTGAAATTTGATGTGGATGTCAATGTTGGTGCCTGAGATTGAAATTGGGAGGTGGTTTCGGAAATGTGTACTAAATGATACGAAAATTACTGAATGGTACTTAATTTGGTATTGTGTGAAGGGATAGACCTGAAAGCCTTAAATTTTATATTGAGGTGTCTCTTGCTATTTGGAATTGAGATATGAAGTTGGTTTTGGGTATGTGTACTATAAATGTACGAAAAGTACTAAATATCAAATCTTACTAGATTGGGGGTCTGGTGAAGGAATAGAGATACAATTCTGAAATTTGATATTGAGGTCTCTGTTGGTATCTGAGGTTGAGATTTGGCGATTGTTTGGAAATGCTTATGAAAAGTACTAAATGGTACTAAATTGGAATCCCCAAATTTGGTATCTAGAATTGAGATATGGAGGTGGTTTTGGTAATGTGTACTTAATTGTACCCACATTTCTGAGTGGTACTAAATTTGGTATTGTGTAGAGCGTTAGGGCTAGAATCCCGAAAATTGATATTGAGATTTACGTTGGTATTTGGAATTGAGATTTGGCAGTAGTTTTAAAAATGCGTACCATAATTGTTCGAAAATTGTACTAAATTATACTAAGTTTGGATAACTTTTGGTGTCTAGAATGGAGAGATGTAGATCGTTTTGGATATGTGTACTAAATGTTACTAAATTTCGTATTAGGTGAAGGGATAGGACAGAAATTTAATATTGAGGTCACTTTAGGTTTCTAGAGTATGGAGACTTTGAAATAGTTTTGGGCAGAAATATTGAATGTAGGTCCGTTGTGCAATGGTTTCACTATGATCATTTTCGATGAACTTCAAAATCAGCGTCTGGAAATTTTGTCAAGTTGAACAAATTGTTCATTTTTTGTACAAAAAAGTCAGACACGAACTGTTGAAACGAATTTAAAATTTTAAGGTGCTAGTTTACCATAAGCGATAATGGACCTCTTCTATAGAAGAACGGTGATTCAGTTAGTTTTTTTTTTTATGGGTGAAATTGTCCTGCTAAATGAAAACATAGTTATGACTCTTTTCTTTCCCTCTCACTCCCCCACTTACTCTCTCTCTCTCTTCGAAAATTTCATCCGGAATGAGTTCGTTTATTGATTTTATTTTTCATATTTCTTTTGAAAATCTAATAAAATTGATCAATAATTTTTATTAATTTTCATTGAAAAGAAATAAAATTTCAATTCATTTTCAAATAAAATTTCCAAAATTATAAAATATATAATTGATATTTATGTTTCACAAAATGTGTGTTTGGAATTTAATTTTAGTGTTTTTTTTTTTTGTTCTCTCAAAACTAAAATCAAGCAAAAATCCTCCACAAATTCATTCCCATCGTGATTCCTAGAAAATTGTTTTTTAAATTATATTTATGGGATAATAATGTGTTTAATTTTATGGCAGCAGGATATTTGGAATATTTTCCCAATCCTCAAAAACGAAATGAAAAAAAACTTATCTCTACAATCGAGGCGATAAAAATAATTTATTACCCTAGGTGAGATTCTGAAATCAGTCAGTGGCGAGAGAGAGACAGAGGAGCTGACAGGGACATTGATTGGTATGCACATTGAGTCGGCCATAAATCTACGGGGATTAGAATGAATTTCTTCCTCTTTCGACGACGACAAAAAAAAAACACCACACACAGGGTGACTCAGGTATTTTTGAAATTCACCGATAATTATCAATTGACACTGATGATGAGTACATTAGTGTTTTCAGTTGTTGTGGTTGTTGTTGGTGGTATTTTGTAAATTCATTTACATGCATCTCCTGGCAACAACATGTCTTCGGAGCCCCAGGAAATTTATGCTGATTTAAATGTGGATTCGTCTTGAGAAACGATCAGCGATTTAAAATGCGGCGCGAAAAGGAAGTTTTGCATAAAATCTGAAAAACCGAAAAAAATTAAAAAAACCAAAACAACAACAGCAACCAAAGTCGAAGAGTGTAGAAGAATATTTGCATATTCGAAAAATATCATCATGAAGCATAAGTTGTGTTATTTTTTTTTGCCTGTGCGGATATATATAAATAGCTCGGGAATGGTACGAAATGCAAAAGGGCCTAAGTAATAAATATATAATTTTTCAAAGAGCAAGAAATTTTTTGGAAACAGGTTTCGAGGATGAAGTTTTCTATGAAAAAGTTCATCGAGGATGAACTTTTCTCTATGAAAAAGTTCATCGAGGATGAACTTTTCTCTATTGAAAAGTTCATCGAGGATGAACTTTTCTCTATGAAAAAGTTCATCGAGGATGAACTTTTCTCTATGAAAAAGTTCATCGAGGATGAATTTTTTCTATGAAAAAGTTCATCGAGGATGAATTTTTTCTATGAAAAAGTTCATCGAGGATGAATTTTTTCTATGAAAAAGTTCATCGAGGATGAATTTTTTCTATGAAAAAGTTCATCGAGGATGAATTTTTTTTATGAAAAAGTTCATCGAGGATGAATTTTTTTTATGAAAAATTTCATCGAGGATGAATTTTTTTTATGAAAAGTTCATCGAGGATGAATTTTTTTTATGAAAAAGTTCATCGAGGATGAATTTTTTTTATGAAAAAGTTCATCGAGGATGAATTTTTTCTATGAAAAAGTTCATCGAGGATGAATTTTTTCTATGAAAAAGTTCATCGAGGATGAATTTTTTCTATGAAAAAGTTCATCGAGGATGAATTTTTTCTATGAAAAAGTTCATCGAGGATGAATTTTTTCTATGAAAAAGTTCATCGAGGATGAATTTTTTCTATGATAAAGTTCATCGAGGATGAATTTTTTCTATGAAAAAGTTCATCGAGGATGAATTTTTTCTATGAGAAAGTTCATCGCTGATGAATTTTTTCTATGAAAAAGTTCATCGAGGATGAATTTTTTCTATGAGAAAGTTCATCGCTGATGAATTTTTCTATAAAAAAGTTCATCGCTGATGAACTTTTCTATGAAAAAGTTCATCGAGTATGAATTTTTTCTATGAAAAAGTTCATCGAGTATGAATTTTTTCTATGAAAAAGTTCATCGAGGATGAATTTTTTCTATGAAAAAGTTCATCGAGGATGAATTTTTTCTATGAAAAAGTTCATCGAGGATGATTTTTTTTTATGAAAAAGTTCATCGAGGATGAATTTTTTTTATGAAAAAGTTCATCGAGGATGAATTTTTTTTATGAAAAAGTTCATCGAGGATGAATTTTTTTTATGAAAAAGTTCATCGAGGATGAATTTTTTTATGAAAAAGTTCATCGAGGATGAATTTTTTTTATGAAAAAGTTCATCGAGGATGAATTTTTTTTATGAAAAAGTTCATCGAGGATGAATTTATTTATGAAAAAGTTCATCGCTGATGATTTTTTGCTATGAAAAAGTTCATCGAGGATGAATTTTTTAATGAAAAAGTTCATTGCGGACGATTTTTGTATGAAAAACTGCATCGAGGATACATTTTTCTATGAAAATTTCACTTCGAGTTACGCTATTTTGCTTTCAGATCCTCTTCCGACTATATCCATGTCCCCAGCTCAAAAAAAAACAACAACAAAACCAAAAAAAAAAAAACTGAACATGTTCCTAACTTAAGTCCCGGCTTATGGCGGAGATTTGTTAAAGTACCAAAACACGTAGCAATAAAAATAAACTTTAATGAGAGAACCACCCCCCGCCCCTTCAGCTGCATTTAGAAGCCATGACGAAGTTGACAGCAGCGACAGCAGAAGCTATGCAACGTGATGGTGGCCCGAATGTGGCCCTAAGACAACAATGTTGATTAGAGGAGACTTGTTTCCTTTCAGGCTTATCTCTGAACCCCCTCCAACCCCATCACCACCTCAAACTCAACTCCCAACTCATTAACACAGGAGTACCAACATTACCACATTCCGCGGGTGTACCTGCCTGCCTCGCTGGCCTCCCGAGCTGGTGTTGGATGATTTGTCGCTTGGCTAAATGTAGAAACGTAATCGGAGGCCCAATAGAATTTCCACTTCCGGCTAAGAGTCACGAGCCTTGTCACCACTTGTTACTTTTCTTTAAAATTGCTTTTTGAAGCGGGCATTTAAAGACACACACACACTCCCTCCCCCACCTCCAGCTGCTGCTGCTGCTGAGGAGAGAAGGATACTCCTGCGGCTTCTACTTGGTATGCTAGACAAGACACATCCACCTGACTAGTTGACTGGTTGCCCAACTGACTGACATGACTATCTGTTAAATTATCATTATCGCCGCCATCACAGTCACCATCATCGGTGTTTGGAAGGGTGCCTATCTTAGGGAGCTGGCTAGGGATCACACAGTCATGGCGTATCATTCCATCACACATCACAAATGTTTCTATGCGCATGCGTGTGCGCATGTGTGTTCGTGTGTGTGTTTATGTCCCTGATGGCAGATAAGTTTTACACAGGTTATTACCGATCTATCAAAAACTAATTTCTTCGTGTCAGATTTGTCCAAAACCACCGCCAAATTGGAAATGGAAGATTAAGTTGTGAGATTAGGTGGGATTAGGTGAGTGACTTGGGCACTGAGTCCATCAACGTCAATTTGGGGTAAGGGATTCTAATACAATGTAGCTGAAGGCACAAAAGATGGACCATTTAACTGCATAGAAAAACTCGTCGAAAACATTGTTTTATAGAAAAAAACTCGTCGAAAGTATTTTTCTATAGAAAAAACTCAAAAATATTTTTCTATAGGAAAAACTCGAAAATATTTTTCTATAGGAAAAAAAAACTCGTCGAAAGTATTTATCTATAGAAAAAAACTCGTCGAAAGTATTTTTCTATAGAAAAAAAAAAACACGTCGAAAGTATTTTTCTATACAAAAAAAACTAGTCGAAAGTATTTTTCTATAGAAAAAAACTAGTCGAAAGTATTTTTCTATAGAAAAAAACTAGTCGAAAGTATTTTTCTATAGAAAAAACTAGTCGAAAGTATTTTTCTATAGAAAAAACTCGTCGAAAGTATTTTTCTATAGAAAAAAAAACTCGTCGAAAATATTTTCTATAGAAAAAAAAACTCGTCGAAAATATTTTTCTATAGAAAAAAAAAACTCGTCGAAAGTATTTTTCTATAGAAAAAAAAACTCGTCGAAAGTATTTTTCTATAGAAAAAAAAACTCGTCGAAAGTATTTTTCTATAGAAAACAAAACTCGTCAAAAGTATTTTTCTATAGAAAACAAAACTCGTCAACAGTATTTTTCTATAGAAAAAAAAATTCGTCGAAAGTATTTTTCTATAGAAAAAAAAACTCGTCGAAAATATTTTTCTATAGAAAAAAAAACTCGTCGAAAGTATTTTTCTATAGAAAAAAAAAACTCGTCGAAAGTATTTTTCTATAGAAAAAACAAACTCGTCGAAAGTGTTTTTCTATAGAAAAAAAAACTCGTCGAAAGTATTTTTTCTCTATAGAAAAAAAAAACTCGTCGAAAGTATTTTTTCTCTATAGAAAAAAAAAACTCGTCGAAAGTATTTTTTCTCTATAGAAAAAAAAACTCGTCGAAAGTATTTTTTCTCTATAGAAAAGAAAACTCGTCGAAAGTATTTTTTCTCTATAGAAAAAAAAAACTCGTCGAAAGTGTTTTTCGTCTATAGAAAAAAAACTCGTCGAAAGTATTTTTTCTATAGAAAAACAAACTCGTCGAAAGTGTTCTTCGTCTATAGAAAAACAAGTATTTTTCCATAGAAAAAAAAAAAACTCGTCGAAAGTATTTTTCCAGAAAAAAAAACTCGTCGAAAGTATTTTTCTATAGAAAAAAAAAAACTCGTCGAAAGTGTTTTTCGTCTATAGAAAAAAAAACTCGTCGAAAGTGTTTTTTCCATAGAAAAAAAACTCGTCGAAAGTGTTTTTTCCATAGAAAAAAAAAAACTCGTCGAAAGTGTTTTTCCATAGAAAAAAAACTCGTCGAAAGTGTTTTTTCATAGAAAAAAAACTCGTCGAAAGTGTTTTTTCCATAGAAAAAAAACTCGTCGAAAGTGTTTTTTTCGTCCATAGAAAAAAAACTCGTCGAAAGTGTTTTTTCCATAGAAAAAAAACTCGTCGAAAGTGTTTTTTCCATAGAAAAAAAAAAACTCGTCGAAAGTGTTTTTTCCATAGAAAAAAAACTCGTCGAAAGTGTTTTTCTATAGAAAAAAACTTGTCGAAAATTAATCTCACCAACACTTAATTTCTTTGTTGTAAAACTCGTCTAATTTGATTATTTTCTTTCCATTTGTTTCGCCTTTTCTGTACCCCCCCACACAAATGATACCTATTTACATTTGTTTTGTATCCATTCTTTGCTTGAACTTTGATTTGAAAATGGCAATAAAAACAAAACCATTAACTAAACTTACATATCTACACACATGCACACACTCTCACATATGAGTGTATGTGGCCATAAATGTTCTGCCATTGTCAGAACACCAGAATAGAGGAGGAAGAGCATCGCCGCCAAATCATTTGGCAAACATACAAATTTACTGTAATTTCGTGCAATTCAAGGAGTCTTTATAACAGTACGTTCTGCCATTTTCCCCGGCCATGGCAGCCAGAAGGTCAACACCAACCAGAATAACAACAAACGTCGTATTTTTGCTAAGAAACAGATTCCTCCACCATCATTACAAGTAGTGTGAGCCACAACTGCCTGCCTCATGTCCACGATAATGTTTCCATGCCATCCCATCACATCCGTCTGTCCGTCCGTCCGTTCAATGGATGGCAGAACAATAGGAAATTTTGAAAATTGCGGCCCAAACAATTTGCAAACAAAGTAATACTTAAGTGGCATGAATAGATCGTTACCATTCATGCCAGTGCCATGTCATGGCATGGCACTCCACTCTGGAAATGGTGAAATGTGGCCACAAATGCCATAAATAATAACATACGACGGCCCGGCAGCCCGTCATCGCCGATCCAATCCAGAATATGGGGACGAACGTGAGTTTTCGCACGTTGAACTCGAATCAATTGGAAATTCGTAAAATCTCTGCAAAAAAATGGGAAACAAATCTATTTTGGCATTGTTTTGGCTGTCTTACATGACTGGCCAATAAAAATCGCCGGCCACATTCGGAAATGTTGTTTAGAATTTGTTTTCGAATGCCAGGGGTCAGAAGAGCAACAAAGAGAAAAACAATCTCCAGCACGTTTGTCCTCTTTATGTAAATTAGAGGAATCCAAATTGGACAATTGCATGGAAATTACTGTCATGAGTATTTTTCATCGCCAAGGAAATTGCTAATTAAGGGAGAACTCATTTGCAAAACTGGAGCATGGCGCATTTGGGCGCCAAATTGATTTTCGAGAATCATTGTTTTTGAAAAACATTTCTCACGATAAGCCAGTTGAGTATATTTTTTGGACTTTCGACGAGTTGAAAAATATTTTCGACGAGTTTTTTTCTATAGAAAAACACTTTCGACGAGTTTTTTTCTATAGAAAAACACTTTCGACGAGTTTTTTCTATAGAAAAACACTTTCGACGAGTTTTTTCTATAGAAAAACACTTTCGACGAGTTTTTTTCTATAGAAAAACACTTTCGACGAGTTTTTTTCTATAGAAAAACATTTTCGACGAGTTTTTTTCTATAGAAAAACACTTTCGACGAGTTTTTTTCTATAGAAAAACACTTTCGACGAGTTTTTTTCTATAGAAAAACACTTTCGACGAGTTTTTTTCTGTAGAAAAATACTTTTGACGAGTTTTTTTCTATAGAGAAATACTTTTGACGAGTTTTTTTCTATAGAAAAATACTTTTGACGAGTTTTTTTTCTATAGAAAAATACTTTTGACGAGTTTTTTTTCTATAGAAAAATACTTTTGACGAGTTTTTTTCTATAGAAAAATACTTTCGACGAGTTTTTTTTTATGGAAAAAAACTTTCGACGATTTTTTTTTTCTATGGAAAAAAACTTTCGACGAGTTTTTTTCTATGGAAAAAAACTTTCGACGAGTTTTTTTCTATGGAAAAACACTTTCGACGAGTTTTTTTCTATGGAAAAACACTTTCAACGAGTTTTTTTCTATGGAAAAACACTTTCGACGAGTTTTTTTCTATAGAAAAATACGTTCGACGAGTTTTTTTCTATAGAAAAATATAGAAAAATACTTTCGACGAGTTTTTTTCTATAGAAAAATACTTTCGACGAGTTTTTTTCTATAGAAAAATACTTTCGACGAGTTTTTTTTCTATAGAAAATACTTTCGACGAGTTTTTTTCTATAGAAAAATACTTTCGACGAGTTTTTTTCTATAGAAAAATACTTTCGACGAGTTTTTTCTATAGAAAAATACTTTCGACGAGTTTTTTCTATAGAAAAATACGTTCGACGAGTTTTTTTTATAGAAAAGCATTTTCGACGAGTTTTTTTTTTTCTATAGAAAAACACTTTCGACGAGTTTTTTCTATAGAAAAATACGTTCGACGAGTTTTTTTCTATAGAAAAATACGTTCGACGAGTTTTTTTCTATAGAAAAATACGTTCGACGAGTTTTTTTCTATAGAAAAATACGTTCGACGAGTTTTTTTTCTATAGAAAAATACGTTCGACGAGTTTTTTTCTATAGAAAAATACGTTCGACGAGTTTTTTTCTATAGAAAAATACGTTCGACGAGTTTTTTTCTATAGAAAAATACGTTCGACGAGTTTTTTTCTATAGAAAAATACGTTCGACGAGTTTTTTCTATAGAAAAATACTTTCGACGAGTTTTTTCTATAGAAAAATACTTTCGACGAGTTTTTCCAATAGAAAAATACTTTCGACGAGTTTTTTTCAATAAAAAAAACACTTTTTTTCGAAATAATACTTTCGATGAGGTTTTTCCTATCGATAAAACACTTTCGACGAGTTTTAAAAAATGTTAAAAATATCGCCGTATTAACCCATATTTTTACATTGGCTCACCCCCTTCCCAGACCCTCTCAAGGAGGAACACAAGAACCGAATTAAGCTAAAATTATATTGCCTGCATGTACATGTTTGCGATTCCATCAATACATGTGTAAGGCCATGTATATACACATGTATGTACCCAGAAGATGTATTTGGTTTTAGCTCCCCTCCCCTCTGCACACCTCCTCTGTCATTACCTGCGAAATGGAGGATGGCATTGATTCCGAAATACTTGAAAACAGATACTCTTCCCAAACTCCCATGAAATTTCCAATTGCTAAGGGACTCATTCGCAAATAGCTGCACATTTGTAGCGGTTGGAATACCTCTCCGCTGCTCGTGGCGGAACGAACGACTAACGATGCGGAGGATTGACTCTGTATAAGCCAAAGTTAAAGTCATAGTCGAAGTCAAAGCCAAAGGCTAAATAAATACCTCAGGATTTTTTTATTGCAGCTTCGGTTTTATTTTTAGACGAAACTAAAGCACACCCCGCCCGCCAACATCTTCACCACGATCAGCATTGCCATCCATGTCGCCGTCATCATCATCATCGTCATCACCAACAGCCATCGTATCTCTTGTCTGCCAGAGTCGCAGACAAGAATGCCAAAGTCGCAGAGTTTCACAGGCTCTGGCCAAAGTCAAAGTCATCTCCTTCTGGTAACGCAAAGAGCTGCTTGTGGCTAGAATAGCAGCATATCCTAGCTCATTATAAACCAGAAGACGAAGAAGAACAAGAAGTAGTTGTTGGAGTAGCAGCAGTTTTATTGCCACATACCAGGAGGGACGGACAGACAGACAGACAGACAGATAGAGGAACTGATAGACCCCCATAACCAAACCACAGCCGAAGGAGACAACAGCATTAGTTCCAACATCCCAAGAAGCACAACAACAAGCCATAATAATAATGTCGAAAGAGTTGAAAGGCGTAAATCTTAATCCCTGAGAATTCAAGATTCTCTGACAGCCATCCCATTAGTAGCCAAAGAACAGAATAAGAAGAAGCAGCGAACAACAAAACACACTTTGGGGGAATGTTAGCCAAGGAAAAGAGGTGGAAATTTCAAGACTTGGGCGAGCGAAGTTTTGTTTTTCGTCTATAGAAAAAAACTCGTCGAAAGTGTTTTTCTATAGAAAAAAACTCGTCGAAAGTATTTTTCCATAGAAAAAAACTCGTCGAAAGTATTTTTCCATAGAAAAAAACTCGTCGAAAGTATTTTTCCTTAGAAAAAAACTCGTCGTAAGTATTTTTCCTTAGAAAAAAACTCGTCGAAAGTATTTTTCCATAGAAAAAAACTCGTCGAAAGTATTTTTCCATAGAAAAAAACTCGTCGAAAGTATTTTTCCATAGAAAAAAACTCGTCGAAAGTATTTTTCCATAGAAAAAACTCGTCGAAAGTGTTTTTCTATAGAAAAAAACTCGTCGAAAGTGTTTTTCTATAGAAAAAAACTCGTCGAAAGTGTTTTTCTATAGAAAAAAACTCGTCGAAAGTGTTTTTTCATAGAAAAAAACTCGTCGAAAGTGTTTTTCTATACAAAAAAACTCGTCGAAAGTGTTATTTTCGTCTATAGGAAAAAACTCGTCGAAAGTGTTATTTTCGTCTATAGAAAAAAACTCGTCGAAAGTGTTTTTTCCTCTATAGAAAAAAATCTCGTCGAAAGTGTTTTTCTATAGAATAAACTCGTCGAAAGTAGTTTTTCTATAGAAAAAACTCGTCGAAAGTGTTATTTTCGTCTATAGAAAAAAACTCGTCGAAAGTGTTTTTTCCTCTATAGAAAAAAATCTCGTCGAAAGTGTTTTTCTATAGAAAAAAACTCGTCGAAAGTGTTTTTTTTTGTCTGTAGAAAAACTCGTCGAAAGTGTTTTTTTCGTCTGTAGAAAAAAAACTCGTCGAAAGTGTTTTTTTCGTCTATGGAAAAAAACTCATCGAAAGTGTTTTTTCCTCTATAGAAAAAAATCTCGTCGAAAGTGTTTTTCTATAGAATAAACTCGTCGAAAGTAGTTTTTCTATAGAAAAAAACTCGTCGAAAGTAGTTGTTCTATAGAAAAAAACTCGTCGAAAGTAGTTTTTCTATAGAAAAAACTCGTCGAAAGTATTTTTCTATAGAAAAAAACTCGTCGAAAGCATTTTTTTCTATAGAAAAAAACTCGTCGAAAGCATTTTTTTCTCCACTGTGGGAAGATTCCCCAAGTGCCTTGAGAAAATCAAACAACCCAAAGAAATCCTTAACTCTGCTTTGCTGTAGAGCCTTGGCCCAAACAACGAAACGATGTCGGATTCTTGGTTGCTTTTTCTTCTTCTTTTTCGCGTTGTTTCTTCTCAACTCAACTTTTTTTCTCCCGATACCATTGCCTGTTTGCTGTCTGTCCATTTGGCTGTCGTTTTTCTGCCTGTATGTCATAAATGTGTGGTATGTCTTCTCAAAGCCATGGTCATGGGTTATAAAATTACAACAGCAACAACAAAAACAAATACAACAATATTTGCTAAAGGCTCACAAAAGCGTGCCTAAACTAAAAGGGCTGTCAAAATTCAACGAACTGCAGACGCATGCATTTGGATATTCAAAAAAAAAAAAAAAAAAAAAAAAAAAAACAAAAAAAAAGAACAACATTTGGCCATCACAGCTAGCCAAACATCCAGTCAGCCAGCCAGCCAACTATCCAACCATCAAGCCACGAACCGCCAAACCGAACGAGTCTATAATGGATAATGACCAAACGGACGGACGAACAAACGAACAGCCAACAAGAAATCCATACCAAACGGCATGCACACACTCACTCACGTACCGGTGTTAAGAGGAGGGGGTAGGACAGACCGACGGACGCAAGTGCGTGCTTTTGAAGAAAGGAAAAACAGGAAGAGGTTCAACCCGAAACTGGGAGACAAGGGGAGCAAATAAACGAACGTTCAGTAAAAAAGTGAAACCTTATTAATCCCAAAGTCAACGCCAAGACGACGGGAATCGTTTTGGTCGCCGTCGTGAACTGGATTTGATCTGTTGCAGAATCTGACATGAATACCAGTGAGACATGGAAGGAGAGGGAGCTGGGAGTAATAATGCGTTCTTTTTACCGCCTGGCGTATTCAAATGAATTGTGGAGAAGCGCGAAATAAAAACGAATAAAGAACTTTGGCAGGATGAGCAACGTAGTAGGCGACATATCACAGGAGAAGAAGACAAAGAGGAATGGGGAAAAAAGGAATGATTGCCAGTATTTTGGTTCGCAGCATCATATGCTGTCTCATGACATGGATATGGATGGCATGATATTGGATAGCTGCTTGGCTTAGAGGATTACGGGTGGTACGACACGGCAGGGCGGAATGGTGCATTTTTTATATGCCTGTTGTTGTTGTCGTTTTAGGATGATACCCTACAGGAGTATCTGTTTTAGAAAACCGATTAGATTCTATAGAAAAACACTTTCGACGAGTTTTCTTTTTTATGGAAAAACGAGAAAAACCACTTTCGACGAGTTTTTTCTATAGACGAAAAAAGTATTCTCGACTAGTTTTTTTTTTTCTATGGACGAAAAAACAAATTTTCGACGAGTTTTTTTCTATGGACGAAAAAAACAAATTTTCGACGAGTTTTTTTCTATGGACGAAAAAAACAAATTTTCGACGAGTTTTTTTCTATGGACGAAAAAAACAAATTTTCGACGAGTTTTTTTCTATGGACGAAAAAAACTAATTTTCGACGAGTTTTTTTCTATGGACGAAAAAAACTAATTTTCGACGAGTTTTTTTCTATGGACGAAAAAAACTAATTTTCGACGAGTATTTTTCTATGGACGAAAAAAACTAATTTTCGACGAGTTTTTTTCTATGGACGAAAAAAAACATTTTCGACGAGTTTTTTTCTGTGGACGAAAAAAACACTACTTTCGACGAGTTTTTTTCTGTGGACGAAAAAAACACTACTTTCGACGAGTTTTTTTCTATGGACGAAAAAAACACTACTTTCGACGAGTTTTTTTCTATGGACGAAAAAAACACTACTTTCGACGAGTTTTTTTCTATGGACGAAAAAAACACTACTTTCGACGAGTTTTTTTCTATGGACGAAAAAAACACTACTTTCGACGAGTTTTTTTCTATGGACGAAAAAAACACTACTTTCGACGAGTTTTTTTCTATGGACGAAAAAAACACTACTTTCGACGAGTTTTTTTCTATGGACGAAAAAAACACTACTTTCGACGAGTTTTTTTCTATGGACGAAAAAAACACTACTTTCGACGAGTTTTTTTCTATAGACGAAAAAACCACACTTTCGACGAGTTTTTTTCTATGGACGAAAAAGAACACATTTTCGACGAGTTTTTTTCTATGGACGAAAAAGAACACGTTTTCGACGAGTTTTTTTCTATGGACGAAAAAAACTCTACTTTCGACGAGTTTTTTTCTATGGACGAAAAAAACTCTACTTTCGACGAGTTTTTTTCTATGGACGAAAAAAACTCTACTTTCGACGAGTTTTTTTCTATGGACGAAAAAAACTCTACTTTCGACGAGTTTTTTTCTATGGACGAAAAAAACTCTACTTTCGACGAGTTTTTTTCTATGGACGAAAAAAACTCTACTTTCGACGAGTTTTTTTCTATGGACGAAAAAAAACTACTTTCGACGAGTTTTTTTCTATAGACGAAAAAAAAACTACTTTCGACGAGTTTTTTTCTATGGACGAAAAAAAAACTACTTTCGACGAGTTTTTTTCTATGGACGAAAAAAAACACACACTTTCGACGTGTTTTTTTCTATGGACGAAAAAAACACACACTTTGGACGAGTTTTTTTTTTTTCTGTGGACGAAAAAAAAAAACACTTTCGACGAGTTTTTTCTATATAGAAAAAAAAACAAATTTTCGACGAGTTTTTTTTCTATGGACGAAAAAAACAAATTTTCGACGATTTTTTTTTTCTATGGACGAAAAAACAAATTTTCGACGAGTTTTTTTTTCTATGGACGAAAAAAAACACTTTCGACGAGTTTTTTTCTATGGACGAAAAAAAAATTTTCGAAGAGTTTTTTCTATGGACGAAAAAAAAAACCGTTTTCGACGAATTTTTTCTATGGGCGAAAAAACACATTTTCGACAAGTTTTTTTTTTTTTCTACATAGAAAAAAACATTTTCGACGAGTTTTTGTTTTATAGGAAAATCTTTTTTATTCTATATACTTATTGTAGCGCCCCACTTTACCCGATTCATCCCATCTGTTGTCCATTCTTCTACGTCTTCTTATCCTTATTTATATACCCGTCTCCTAATCATTCATCTATATTCCGAGGCAAGAGCAAACCAATAATTTACTTCAACTTTTTTTTTTTTTTTTTTTGAAGTCAAAAAATCCAACACGATTTGCAAATAAAAGAAGATATTCATTCGCCCAGAATGAGATGACCAGGACGGAATGGCAAATGGCTTTGTTTGGCCTAAGACGCAGCAGAAGAAAGAGGAGGAATAAAATAATAATAATAGTTTGATTTAGATTAAGGTTAGAATGGCAATTCATTTTCAACATTATGTGGCATCAACTGAAAAACAACAGCAACAACAACAAAACAACAACATCCCAAAGAGATCTCTTCAAGGATTAAAGACTCTTAAATATTTGTTATTTTCGGACTCACGTCCGTCTTGTCGTTGTTGTTATCTTTGCAGCAGAAAATTATGATTGACAAGAGCTTGTGGTGGTGTGTGGGTCTGCTCTCGTAGAACAGAGACTCTAATCTAAATTAGATGCGGCATCATATATTTGCGTTTCGCTACGATTCGGCTAACAACCCAACCCAACTAACCGCCTGTCGCTTATCATTCCCCAACGGACATCTGATGGATGAATTTATCATTTGAGCGTGACGTATAAACGTTACTCCTTTTTTTTCTTGGAACGAATGGTTTTAATTGGTTGTTGGAAATATTAAGATTAGAATTTTGAAGTTGATGGAATAATATCACAGGATTAAGAGGCTGGGAAGCTATTTGGAGGTTGTTTTTAATGGTGGGGAAACAAAGAGCAAAAAAGGAAACCGAAGGGGGGAGGGTGTATATGCTTTATTGCAATTAACATTTTTAGCAGGTCTTCTATGAGAGAAACCTACCAGGTGTTCTATGAGAGGAGACCTCAAGGTAATCTGTGAGAGAAAACCATAAGGTCTCTGAGAAGGGCTTCTCTTCTATGGAAAGAGCTTCTCTCTTCTATGAGAAGAGCTTCTCTCTTCAATGAGAAGAGCTTCTCTCTTCTATGAGACGAGCTTCTCTTTTCTATGAGAAGAGCTTCTCTCTTCTATGAGAAGAGCCTCTCTTCTATGAGAAGAGCTTCTCTCTTCTATGAGAAGAGCTTCTCTCTTCTATGAGAAGAGCTTCTCTCTTCTATGAGAAGAGCTTCTCTCTTCTAAGAGAAGAGTTTCTCTCCTATGAGAAGAGCTTCTCTTCTATTGGAAGAGAGCTTCTCTTATATGATAAGAGAGCTTCTCTCTTCTATGAGAAGAGCTTCTCTCTTCTATGAGAAGAGCTTCTCTCTTCTATGAGAAGAGCCTCTCTTTTCTATGAGAAGAGCTTCTCTCTTCTATGAGAAGAGCTTCTCTCTTCTATGAGAAGAGCTTCTCTCTTCTATGAGAAGAGCTTCTCTCTTCTATGAGAAGAGCTTCTCTTCTATTGGAAGAGAGCTTCTCTTCTATTGGAAGAGAGCTTCTCTTCTATTGGAAGAGAGCTTCTCTTCTATTGGAAGAGAGCTTCTCTTCTATGAGAAGAGAGCTTCTCTTCTATGAGAAGAGAGCTTCTCTTCTATGTGAAGAGAGCTTCTCTTCTATGTGAAGAGAGCTTCTCTTCTATGTGAAGAGAGCTTCTCTTCTATGTGAAGAGAGCTTCTCTTCTATGTGAAGAGAGCTTCTCTTCTATAAGAGAAGAGCTTCTGCTCTTCTATGAGAGAAGAGCTTCTGCTCTTCTATGAGAGAAGAGCTTCTGCTCTTCTATGAGAGAAGAGCTTCTGCTCTTCTATGAGAGAAGAGCTTCTGCTCTTCTATGAGAGAAGAGCTTCTGCTCTTCTATGAGAGAAGAGCTTCTGCTCTTCTATGAGAGAAGAGCTTCTGCTCTTCTATGAGAGAAGAGCTTCTGCTCTTCTATGAGAGAAGAGCTTCTGCTCTTCTATGAGAGAAGAGCTTCTGCTCTTCTATGAGAGAAGAGCTTCTGCTCTTCTATGAGAGAAGAGCTTCTGCTCTTCTATGAGAGAAGAGCTTCTGCTCTTCTATGAGAGAAGAGCTTCTGCTCTTCTATGAGAGAAGAGCTTCTGCTCTTCTATGAGAGAAGAGCTTCTGCTCTTCTATGAGAGAAGAGCTTCTGCTCTTCTATGAGAGAAGAGCTTCTGCTCTTCTATGAGAGAAGAGCTTCTCTTCTATGAGAGAAGAGCTTCTCTTCTATGAGAAGAGAGCTTCTCTTCTATGAGAAGAGTTTCTCTTCTAAGATAAGAGCTTCGCTTCTAAGAGAAGAGCTTCTCTTCTATGAGAAGAGTTTCTCTTCTATGAGAAGAAATTTTCTTTTATGAGAAGAGTTCTATTCTATGAAAAGAGCTTATATTCTAAGAGAAGATCTTCCCATCTATGAGAAAGGTTTATACTCTTCTATGAGGATGGCTTTTGCTTTTTATGTGAGAAGAGCTTCCCTGTTCTTTTATGAGAGAAGGGCTTCTCTGCTCTTCAATGAGAGAGGAGCTTCGGCTCTCTATAAGAAGAGCTTCGGCTCTACAATGAGAAGAGGTCTGCTCCTCTATGAAAAGATGTTCTGCTCTTCTTTGAGAATAGGTTCTGCTCTTCTTTGAGAGGAGGTTCTGCTCTTCTTTAAGAAGAGGTTCTGCTCTTCTTTAAGAAGAGGTTCTGCTCTTCTATGAGAAGGGGTTCTGCTATTCTATGAGTGGAGCTTCTGCTCTTCTGTGAAAGAAGAACTTCTCGGCTCTTTTGTTGGAGAAGAGCTTCTCTGCTTTTCAATGAGAGATGAGCTTCTCTGCTCTTCTATGAGAGAAGCACTTCCCTGCTCTTCGAGGAGAAGAGCTTCTTCTTTTCAAGGAGAAGAGCTCTACTCATCTTTGAGAGAAACGATTCTGCTCTTATTTGAGTAAAGGGATTCTCTTTTTCTTTGAGGAAAGAGATTCTGCTCTTCTTTGAGAGAAGAGCTTCTGCTCCTCTATGAGAAGAAGAGCTTCTACTCTACTGGTTTTCTATTAAAAATTCTTCTGATCTTCTATGAGGAGACCTTTTCTGTCTTCCATGAGGAAAATCTTTCAGGTCTACTATGAGAAGATCTTCTGCTCTGGTGTTCCTTACTAAGACCTCCTATCCCTCTTGTTCTATTTCTTTTCTATAATGGAATTCCAATAATGGAATTGTCCTATAGTCCGAACAACAATGTTGTAAACACTCATTTGTTACGGATGAGCTCAAGCGATGAGGAGGAGGAAACAACAAGTAAACCTACAGCAACAACTACAACAACAATAAAAAACAATACAAATGTACATCTGGTATACATATTTTTTACATTATTATTCATTTGGCAGTACATGGCAGTGGAGACGATGATGATGATCATCCTCTCCATGGCTAGAAGAACTCATCCTATGAATGCAAAAGCCAAGCCACCAAAACCGCTTGAATCCTATTGGATTTACACCAAAAGGGGTAAGGGTTTGGGTAGGGGTGAGGGTAAAACAGGTTTAGTTTTGCCATAAAGGAACCTAAACATATTCCATACAAAGTGCATGAAGTACAAAGCTGGAACCAAGTTCTCTCCCAGCTGGGCCAAGGAAGAAATCAAAGAATAGGAAATTGTGTTTTCTTTTTTTACATTTCATTTCAAATACCAACACTTGGCTGTAAGCTATTCATTGTTATGGCCGTGGCCAGGGTTCAGTGCCATGGCTTGGCCAGCGGTAGCAGAAGGTAGCAGCTATGGCACCTTAACTGGTATTAGCTGATTATTCTACACCTTTTTTGGTGATGGCGGTGGTGATGGCGGTGGTGGTGGTGGTGGTGTTGGTGGTTGTTTGAATGGATACCTGTTGCTGTCCCCCGATGACTATTTTCTTTTTCTATTGTTGTTGTTTTTTGTTGCTGCTGTTGTAATGACATGCTACTTAGTTGTTCTTTGTTGTTGTTGTTGTCATTGTTCTCATTGCTGCCATTGACTTCTTGGTTGTAGCTATTACATATTATTTGTTTATGTCACCCTCAAAGTCCAGTTGAATTAATCATGGCTTGCCAAGCCTCCCCCTCCCTTCCTCGCTTTTCCACAATCTGAACACCAGCCCATCAGTAGCCTACACAGCTCTTTGTCTAGTTACGGTATTCCGTTTGTAATTTTTGGATTTATGTTCTTCTGCCTCCTCGCCTTCATCGTTTCCACTCCATTGATTTGGTTTTTTATTTTCCCTAAAGGTTTTAAAGTTCGGAGCTCTTTCTTTGATACCAAGGGGGGGTTGCGATGACTAAGTCAACTCCATGCAAGACTGCAAAGGAGGGGACCGCAAGTATATATATGGATGATATGATTTTTTTTTATTTCAACCCAACAGGTAACTGGTCGAAACATAACAAACTAAGGCAAATCAAACGGTTTTTTATTTTCAATTCCAAAAAAAGTAAAAAAAAATACCCACTAATAACCACAATCACGACCACGGACGGTGATGATGATGACAACATTGACTGGCAATTTTGTTTTCCATTCTTGGGTAATTTTTTTCGGTGGATCTTTCAAAAAAAAAAAAAAAAAAAAAAAACAGAAAAAAGAAAAAAGAAACGGACAAAGGGCCTTTTTTGTCAACTCAAAAGCCAGTCAGCCAGTGGAACATTGAGCTCATACTTAACACTACTTTTTGGTCTAAATGTGTGTGAACTTGTGTATGTGTGTGTGTGTGTGCGTCTACTATTAAGGAATTTTCACATACTGTTGTCACATCGGTTTTTTCGAATTGAAAAAAATCTAAAAAAAAACTCAGCAATACAACACAATGGAATTGAAAATAATCACATTAAGAAGAGAGCCCTCCGAACCGTAAAGAAGAAGCAGAACAAACATCTAAAGGGGAGAAGAAATACACACACACACAAAATCATACTGCACAATGGACCAGCTCGAATCAGCTGGGTAAAGGATTAGAGTCATGAAGATATTATTTAACTGTGAAAACAAATTTCTTTGTTAACTATTTATGCCTTCAGAGGTGACATTCACTAATTGGACGTAACGAAATTGGAGCACAGAGAACGGTAGATCGGTCTAATTTAAAAAAAATTCCAAAATAGAGGGGATAAATTTAAACACGGACTTTTTAATAATAAAAGTTCGAATAGGGGTAATATATTTGAAGAGGGGCCTTTATAATAAGGACCGGCTCTTAAAAACCGGAAAAAATGGAAGGTAATAGTTCCAATGCCGCTAAACCAAAAAAAAAAAAAAAAAACAAATTGTAATTTTCAAAAAAACCGGTTTACTACAATAAAACCCGGTTCTAAACCCGAATACCCGGTTTTTAAAACGCCACTAAATAGTTCCGGAATTCATTATAAAGCCCAACAAGTTTCTTTCAATGTACTTTCTAGTAGAAAAATCGATTTATTATAATAAAACCCGGTTTGAAAACCGAATAACCGGTTTAATTAACCACCAAAAAAAATCATTAAAAAAGGTAAAATGGCAAATGAGAAAATAAAAACATTTCAATGTAGTTATTATCGTATGAAACCGGTTCCTAGTCCGAATAACCGTAATATAAAAATGGATTTATTATAACAAACCCCGTTTTAAAAGCCGAATAACCCGTTTCATAAGTCACAAAAAAATCATTCAAAATGGGGAAAATATCAAATGAGAAAATAAAAACATTTCATAGTAATTATTATAATAAAAACCGGTTCTAAACCCGGTTCTAAACCCGGTCCTAAACCTAAATACCCGATTTCTAAAGCCACTAAATTGTTCCCAAATTCATTGTAAAACACAACAATTCACAACGCGGTACTTTCTAGTGGAAAGACCTATTTATTATAACAAAACCCGGTTTTAAAACCGAATAACCGGTTTCATAAAACAGCAAAAAAACATTCAAAACTGGTGAAATATCAAATGAGAAAATAAAAACATTTCAATGTAGTTATTATCATGTGAAACCGGTTCCCGGCCCGAATAACCGGTTTCTAAAGCCACTAAATTGTTCGCAAATTCATTGTTAAGCACAACAATTAACAACGCGGTACTTTCTAGTAGAAATAGCTATTTATTACAACAAAACCCGGTTTAAAAACCGAATAACCAGTTTCATAAATCACAAAAAAATTATCCAAAATAGGTAAAATGGCAAGTGAGAAAATAAAAAAATTTAATTGTAGTTATAATAATAAAAAACCGGTTATAAACCCGAATAACCGGTTTCTAAAGCCACAAAATTGCTCTCAAATTCATTGAAAAACACAGCAATTTACAATGCGGTACTTTCTAGCAGAACAATCGATTAATTATAACGAAACCCGGTTGAAAACCCCGAATAACCGATTTCATATATCACAAAAAAAATCATTCAAAAAAAGATAAAATATCAAATGAGAAAATATAAACATTTCACTGCGATTATTATAATATAAAACCGGTTCCTAACCCGAATATCCGGTTAAAAAGGCCAATTAATTGTTCCCAAATTCATTGTAGAGCTCAACAATATGCAACAAAAGTTCTTTACAAAAGAAACATCTATCTATTACAACAAAACCGATTTTAAAATCCGAATAATCGATTTCATTAATCACGAAAAATTTAATAAAAACTGGAAAAATAGCCAATGGGGAAATAAAACATTTCACTAAAATCGGGTTATTTATTTAAAAAAAATAAATACGAAAAAGTTTGAATTACAGTACAAAACCGGTTCCTAACCCGAATAACCGGTTACAAAAGCCAATAAATTATACCCAAATTAATTGTAAAGCACAACAATATACAACACAGTTCTTTACAAAATAAAAATCTACCTATTACATCAAACCCCGGTTTAAACCCCGAATAACCAATTTCATAAATCTCGAAAAATTTAATTAATTAATTAAAATTTAAAAGTGAGAATGGCAAATGAAAAGTTAAAACATTTCGTTGTAATTATTATAATAAAAAACCGGTTCCAAACAAATTTCGGTTCAAAGACTCGCAAAAAACACAAACATTAAAAAATCCGACTTCAAACCCGAATAAGCGTTTTCTGAAACCAAGAAAAATTGTTCCCAAAATCATTGAAATTACAAAAAATAAAAAAATGTATTTTATTATAACAAAATCCGGTTTTGAAATTGAATAGTCGATATGGAAAATTGTCCCCAACAAATTAAAAGGTAAAAAAATAAAATAAAAGATTTTTTAGCTTAAACCCGGTTTCAAATCCTACGAAAATTTATTCAGAAAGACTAAAACTAAAAAAAGCTTTAATGGAACAAAAATTAAAAAAAAATATATTTATCAAACCGGTTTCAAACCCGAATAACCGGTTTCAAACCCGAATAACCGGTTTCAAACAATTTACAATTGTTAAAGCCCACAATTTTACAATAAGTTTCTTTGTTAAGAAAAACAGCGGTAATAGAAACATCGGCTATTACAATAAAAATCTGTTCTTAAAACCGAATAACCAATTTCAATAATTACGACAAATTTTCCAGGGTTTTTATAACATTAAATAGGTTCATTATATTAAAAACCGGTTACAAAAACCTGAAAAACCAAATAAACATGAAAAGAACAGAAAAAATTAAATTGGGTTCTTTATTTATAAAAAAAAAAATCCGAATGCGGTTCTAAAGAATATAGAAAATTATAAAAAAAAATCCGGTTCCAAAACGTATAACCGCTTTTCAGAATTCACAAAAAGTAGTTCTCAAAACATTTTTTTTTTTAATTTGAGAACCAAGTCTTTATTATAACCAAAAAATAAAATAAAAAGGGCAAACATTTGATCCGGTAAAAATTTAAAAAAGGTTCTTTATACCAATCACTTGCTCCATCATTATAAAAAACCGGATACGACTTCGCCACTATAAAAAATAAAATTCCGGCTTTTTAAAGAAAGCCTCGATGTATTCTAATAAAAATCCGGCTCCAAAATCAAAAAACAAAAAAAAACTATATATTTTTTTTTCTTTATAAAAAATAGATTTATTATAAAAAACAGGATTAAAAACCATATAATCGATTTGAAAAAAAAAAGAAACCAGTTGTAATTAAATTATTTTTGAAAAAAAAAATTGAAATTGAAATTTTATAATCGGTCTGTTCTAGAGCCAGCAAAAATCTACTAGTTTTGCCAATTTTGTCGTAGTAAAAAATTTTTCATTCTTACAGTTGTGGAGCAGAACAATATCCAAAACCAGCGAGATTGTTCTAGTTCTGCTGCTTTTTTTCGATATCATAAAGGAAAAGTCAGTTTTCGTAGTAAAAAGTTTTACATTCTGCTGTTCTGAAACAGAGCAATAATAACATTAAAGAAATCGTCTGAAATGCGATCAACCGACTTCAAAAAATCCTAAAATTTTAAATATTGAAAATAGTTAGAAAAAGATTCATGATTATAGAAATCGGATCGAAATGGATTGTTTCCTAAAATATATTCTCCAACGTCGTCTTATATCCACTCAATGAGGACAAATTTTTTCAGGATTCCTACGCATATAATCCAAAACAAACCGTCGAGAAGGGAGGATCTAGTTTTAGTAAACATATCTAGTTTTAGTAAAAATATTGAAATGTGCGGAATTTGAAAAAATCGATTTTATATTTTCGCATTTTATTTGAGTTATTCAAAATTTTGTCACTTTGTTGGAGATGTGCCGGAAAGAGTGGGCAGATATTTTCCAATTTTTTTTTTGCGATAAATATTACGATTTGTGAAGTTTCAGCCAAACCAGATACCTAAATCGCCTTGATTTTTTCTTTTTTTTGAATTTTTTTGTTGTTTTTTGTTCGGCTTGAGGCCAGAATTAAAAAAAAAAAACAATAGATTTTATTTTATATTTTTACATTTTTTTTTTAATTTTTATAGTTTGTGGAGAGATACGAAAAAGATTGGGCCAAAACATCCCAAATATTGCGATTTTTGTGGTACCAAAGATATACCCATATAGGTTTGCCAGACCGAAGACCGTTAAAAAATCAAATTTATTTCACCTCTTCATTTCTTCCTATTTGTCCCATTGATTACTTTCCAAAGACACCCAACCCATTGTGCCAGTGAACAATGAGGATGCATGGTCGGACGGCTGGATGTATGGATGGATGCAACAAGTAGGAACACAAAAACGCAACTCATCCGTGCATCGACGGAAAGTCAACACAGCAGCCTTTGGGCTAGCAACGCTACGCTACGTACATACAAACAAACAAACATATCCAGTCAGCCAACAACATAAAAAGACAAATAGTAACATTACAACAATAAGAACAACAATAACAAAGAACGAACTGCAAACAAATAAACCTGGCTAACAACAACAAGGAAAAAATCGAAAAAAAAACTAAAGAAAAAACCCTTGCGGCAGTTGAGAGAGCCGAAGATGAGCCAAGTTCTAAAAATATCAACGCAGCAAGCCAGGAATGGGTGCCACAGGCCAAGACAGGCTTGAATGTTGGTTGGGTCTGTGGTGGTCTGGAGTGGGGATGGAGATGGTGGTGGGGTTTTGGACTAGAATTCGTTGTTTTGTGTTTGTCTGTCCAGCCGAAAATGGGTTCCCTAATCTTGTTGTTGCGGCTGGCTGGCTGTTCGGTTCGGTTGGTTGGTGGGGGGTTATTTGTTTGATATGTTGGTATGATATGGCATGGATCGTCGCTGCTTTGGGTTTGATTTTGTTGCTTCTTTCGTTTCGTTTCATTTCATTTTTTTTTGGTATTTATTTTCTTTTTCTCTTCTCCCCCCCCCCCCCCCACACCTCTCAAACTCTCTGGATGGGACCCTGGCTTAGAGTTTGTTTTTGTTGTTGCTTTGTGTTTTTTTTTCTCTCTCTCTGTTATATACCAACATGTTTGTTGGTGTTATTTACACACGTAGTCACAAACACACACATAGAGCCAGGGAATTACTATTTCTTTTGTTAGCCAAGACCTAAGACGACTTCTTGGCCTTCTTCGTTTGTTCTTACCACCAACGACTGTTGCCCCGACTCTGGCTCTGGCTCTGGGTGTGTAGGAATGTGTGTGGTGTGTGGCACATCTTTCTTTGGCGCTGTGGCCGCTGCTGCCATTGTTTGTTGTTTCTTGGTGTGTGTTCAAGCCTTGTTCTTGTTCTTCTTCTTCGTGCTTCTTCTTCTTCTTTATTTATTACTCATTTGCTTTGTGGCCGAAGAAGGCGAGTCTTGGCTAAGAATTCCTTTTAAGCTTACAGCATATCCCAAATTCAGGCATTCGCGATCGAGAATTTGAAACGGCAACAAGTCGCGCTCTCCCAGACCACGAAAATCAAAGGAAATACCAAATAAGAATTTCTGTCAATATCAAGAAACAGCAACAACAACAACAGCAAATAGAAAATAATATCCCATAAAAATAGCTACATTATATACCACATAACTATACCTATATACCAGCAGTGAACAGTGTATGAGTGTGTGTGAGACTTTGTGCCCCAGGAGACCAACACTGTGTTGACTTTTATTTTTAACAAAAAAATAAAAAATTCGAAAAAAAAACTTGTGTGTGTGTGCTCGACTTTAAGCCTTGCTTTGCTTTGTCTGTGTGTGTGTGTGGAGCAACGCGCCTAGAAGTAGAGACGGCCGTTACCAAAGTTTGTTAGCTTAACGACACGGCTTGTCAGTTCAAATCGAGACGCCGTTAGTAAAACACTGTGAATATTCTCAAAGATTCTTCCACGGATTCCGGTGAAATTCCCAAGACCATAATTCAAAAAAAAAAAAATTTTTTTTTTTTGAAAAAAAGCACATCACACATCTCAAAATGAATAAAATCTTAATTTGTTTGTTAAGTTTAGCGGTGCTATCTGCAGGTGAGTAGGTGTAAAATAATTGGAATTGAAAAAATATTTAAAATTTATTAAAAAAAATAAATAAACTAAATTTAATTTAAAAAAAAAATATTAAAAAAAATAAAAATAGGATTGAAGAGCTCGAAAAAATGTGCCAAAAAATTAAAAAAAAATCAAAAATCATAAAAGTAAAAATAAAAAAATTCTTTCTTTTTTTTATTATTCCACAAAAATTAAGATTATTATTTAATATTTCCAAAAGAACAGACGAAAATTTTAAATTAAATTGAAGAAAAAAATTAAATCTAACAATTTTCAAGTATCCCATAAAATATTAAATTATTTTTTTTTTAAATTTCTACAAAATTTGTTGCAGGCCGTTCACATTCGGCGCAAAAAGGCAACAAATATATGGGGCCGGGTTTTTTGGCAAAACCTGTCCACAACCACCGCAGAAATTATCCCAATTCTGTTGGTAGTGCATCCCATAATTGGTCCTCAAATGGATTTGCTCAGTTTTCTTGGGTTTTTAGTGAGGATGGTGAGGATGCTTCGAGATTTCAATTTGCTTGTAATTTCTGCGGGGTGTGTAGTCTGGGTGGCGATGGGATCAAAATGCCGGAAATGGTTTGATAGGGTTCGCTACGTACGAAATTAGGCTCGAACAGGGTTGAGTTAAAGAGTATTATAAAGGTAGTGAATGACAGGGTGACTCAGGCTAAGAAGTGACTAGGCAGCCCTATGATTGCTGAGTAGGTGGGAACCTACTACTACTCCGGGGTGAGCTGAAATGAGAATTCACAATAGAATAAAAAATGGCTATTGACAGTTGAAAAGAAAAAGGAATGAAAATTGAAAATGGCTCAGGAAAATGGTGTTTCGTGGAAAATGAGCGTCTGGCGGGATTCACTGAGAAGAGGGGTATAAAAGGCTGCGAGCATAAGAAAAGCCAAAGTTAAGAATAAGACGTTACCGGTGAAACTTAGCTAGAGAGCAGTGAAGAAGTGGAAAAATTTAATTTGTGTGTTGCGATTTTTTTATTGTGTAAGTAGTTTGTAACAGTGGTTTGTTGAGTAATGTGTTGTTATATGTGATGTGTGTTGCTCCAACAGGAATATTCCGGTGGTGTATCAAGCTTTTTTGGAAGCACCGAAAATTGTCCGGTTTTGGTCAGCACAACGGCGGGAAATTGCCTTTTCTTTTTGGTAACGCAAGGTAGTGGCAAGTTGTCCACAGGAGAAAAAAGCCAAAAAAAGTTACATTGAGGGTGTGGAGATTTGAATTGTAAACTGGCCAGCTGCAACTTTGAGCTTTTTGCTGTGCCTGTTATTGATCCCGCCCAGAACGCCGGCATTGTAAAAGGACCAGTCAACAAGTCCAGCTTCATTTCAGGGTTTGCCTGGCGTTCAAAATCTGTTTCCTCCGGAAAGAAGCGTAAACTGGAAGAAGAGATAAGAAGAATTAATCAATAACGTTATAAATCACTGCTCAGGTAAAAGGTGTCTTACCGTTGTGTTGTCCTTGATAGATATATTTATATATATATGTGACGTCCATAAAATTTGCTGTCTCCTTTTTTGGAACTAAAAGAAAAGAAAAAAAGAGTTAATAATCATAAATTTCGAGAAAAAAAATATAATATTCAGTATAAAGATTTAGTAATAAGATAGGTTATAGTTCTTAGGATTTAAGTAATAATCAGTTTGTAAGGGAAAAATACCGCGTTTATTTTTAAAGGCTAGGAGGTGTTACAGTAAAATTATCTTGAGTCCTTGTGATTCGATCTGATAGTTTAGGCCGTGGAATTTTAGCGGCAATTAGGCCGGTTAAGAGAGCTCTTTTAGGTGGCTAGTAATTTCGTATAGACGCGGAATATTGCGCGGGAAAAGCAAGGCAAAGGATAATATATTGGTTTCTACCGAGTAATTAAAGCCATAGATTTAAGAAAGCCCGGTATTATTCTTAATTTGTTTTTTTTTATACCATACAGTTTGTCAATTTTAGTGTAAGAAAAAAAAATAGTAGAGAAAAAAATTAAGAAAATATTTAAAGCTAACTTATTTTTTTTAATAAAATTAAAAATGATTCTTTTGTAAACAGTAGATACTAATATGTGTTGCTAAGTTTGTATAGCTTGGGGGGAAGGTGGTATGAAGTAAGTGTGTGATTCGAAGCGTGTGGCTCAAGGGGATTCAGAGAAACGCAAGAAATGGAAATACTGGATCCAGGTAGGGTGGGCGAGTGTGGGATCGATCCACCGAGATCCCTGTATGATGACTCCTATTTTGTATATCGTAGAGTAGAGCAATTGTAGTAAAGTCCCCTTTCAATGTTAGTGTGTTGGATTCGATTGGCGGGTTGAGATCCCTAGCCCTGGGAGTCTCTGTGACAGTCGGATGGCCTAATCGTATGCCGAGCATATGCACACATAACAGAGATGGCGCCCAACATTCTAAAATAAAGCTTTATTGTACCTGATACCACTGTCAAAAATGGCGACTCAAACATGGCCGTGTTAAACTGTGATATTAGGTTAGTAACTCTGTGCAGTAACATCGACGCACACAGCCATAGAATGCTAGTAGATTTTAAATAGACAAAAGAAAATGTTTTTGACAAATAATATTCTGTGATATTAGTATGCATCCGAACTTTAGAGAGATGGGTTACGAAGTGCGATATTACTATATCAAATATATTATGGGAACGTTTTCTCCACTGTTCTAAGTAGGGTGTAATCAATAGCTTGTAATTCCGAGCTGGAATAAAACAATTTGTATTGAGAATCCTACTGTTAAAATTTGTTTTTGTGAAATAACCCAAATAAATTATAGACAGGAATAAGTACATCGAGTAGCAGCAATAGCGATTTTGATCTGAGAGATGCAAAAATCTTAGTATTGCATATAAAAACCCTGAGCTTTCATTTATGAAATGTAATAGATATGTCAGGGGTCCGAAGTTAACAAAGCACTATAATTTATTAGAAGAATAAGAATGTCTAAGGGAAGAGTCATACACCTCATAAAGGGCACTAAAATTATTAAAAAAAAATAATAATAATAATAAAAAAATAAATAAATAAAAAAAAACCACACACACACTGCTTCTGAAAATTACACTTCCCCCGTAGATCTATGTTGTAATTATCAAATTTGAAAATTTGTATGTGTAATTGTAATTGAATGTATTTATAAAAAGTATTTGTGTTGCAAATGTTTCATATTTAAAAAAAAAAAGGTTAACTGAATTTAAAACTTACTTACAAGAAAAGGTTTCGTCCGAGATTCAATTGATAACAAATGAGAAGATAAATTTTGGGTATAGGTCATGATCTACAATACCCGCAATAGTAAAAGAAATAAGAGAGACAGACCCGAAAATTTTGACCTAAACCGATCGACTTATTTTCCAGAGCAGAGTAAGCAAAGACGAATAGGGTCGGACGAAATGGCGAATGAGGATAGGAACATGAGTGCTTTGCAATTTATCGATCTAGCAGACACGATAATGCGAAGAGATCAGAACACCAATCATGTGCCAACAGTGAGTGATAATTTGAATAATAATGGTCCAACTACTTCCGACCTACATGGACTAGTACAAGATGAAGCAGCGTCTGTCCAGAAGTCATTGGAAGATAAAGTTAAAAAAATGGTCGAAACAGAAATATCTGATGTGAAGAAAATGATAGATTCTTTATCAAAAGGCATGAGAGAACTATCCGACACTGTGCGTAAACAATTAATTGTACCCCCAACGGCTACAATAGCCTCTAATTCTATTACAAATAGTAATGCTAATCCGACGTCAAACAATAATAATGACGCAGTAAATAGGAATATGCCACCAATTATCCAATTTCCGAGTGCTAGTCAAACTCCATTATCAGATCAATTTACTGGCCCGATAACGAATACGTTTAGAGTGGAACCACTAGGAATACGAGTTGATAAACTTGGTTTAAATTTCAGTGGTGACCCGAAAGGCTTAAGAGTTATGGATTTTATTAAGCGGTTAGAGATCATGCAGGCTCAATATAACATTCCATGGTCTGAAGTGTTGAGGGATTTCGCCTTTCTGGTTTCTGGTCAAGCCAGAGAATGGTATTGGCTGCATAGACAAAGTAATGTTTACACCGATTGGGTGGGTCTTAAAGAAGCGCTGATAAGCCAGTATCAAACCCCACAATCCAAATTCGACATACTCAGGGATTTGTTAGAAAGGAAACAAAGGCCAAATGAAAGCATCAATAGTTATTTTCACGAGATGGGAATTTTGCGATCTAGATTACTTCAACCTATTTACGAGTACGAAATGATTAAGATCCTAAGGGGAAATATACGTGAAGATATAAAACGACATGTATATCAGATGACCATTTCGTCGGTTGAACAGCTACGAATAGAATGTATTGAAGCCGAGAGAAATTTCCCTAGGCGCGAAAATAGAGCTGTAACGTTCCCCCAGCGACCTATCCGCCAAGTAAATGAAATATATGATGAAATTTATGAAAAGCCTGTAGAAGTACCGGAGGAGAATATTGGTGAAGAGCTGTCAGCTATCCGGATACAAAGCCAAATTAGAGTCCCAATGATCTGCTGGAACTGTCGAGAAAAGGGGCATGTTTTTATGGACTGTCCAGTAGAAGTCCGGAAATTGTTCTGCTATAGGTGTGGGAAGCCGGACACAGTAACCCCAAAGTGTCCTGTCTGTCAACAGGGAAACTCCCGAAGGGGTGTGGAAGTAACAGGGGAAACACACCCGTCAGAGAACCCTGTGAATCGGAAGAATTAGCACCCAAAAACGTCCGAATTTTAATAAAAAACAACGATAATATATTTAGAGATAAGAGTAGTGTAGAATCGAAAAATTTTTCTGCAGGTCAGAGGCATTACATTCCATTAGAAAATCGCCAAAGAAATTATGCTAAGGTCAAGGAGAGAATTTTTAACTCAGAGTTTACTGTAATCCCGAAAAAAATTATTGAATTGAGACAAAAATCCAAGAAGTGGCGTGAGCAGCGAAGATATTTGATAGAAACTATTTCGAGAGTGACTGGTATTGCCTCAGATCCCAGAGTTTTCTCGGAAATCAGTATGCAAGGAAAAATCATGAATGGGCTCCTAGACACCGGCGCTTCGGTTACTATGTTAGGGAAAAATTGCCGAGAGATAATAGAAGAACTTGGCATTCCAATTATACCAATGTCCAGCAGGGTAACCACCGCCGGAGGTACACAGTATAATGTTTTAGGGAAAATTAAAGCCATCATAAAATACCAAGAGCAGGAAAAATTTATGACACTGTATCTATGTCCTCAATTGGAACAAGAACTATATCTTGGAATAGACTTCTGGCGAACATTCGAATTAGCCCCTGATGTGATAGGAACTGCTGAAATTAATATAGAAAAAGTTTTCAGGGATATGACTGATACGGGTCCCGACTACAAACTCAACCCTCACGAGTTAACAAATGATCAAGAGAATCGATTAAAATGCATAGTAAAAAAATTCAAGACCTTTGAACAAAATGGGCTAGGTTGTACTAGTTTAGAAAAGCATTCGATTAAGCTCGTGGAAGGTGCGGAACCGGTTAAAGACCGCCACTATCCAATGTCTCCAGCGGTTCAAGCTATCACGTACCAAGAAGTCGATAATATGTTAGCACTTAATGTTATTGAGGAAAGTGAAAGCCCTTGGAGCAATCGTACAACTATCGTACGAAAGCCCGGAAAAAATCGTTTCTGTCTGGATGCTCGAAAGTTAAATAAGCTCACGGTCAAGGACGCATACCCCCTGCAAAACATTGAAGGAATACTAAGTCGCATTGATGAAACTCATTACATTAGCAGTGTGGATCTTAAATATGCGTTCTGGCAAATCGAATTAGACGAAGAAAGCAAGCCGTACACCGCTTTTACGGTCCCAGGTCGTCCATTGTATCAATTCCGTGTGATGCCGTTTGGATTGTGTAATGCTGCACAAAGGTTATGTCGACTGATGGACAAAGTCATTCCCCAACGACTCAAGGAGAATGTCTTTGTGTACCTGGACGACCTGTTGATTATTTCAAGTGATTTCGACGAGCATCTTCGTCTATTGAATGAAGTAGCCGATTGCCTTGACCGAGCGAGTTTAACAATCGGGTTAACCAAGTCAAAATTTTGTTTTCGTCAGTTGAGATATTTGGGTTTTATTATTGGAGAAGGCATGTTGCGTACTGACCCCGAAAAAGTAGAAGCAATTCGAAAAATTAGAATTCCCAAAAGTGCTAGGGAAGTGAGAAGTTTTCTGGGTACAGCAGGATGGTACCGAAGATTTATTAAAGACTTCGCGTCACTTTCAGCTCCCCTTACTGATACCCTGAAGAAATCGCCCAAATTCGTAATTACGGAAAAGGCAAAGGAGGCATTTGAAAACTTAAAGAGGGCCTTAACTTCCGCACCGGTGTTACGCCACGCAGATTTTTCCAAACCCTTTTTTATTCAATGTGATGCTTCGGAATATGGCATCGGCGCTGTTCTATTTCAGCTGAATGCCGAAGGACATGAGCATCCGATCGCTTTCTATTCGAAAAAGCTCAATAAGTGTCAGAGAAATTATAGCGTGACAGAGAAGGAATGCTTGGCGGCGGTGATGGCTATCAAAACTTTCCGTCCTTACGTGGAGCTAATGGAATTCACCGTGATAACAGATCACGCTAGTTTACAATGGCTGATGAGTCTAAAGGACCTCAGTGGTCGTTTAGCTCGCTGGTCATTGCAACTTCAGGGATTTAACTTCAAAATCGAGCACCGAAAAGGAAAGGAAAATGTTGTCGCCGATATGCTATCCCGCCTACCCAATGCCGACGAAATAGACATGAATCGGGTTTTTGAATTCGAGACCACCGAGTTTGAAAGTGATTCGTACAAACAGCTTAGAGAAATTATTGCAAATAAAAAGGAGAATCTCCCCGATCTAAAGATTGTCGACAATATGGTATTTAAAAGAGATCACAAGTCCTATAACCCAGAAACACAAGAGTTTCAGTGGAAATTGTGGGTCCCAGAGTCTTTGACCCATTCTTTAATAGAGCAAGCCCATGATAGAACGACGTCAGCTCACGGAGGCATATCAAAAACCATTTTTCGTTTAAGAGAAAAATATTACTGGCCTCTAATGGTATCCCAGGTTAGGCAATATGTGTCTAAATGTACTGTTTGCAAAGAGACAAAGCCTACCAATGAAAATACTCAGCCTCAGATCGGAAATGAAGTCGTGACAAATCTTCCCTTCCAGAAACTCTACGTTGACTTCCTCGGGAAATACCCCCGGTCTAAAAGTGGCAACGCCTTTATATTTATAGTGGTGGACCACTTTAGCAAATTTACATTTCTTAAGGCAATGAAAGAGGCAACAGCTTCCAATGTGGTAAAATTTATGGTTGAGGATATATTTCGTAAGTTTGGCGTACCCGAGACGATACATTCCGACAATGGGGCACAGTTCGTATCTAAAACTTTCAAAGACATGATTGAAACATATGGAATCAATCATATCCAAACAGCTCCATATGCTCCGCAGTCTAATGCATCTGAGAGAGTCAATCAATCAGTATTGGCGGCGATTAGGGCATATCTAGAAAATGACCACAGAGATTGGGACCTGTATCTAACAGACATAGAGTGCGCCTTAAGAACATCGATTCATACTGCAACTGGTGTAACGCCATTTTTCGCGCTGTTTGGTCATAGTATGTATACCCATGGTTCAGATTATAAATTAGCTCGGAAGCTCCACTCATTGGCGGACCATGAAATTATACATTTAGATCGTAACGACAAGATGGAACTAATCCGAAATAAAATTAGACAGAATATGCATCAGGCTTATCAACAAAGCGCAAAAAGGTATAACGCAAGGGCTCGTACGATTATTTTCTCTCCGGGTCAAGAGGTATATAAAAGAAACTATGTTCTTAGCGATTTTGGGAAAAATTTTAATGCTAAGTTTGCCCGGAAATTTACGAAGTGTCGTATAGTAAAGCCCATAGGAAATAATATGTATTCTCTCGAAGATCTAAATGGAAAGGCGATTGGAATCTGTCATGCAAAAGATCTTAAAAGATAAGTGGAAAAGAAAGTCTTTTCAATCCCCTTTCCCAATTCAATTTTTATAAAAAGAATTCTAAAATAACTCTCAAAAACTATTTCACATTTGTTACCAATTCTATATCACATTTATCAGCAATGGTTTAATTCAAAATCGAATGAATCAAAACAAAACATAGAAAATGTGTCTGAGGAAACTAAATACGATAGTGAAATCACCTTCGTACTGAATTCATTCGTATTAAGGTTCAAAAATATCAGCTGATCTGTTCCCCTAATTGGGTAATTCAAGTTAATCAGACTCTAGTTTCACGTTTATCACAGCTGTCTAATTTCTTTTACAATATATTCTACGCGACATACAAATTTGAAAAAAAAAAAAAAAAAAAAATGTACTTAAACACCCCCGGTGGCGATAAAAATAGCACAATCTGGTTTATTCCGGCATAAAGTAATGAAAGATTCCCATACATAAAAAGCGAACATACATAAAACTACATTCTACCAGACAATCACGTAGACACCACGATTATGGCAATTGTTTACCTATCAATCACATCAGCATATACCGCATACAAAATCCGTTCTTCGGCAACCACGACGACAAGACAGGCATAGGCACAAATATTTCCGCATGCAAAATGTTTCACCACCTATTAAGGAATGAAAGTTATTAATTGGTCAAAACAAACAAAAAAAGTACCGAAATACATTCCTAGGGCTATGCCCGCTTTCTGTCAAAATACTGCAAAATTGTATGCGACAAAATGTTTTGATAATTGTTATTTTTTTTGAATGCGTTATTGAACGCACGGATTTTTTTTTTCAAAAATGTGATCCAAACTGTTTAATCCTTCAATTCCAGGACAAAACAGGGTAATATTTTGAACGCCGGCCACGCAGTGTTCGTTTTTCCAAACATTGACATTGAAAATATTTTTTTTATTTTCAAAACAAATAATACACAATAATGACAGAAGTCGGGCACACTTGGAAAAAAAATTGTAATCAGCTTTCAGATCTACCTTACCTTTTTATTGTACCATGATTTCAATAATTTGATCAAATTATGTTTGTATCAAAGTACGTATAGATTCCAACTTTGAAGATTATATCCAACCAAGAAGAATGTGTGAAATTTTGATGGAATCGGAGAATTTTTCATTGAGAGCTGGTGGGTATTACCAGTGTAGATCCGCCGGCGAGGACAAATATATTCCAACTCCACACAAGGTCTTGGGTTGATAGAATTATTGGGTTGTTCCGGATGTTTACCTTTTTGTAGTGAAGGTCCCAAAGGAGTGGGCCGATAAATCCCATCCGTTCCTCTGAGCTTGTCTTAGTAGAAATACTGAATGCGGGATTGTATAAATGAATGAATGCGTATTTTAAAATTTATGAGCGTTTTTGATCTTCCCAAATGTTGACCTGCTATAGGGGAACTCGATCGATGTTTGGTAGTGACACGATATTTTCAGGGTGTCGGATCGAGAATTATCAGGCGAACCAGCAAGACATGTTTCACAGATCTGATGGACAGATTAGAAAAATAAATTAACTTATGTGGCTCTATTTCGATGGGGGATACTTACCAGCATGAGGGGGAGGGCTTAGACCAGCCTGCTGTTCGGAGCTTATGCCCGGCATGAGACCTTCAGGGAGTGGGATGTCCCCACGTAAATGAGTAATGCGGCCGTGCACATCACCTCCGTCCTCGATTTTCTGGCCGAAGTTGAAGTTTTGTTGCAGGCCGTTCACATTCGGCGCAAAAAGGCAACAAATATATGGGGCCGGGTTTTTTGGCAAAACCTGTCCACAACCACCGCAGAAATTATCCCAATTCTGTTGGTAGTGCATCCCATAATTGGTCCTCAAATGGATTTGCTCAGTTTTCTTGGGTTTTTAGTGAGGATGGTGAGGATGCTTCGAGATTTCAATTTGCTTGTAATTTCTGCGGGGTGTGTAGTCTGGGTGGCGATGGGATCAAAATGCCGGAAATGGTTTGATAGGGTTCGCTACGTACGAAATTAGGCTCGAACAGGGTTGAGTTAAAGAGTATTATAAAGGTAGTGAATGACAGGGTGACTCAGGCTAAGAAGTGACTAGGCAGCCCTATGATTGCTGAGTAGGTGGGAACCTACTACTACTCCGGGGTGAGCTGAAATGAGAATTCACAATAGAATAAAAAATGGCTATTGACAGTTGAAAAGAAAAAGGAATGAAAATTGAAAATGGCTCAGGAAAATGGTGTTTCGTGGAAAATGAGCGTCTGGCGGGATTCACTGAGAAGAGGGGTATAAAAGGCTGCGAGCATAAGAAAAGCCAAAGTTAAGAATAAGACGTTACCGGTGAAACTTAGCTAGAGAGCAGTGAAGAAGTGGAAAAATTTAATTTGTGTGTTGCGATTTTTTTATTGTGTAAGTAGTTTGTAACAGTGGTTTGTTGAGTAATGTGTTGTTATATGTGATGTGTGTTGCTCCAACAGGAATATTCCGGTGGTGTATCAAGCTTTTTTGGAAGCACCGAAAATTGTCCGGTTTTGGTCAGCACAACGGCGGGAAATTGCCTTTTCTTTTTGGTAACGCAAGGTAGTGGCAAGTTGTCCACAGGAGAAAAAAGCCAAAAAAAGTTACATTGAGGGTGTGGAGATTTGAATTGTAAACTGGCCAGCTGCAACTTTGAGCTTTTTGCTGTGCCTGTTATTGATCCCGCCCAGAACGCCGGCATTGTAAAAGGACCAGTCAACAAGTCCAGCTTCATTTCAGGGTTTGCCTGGCGTTCAAAATCTGTTTCCTCCGGAAAGAAGCGTAAACTGGAAGAAGAGATAAGAAGAATTAATCAATAACGTTATAAATCACTGCTCAGGTAAAAGGTGTCTTACCGTTGTGTTGTCCTTGATAGATATATTTATATATATATGTGACGTCCATAAAATTTGCTGTCTCCTTTTTTGGAACTAAAAGAAAAGAAAAAAAGAGTTAATAATCATAAATTTCGAGAAAAAAAATATAATATTCAGTATAAAGATTTAGTAATAAGATAGGTTATAGTTCTTAGGATTTAAGTAATAATCAGTTTGTAAGGGAAAAATACCGCGTTTATTTTTAAAGGCTAGGAGGTGTTACAGTAAAATTATCTTGAGTCCTTGTGATTCGATCTGATAGTTTAGGCCGTGGAATTTTAGCGGCAATTAGGCCGGTTAAGAGAGCTCTTTTAGGTGGCTAGTAATTTCGTATAGACGCGGAATATTGCGCGGGAAAAGCAAGGCAAAGGATAATATATTGGTTTCTACCGAGTAATTAAAGCCATAGATTTAAGAAAGCCCGGTATTATTCTTAATTTGTTTTTTTTTATACCATACAGTTTGTCAATTTTAGTGTAAGAAAAAAAAATAGTAGAGAAAAAAATTAAGAAAATATTTAAAGCTAACTTATTTTTTTTAATAAAATTAAAAATGATTCTTTTGTAAACAGTAGATACTAATATGTGTTGCTAAGTTTGTATAGCTTGGGGGGAAGGTGGTATGAAGTAAGTGTGTGATTCGAAGCGTGTGGCTCAAGGGGATTCAGAGAAACGCAAGAAATGGAAATACTGGATCCAGGTAGGGTGGGCGAGTGTGGGATCGATCCACCGAGATCCCTGTATGATGACTCCTATTTTGTATATCGTAGAGTAGAGCAATTGTAGTAAAGTCCCCTTTCAATGTTAGTGTGTTGGATTCGATTGGCGGGTTGAGATCCCTAGCCCTGGGAGTCTCTGTGACAGTCGGATGGCCTAATCGTATGCCGAGCATATGCACACATAACAAATTTAAATAAATTTATTAAAAAAAAATTAAAAAAAAAATATTTATATATTATATTAAATTTATTTCAAAAAAAATATTTAAAAAATTAAAAATAAGATTGAAGAGCTCGAAAAAATGTACCAAAAAAATTAAAAATAAAAATCAAACAAAAAAAATTAAAATATTGTTTTCAGAAAATGAGAGTAAATAAAAATTAATTTCTTAATTTTTTATTATTCAACAAAAATTAGGATTATTATTCAATATTTCCAAAAGAACAGACTAAAACATAAAATTTTAAATTAAATTGAAAAAAAATAAAATCTAAAATTTTTTAAGTATCCCCTAAAATATTAAATTATTTTTTTTAAATTTCTACAAAATTTAAATAAATTTATTTAAAAAAAAATATTTAAAAAAATTAAAAATAAGATTGAAGAGCTCGAAAAAATGTACCAAAAAAATTAAAAAAAAAATCAAACAAAAAAAATTAAAATATTGTTTTCAGAAAATGAGAATAAATAAAAACTACTTTTTTTTATTATTCAACAAAAAATAAATTTATTATTCAATATTTCCAAAAGAACAGACGAAAATTTTAAATTAAATTGAAGAAAAAATAAAATCTAACAATTTTTAAGTATCCCATAAAATATTATTTTTTTTTTTAAATTTCTACAATTTTTTTTTAAAAAATTAAATTTAATTATTTATTTAATTAATTTTAATATCGTTGGGATATTCCAAGGAAATCATTAATATTTTTCATTGAAAATTTCAATAATAAAACCCCAAAAATTTCTAAGAGGGAATTTTTAGTTCACAGTCCGAATTAAAAACAAATCCTTGGAGATTTACAGTCCTAACCGTAAAAGATATTAAATTGGAAATTTTGGGTCTGTTACAGAACTACAAGAAAGTAAAAGACATTAAATTGGAAACTTTGGGTCTGTTCCAGAACTACAAGAATGTATTTTTTTACTACGATAACCAATCTTCCCTATCGATGATATCGAAAAAAAATGAAAAATTGTAGATTCTTGCAGATTCTGGAACAGAGTAGAGCAGAGAAAAATAATTTAAATGATTTCAAATATGTTAACAAAATTTAGAAGCTTTTTTGGGTAATATAAAAAAGATCTTCCATCTATGATATCGAAAAAAATGCAAAATGGTAGATTCTTACAGATTCTGGAACCGAGTAGAGCAGAGAAAAATAATTTAAATGATTTCAAATATGTGTGAACAAAATTTAGAAAGTTTAAATTGGATTTGGATTTTCAATTTTTGCAAAAAATATGAATTTTTTGGGTAATATAAAAAATATCTTCCCTCTATGATATCGGAAAAAAATGCAAAACAGTAAATTATTGCAGATTCTGGAACAGAGTAGATCAGAGAAAAATAATTTAAATGATTTCAAATATGTGTGAACAAAATTTAGAAGGTTTAAATTGGATTTGGATTTTCAATATCTGCAAAAATATGCATTTTTGGGTAATTTAATCTACTTACATTTTATAATGTAAACGAATTGTTCATGTTTAAATGGTTATTTATTTTATACTTAAATTAAATTAAAATAAAATTGTCAATTCCATTGCATATACGTCAAATAAACTTTAAAGAAGAAGGTTAAAAGAACAAATGTAGACATACTAAAATAAAATCATTTTCCGTACTAAATAAATTCTTGATGGTGTAATTCAATTTTATAACATTTGAGATCAAATTTGAATTTTTATTGTTTTAATTTTTATTTTATTCACAAATTCTTGAAAAAAAATTATTTTTTGGCTGGAAAACATTTATGTATTTATTTATTTTTTTTTTTTTTTTTGGAATAATTTAGTTTGACTTATTTTTTAGAGTTACCGACACATACGGTTACCGAACTGCAAGAATGCAAAAGTTTTTAATACGATAACCGATTTTTCCCCTCCCCTTTATGATATCGAAAAAAAATTGCAAAACTAGTAGATTCTTGTAGCTTCTGGAACAGAGCAATATTGTTCACAAAGTCTAAAAATAAATTTGGCAACATTGTTGCTATGGATAAGACTTAACTACTATATCATTTTGATTCCTATCATGTTGAAAAATGTTATAAATTTACCGAATTTTCGTTTTGCCGATTTTTGACGGTAACTCAAAAATAGAGTTCGAGAATCCAAGTTCTCGACAAGTTTTATGGTGTAAACGATATGATATAAAATAAAGTTTAATTTTAATTTTCTTCATAAGATACCTTGCTCTGAATCCTGAATAAGAAAAATCTCGTCTGTGTTTAAAGAAATTAAAATATCGTTTTTAATAAAAAACTTCCCTTTATTATGAGAAAATTATTATTATGGTCAAGAGCAATTAAATTTCTCTGCTTTATATAAACGGATATGCAAACCTCTTGGCTAAAATATTGAGTATTTGATATTAAGCTTTCAAAATTATCTCATTAAGTTTGTGTGTTTAAAGGCTAAAATGTGTTTAATTAAAGATTAAATTACATTCCAAGTTCAAGGCTAAATCAATGAAGGCACATAGTTGTTAGTGTTAAAACTGGAGCATACTTTTAGGCAAATCACTTTACATTGCTAATCGATTATTCCCCATTCAATTGCTCGTGTTTTTTTTTTTTTTCTCAACAATAAAAATGCATTTTTTGATGTTTATCACCTATTCTTTATCATTCTCGGTGTGTTAATTCTTAAAATTTCCAAGAAGCAAACTACTTTAAGTATTCTTTGCAATGGAAATGTGTGTCCATGGGTGTAATAGTATATTTCGATTATAATTCATAAATGCTAACAGAATTTTTAATATCTAGCGATAAAATGAGTTGTAAATTAAAAAAAATAAGCTAGCATTCATACATATATTGGTTTCATGTGTATTCTTTAATTTATAAAACAAGAGAAAATAAATAATACAATATAAAAATTTAAATAGATTACAATGGGGTAAAAATGTATGAATTATTTTGAACACGTTTTGACATTTGAAACTATTAATATTACACGAGGCATGTAAATGTCATAAATTTTGAAAATATATGTCAACTGAATTTGAAATTCTTCAATTACTTGCAATGGAAAATGAAAGTAGAAAGTTCAATTGAAGTTTCAAGAAAAAGCCGCCATTAAAATTTAGGTATGGTTTTTCAAATTAAAATGTAAATAAATTCAAAAAATAATTGGAGAAAGGAATTTATTGATGACGGAATTCAGTTAAGTCATATTTAGTAAAAAAAGCACTTTAATAAATAAAAATAAATAAATAAAAACCACTTAAACCTTATCAATTCGTTTACATTATAAAATGTTTGTCAAATTGATTAACCAAAAAGACATATCTTGCAGAAAATAAAATCTCAAATCCAACTCAAACTTCCCAAATTGTTATTAATTTAAAATAGTGGAATCCAATGAGAAAATAGAATATAACGGGTAAAGCATATCAAGTCGTTTACACTATAAAATGTCATTAAATTGAATTCAACAATTTATTTTATGTACAAAATTTTTTCAAAGACCACGTTTTCAATAATTGTTTGTGGACACATATAAATCTTGTGATACATACTAGAAGAGTGGGTGGTAATAAGAAAATATAAATTACTTTATACCAAAAACTAGTTTTTAAAGCAATTTTTCAGAAGACTACTTTTTTGAAAGACTACATCTTAAAATTTTTTCTTTGCGCTCATTGACAATTTCAGCACTATTGGAGATAATATTTCTCACGAAAACGAATATTCGCAGTTGCCTTATAATAACTTATCTTAACTTTATTAATGGTTTCCATTGCATACCATTCATAAATGAGACCTGTTTTTTATTGAACGTTTTATTACAGATTTCCTTTGTTCACATACTCTACTAGAGTATAGTAATAAAGAATGCTTATTGAAATGGAAATAAAAATTCTCAATTCGCTCATATCAATTAACTTTTTGGTATATAATTATGTATCTGCATTCATATGAATGGAAATGTATAGCTTTCTCTATAAAAATGATTATAGCATTCGTTTCTTTTTTTATTGAACGATTTCTTTAGAACTTTTCAATGCAGTATTGAGTGTACTGTGGTCTGTTAGAAAGCTGATATCTTTAAGGAAAAATAGAAATTTCCAATTGCCTCAGAAAATAAAAAATTGACACCAAAAGGATGCTGGCAAACAATAATTCTTCATCATTGCTAAGTCTTATATATCTTAGTCTAAACGTGGCACATCTCCAATATTTATTCTTGTAATTGCCATGACGTCAAAGGAGAAAATATTCAACATTGAATTTCATTGAGTCTCAGAACGAAAAAAAAACTGAAAACATAATATACACCATAAAAAAGACGCCAAAATAAAGGGTATACTATATACAAAAACTCTCTTTGTTGTTATGTGAGAACATATGTTATCGAATCTTGACAAAATCTCCAACAATGTTTGGTGTTAGGACCATGGCATCAAAGAAGAATATGTTCTCCATAAAATTTTACCATAGGTCTCAGAACAAAAGAAATCTGAAAGTAAAAAAAAATAATTAAAAAACGGTAGGAAAAAAAAGATATCTACAACAGCTCTCTTCTTTAGTATTTAGCGTTATATGTTTTCAAATCGTGCAAAATCTCAAGCTAAACTTCGTTTTAGGTTCATAGTACCAAAGAGAAAAATATTCCAAAACGAATTTCACTATAGGTTCCAGAATAAAAGAAATCTGGAAAAGTCCATATTTCAGTAAAAACCATAACATTTAAATAAGTATACTTACATTACATTCACTCCTTAGTGCATATTCTCAAGGGTTGCAAGTTCAGTTAAAATGAGCAACAATGCTTCGTTTTGGTCTCATGGCATACATCTCATATTCTACATCGAATTTTACTATATGTTCCGGAACAAAAGAAATCTAAAAAAATATTATATATATCATTCAAAGATCGATTACAAAAGCGTATATAAAAAATAATGTTCTTTCTTTGGTGCTTAGTCCGATAGGTTATTAAAGTGTGGAAAAATCTCTAAAAATATTAGTTTTATGATATTGGAACCAAAGAGAAAAATATTCTACGACGAATTTCACTATGGGTTCCACAACAAAATAAATATGGAAAAGTCCATACTTTAGTAAAAATGGGTATGCTTACAATAACGTTATGTCTTTAGTGCATAGCCTCATATTTAGCAAATTGAGGCAAAATATGCAATACCATTTCGGTTGATGATCACGGCACCAAAGAGGAAATTATTCTCCATTGAATTTCACTATAAGTCCCCGGCCAAAAGAAATCTGCAAATACAATATATATCAATAAAAATCGTTAACTACTAGTATATCTGCAATAGCATTTTTTCTTTAGTGTTGACTTCTATGCCTTTCAAATTGAGCCAAGATCGCCTATAATGCTTAGTTATAGATTCATGGCATCAAAGGCAAAAATATTATCCATCGAATTTTACTACTGGTCCCAAAACAAAAGAAATCTGAAATTCTAATAAAAATCATTAAAACATCGACAAGAAAAATAATATATCTACAATACATTCCTCCTTAAGTGTTTACTTCCATGCCTTGCAAATTGAGCCAAATTCTGCAACAATGCTTCATTTCCGGTTCATAACACCAAAGGAAAAAATATTCTTCACCGAATTTGACTACTAGTCCCAGAACAAATGAAATCTGAAATTCTAATTAAAATTCATTAAAAATCGGCAACAAAAATAATATATCAACAATATATTCCTACTTTAGTGTTTACTCACGTGTCTTGCGAGTCACGCCAAAATCTGCAACAATGCTGCATTTTAGGTTCATCGAGCCAATAGAAAAAATATTCTCCATCGAATTTGACTACTGGTTCCAGAACAAAAGAAAGCTGAAATTCTAATAAAAATTCTTAAAAAAATCGGAAACAAAAATAATATATTTACAATACATTACTACTTTAGTGTTTACTTCAATGCCTTGCGACTTGGGCCAAAATCTACACAATGCTTCATTTTAGGTTTATCGATCCAAAAGAAAAAATACTCTCCATCGAATTTGACTGCTTGTCCCAGAAAAAAAGAAATCTGAAATTCTAATAAAAATCATTAAAAAACGTTAACAAAAATAATATATCCACAATAATATCCACCTTTAGTATTTACCACCGTGTCTGACTAGTGGAGCCAAAATCTGCAAGAATGCTTAATTTCAGGTTCATGGTGCCAAAGGAAAAAATATTCTCCATCGAATTTTACTACTAGTTCTAGAACAAAAGAAATCTGAAATTGTAATAAAAATCATTAAAAAATCGTTAACAAAAATAATATATCTACAATACCTTCCTCCTTTAGTGTTTACTTCCATGCCTTGCAAGTCGGGCCAAAATCGGCAACAATGCTTCATTTTAGGTTCATGGCGCCAAAGGAAATAATATTTTCCATCAAATTTCACTGAGAGTCCTAGAACAAAAAAAATCTGAAAATAAAATATAAACCATTGAAAAATCAACATCAATTTGGGTGTTTATACAAGAGGTGCAAAGTTGGGTTAATGTTGTATATTTTTTAAACATTGGAAAGAAAACCAAAAATGTCCATTTTTGAAAGGAGATTTCATTGGAAAAAAATTCTTCATCAAATATTAAAAATTGAAAAAAAAGAGCTTCAACAAAATTTCGTTAAAAATTTGGTTTTATTCACCCAAAAATGTATTCCAAGAATGGTCTTTAAGACTTTGTGGTCAGTTTGACTTCAAACTTCTCCAAGAATAAACTCATAATAGGATTTTATGTTTCTTTATTCAAAACCAGTTTTATATATTTTCAAAATTATTATTTTTAAATTTAATTTCCCTTTTTTTCACACCCACCATCATAAAAATTTTATGATTCTGATTTTTTCATTTCCAATAAAAAATGCCAAGCAAAAGAAATTTTTTATTTCTTTCTCTTGGCATATTTTAAATCATAGTCCATAATTTTTATGTACATTGACTTCTTCCGTGGTTTACATATATACACAAGAAAAATTCTAAACAACTTTTTTTTATTAACATTGAATTTGTCGCCAAGAAATAATTTAGAAGAAGAGGAACAGAGACAGACGCAGGCAAGGCATGGTGTCTTGACGTTATGAATTTTAATTACAGGAAGTGATTTCCACGACAAGTAGCGAGTGTGTGTGTGTGGTTAGGGGAACGGGCGAGATGGTTTCAAGCAAGCCAGCCACCATCCCATACAGGTAAATGACCATAAAAAATGGTCATAGAAAAAGTTGGCCTAAAGGAAAATATAACTGTTCGAAATAGATTTAAATTAAAATATGGTTACATAGAGTCATTATTTTTTAGTTGGCTTTTTCATTCATCCATTGTTTTTGTATGTTGTTGTTATTTTTTTGGCACATTTTATGCGGGTTCATCACAAAAGTTAATGAACCCCATCTGTTTTTGTTTTTTGTTTGTTTTTTGGCTACCAACCACAATTACATTAATTATAACACCAAAAGAAAGGGGTCAACGGCCAATTGTTATGTTTAACAAAAATGCCTGTTAATATTTATTATTCTCTTTTTGTTTTATTTTTCTCACCCTCCCCAGGTCAACGTATTACCACCATACACTTGGATGGTGTACAGTACTTCATTAGCCGCATGAATCCCTATTCACCCGAACTCAACTATTTCTTGGCCTATCAATATTGCCGCTCATTGGGTCTGCAATTAGCCTCGTTCGAGACGAAGGAGAAGGCCGAATCAATGACAACATATTTGAAAAATGCCGGCTATGGCAACTATGATTTCTGGACTTCGGGCAATCGTTTGGGCACGGGCATGTTCCTTTGGATGAGCACCGGTTTACCGTTTAATGCCACATTTGATTTCTTCGAAAATACCATTGACTCGATACAGGCTGGTCTTTTGGATCCTGTGGATCATAATAGCAACACATCACCACAGAGAACCGCCAGAGACAGGTAAGTGGAGATGAAGACATTTTTGTTTTCAAGAATATTGAGAAATAAATCAAAATGATTTACCCTAACAAACGCCATCAGTATTTCATATTTTAATTACTATTGATATTTGAAATGCAGATGGCGCTCGTTCCATTTTTACCCTCCACCATAGTATGGAGGGTATATTAACTTTGTCATTCCGTTTGGAACACCTCGTAATATACATTTTAGACCCTACAAAGTATATGTATATATTTTTTTTCAGCATAAAATTCTATGTCGATTTAGCAATGTTCGTCCGTTTATCCGTCTGTGGAAATCACTCTAACTTCCGAACGAAATAAAGTAGGTTGATAAAATTTTACTCAAATGTATATTATGTTTGCTGGAAGTTTGATATTGAAAATGGGTCATGTAGATCCACGTTTTGGTATAGCCCCCTATGACGTTACCTCCCGATATTCAGTATTTTGGTGAATTAAGCGACTTTATTCACAGGAATTGTTTCAAATTTGGTATTTGAAGTTCGTAATGAATACTACAGCCCAAGATAGAAAATTGTGTGTGCAGGTTCACGTCTTCGTGTAGCCCCTATATAACGGTACCTCCCAATATTCGGTGTTTCATATTTTTTATTTGAAGTTCGTAATGGATACTACAGCCTAAGACAGAAAATTGTCTGTGCAGGTCCACGTGTTCGTATAGCCGCCTATATTTCGGAAATTTCATATTTTAAGTTCCAAATAGGTACTACAGCCTAAGACAGAAAATTGTCTGTGCAGGTCCACGTCTTTGTAAAGCCGCCTATATTTCGGAAATTTCATATTTTAAGTTCCCAATAGGTACTACAGCCTGTGACAGAAAATAATCTGTGCAGGTCCACGTCTTCGTATAGCCCCCATATAACGGTACCTATATTCAGTATTTTAATGATTTTAGCTAAATAATTCACCGGATTTTTTTAAGTTCCGTATAGACCCCAATATAACGGCTATATTTGCAAAAGTTCGGCCCGGTCGACCTCACTTTTTTTCTTTTTTCAAACCACATTTTCCACCTACTGTGTATCTTCGATGGTAAAATTTGGCTGTTCGATATTTAAAAATTTAATTCGATTTAAGACGACTAGGCTTAGACGGGCCAAAATCTAAGACAAGTCGACTTTGCTTTAAAAGGCAAAAAACGAAAAATTTTGAGTCAGCTTTCTGCTCTCGAGTTCATTCACGAAAAATAAGGAAACATAAAATGACACGCTCCTGCTTAACCAAGCTTTATAAATTTATCGCCGCCTGAAGTTTAATCGAAAGGTGCAATGGTTGAAAATTAAAGACCCTATGCGGTGGCGGTTAATGTTACCCTCTCTTCGTATTTTCTTGAAATTCTTGAACAATAGTACCTCTTTTGGTTTAATTTAAAATATACAAGTTTATACTCATAAATTGAATGTTGCGCCTTCGCGACTGAGGGACCCATTTGTCGCTCATTTCCTAAATAACCCGGATTTCAAACAGTTCTTTAGTTAAAGTGAAAACTTTGCCGTTGGTTATCTCCAAGTAAATATTAACTCGGCCCATTTATTGTGAAAATTCTATTTTGGTGGATTCTTTTATTTTATTAATTGCCATGAAGCTGACAAGAATAATACTGCCTTAGAAGCCATTATGATGGCTGTGTAGCGTTCGTTATTTTTTCAAACTTCGCTATCCATCCCATGTTTGCCATTGCCTGTAAACTTTGGCAACTCCTATTTCTTACCAAGTACTTTTTTCTGTTCTTCTACATTTCTTTCCAATATATGTTTTTTTTTCTAATTTTAAAATATTTAATTTCTACGATTGCTTAGTTGTTTCTTCTTTAGATCCTCCAATAATGTCCTTGTCTCCTTATTCCAAATAGTTTAAATTGTTTTTGTCCAAAAAAAGCTTTGCTCAAAGCACCTATTTGTTCATGCGATTGTAAATTGCAAATTCAATTTTGCTGTAACTGCTTTGAAGCTGACACGAATAATCCAGCTCAACACGCCATTATGATGCCTGTGTAGTATTCGTTTTTTCAAACTCGGCTATTTTGGTATCCCATGACAGTCATCGCCTGTTAACATTAGCAACGCCTATTTATTAATTACATCTTTCAGCTATTCTACATTTTTCTTCCTTTTTTATTTTAAAAGCTCCAATTTGGGCAACTTTTAAATGTTTTCCTTTTATAACGTTTCCGTTTTTCTGCATTGCTCCATTTATTTGTTTTCTTATTCAGCGTCACTCCAAGAATGCTGGCAATATTTATTTCGGTGTCACAACTAGTACAGGGTTGCATTTAGAGTAACGTAGTTAATTGGTAATCACAATGCTACAATAGGCTTTTCATTACGTATTTTACTAGAAATTTCATTACAATTTTAATAATTTACAATCTTGGGGTATATATTCTATTATTATATTATAATATATATACCATTATCAAATTTATTTTTTTTTTAACTAAATATATTTCCTTAAACTAAATATATTCCTTTTTGATTTCTTTCACTCTTCCCCCAACAGCAGCAGCGGCGCCGAAAAAGGCTGTGTCATCTTGAAACAGCCCACCTTGAAATGGATGCCCGAAGATTGTTCAGCTGTCAAGGATTTCATTTGTGAACAGACACGTTGCTATTATTACAATTATGGCAGTATTCCCGTATCATCGGCGCAGGGGTAAGAAGAGCCCTACTACTTGCTAACTCGAACCAAGTATAGGAGTTACTCTCTGTCTATAAATTAAAAAAAAAAAATACAACAACAACAAACAAAAAAATTCAATCAAAAACAAAACGAAAAAACTTACAAAAATCTTCCTTTCGCAAACAACAAAAACTCTAGACTGTAAAATGTTAATTTAAGCCTTAACCTTATAAAAATAATAATAAAGAATCAAAACAAACAAATCTGCTCCTCTATGGATTAAAAAAAAAAAATAAAGAAAGAATGAAAAAACAGAAAATCTGAAACGCCGTGTCACGCTAAACTTATTTTAGGTGAGCTAAACCCCAAGTCATACAAACAAACAACAAAAAAATAACACAAATTATATACAACTATTTATAAGGATATATGCTTCTATTTTCCCCCATGCCGGCCAACCACACCATGCTATTAATAACAATCTGCTATAGAAAAATAAGGATTAACAACTAATAACGGCTTCTCCTATTATTCCCAGATAGGCTAGAATTTCTAACAGATCTTGAGGCAGAAACAGAATTGTCGCTGCTTGCCAAATTAGAAAAAAAGGCGTTCCACTGTCGCTCTTATACTTTGACATTGCTTCATTTTGGCAGTTTGGGATCCAAGCACAGAAAATATTATTAAAAAACCGATTTTTTGTACCCATAATATTGCATGTGCTTAACTCTCAAACGGCTAAAGCAAGCCTAGCAACAAGCCCCCATTGTGTTTCTGCTTTTTCTGCCTCATTTTTATCAAAATAATGGAAATTATTCCTCCCAACTACTAACCCTAAATTAATCTGCTTGTCTCCCTCTCTCGCTCTCTCTTGCGTCTTGTAATCTCAGAATGTGGTGAATTGGGGCTTAGCTTTTCCTAAAACAAAGTAGTTTACATTTAAAGTAGTTTATTCAAAATATTGTTTTCAATTTTATTCAAGCCATTGAAGAGCATAAAACTAACCAAGTTATCTTTCCTTTTCTCTCTACTTTTTTTCTTTGCTTACGCCCAGACGCCCCATCACCACAACCACACCACGCACCAACATTGCCGATTCGGTACAAAGTGAAACCAAAATTAACACCACTCCCTTGCCCCTGTTGATGTCATCGTATGCCGCGAGCAAAAAATCGAATCAACCCTCCTATGTGTCCCTGAAACTTGATCAAGAGAGAGCGTTAGAGTCAAGCCTCGAAAAGGATAACAGCCATCCGGAGCAACAGCAATCTGCCTCCTACGAAAATGAACACGACGACACCGAAGAAACCGAACATGATGGAGAAGTGGTGGATGAAGAGGAGACGGAGGATGGAAGCAACAGTGCTGGTGCTGATGAATCGGCTCAAGGACGTGACCTGGCCAATGAGGAAGCCGATCATGAACTGGAAGAAGTCAGTGGCCAACAAAGCCAAGAATCTTCGGGAGAGCAACATGATGATGATCATGAGGATAGTCACGATCAAGAGTTGGAGGAAGACAAATCGGAGGCTCAACACGATGACAGCAGTGACAAGCATCCCCTTTCCCATGAACAAGAAGAAGAAGCCGCAGCCATTATCAATTCCGTTGCCTCAAAGGAGAAATCTGGCGAGCTATATGAAACCGAAAGCCATGACAATGAAATGCCCGGTGTTGAGGTGCGTTTGAAGCAAATCTCCCAAGAAGTTGAGAAACGGGCCAGTGAGGAAAATCGCCACATTCCCTCCTTGACACCAGATCTTGATGATATTGGCCATCAATCATTCCTCTCCTTGACCGATCTCATACGCACCTTGCGTCCCAATGATAAGCAGATTATACCACAAATCGATTCGGATTATTCCAATGCCATGCGCGTCCTCGGCGAGAAATCAGTGGTTGTCAGTAACTCGAATGGCAATAACAATGAATAATTCCAAAAACCCTCACACCCTTCCAGGAATTTCTCCCAAACACACAACTCCCCTCCCCCACTCCCCGCATCACTAACCAAACACAAGTTTTAGTTTTTTAAGCAGAAAATCTCTTCACACAGAACAGACAGAGTTGTATTCCATTGCAAAAGAAAGCCAACAACAACAACAGAAAACCGTTTCCTTAATCACAACGCCAAGGTTCCATTGAAAACTGTGGGGAATATATTATTTTCCTTAATACACACAAAATAGTATTTCCATTTAATGGGTTTGGTCTTGTTGTAATCCCTGATTCCCTCCCCATTTCAACATAACCTCAAAACAACAAGCCATGATCCATTGAAATAAACACTTCTCTTTGGGACCTTGGAAATGTGTATAATAATTAAATATGGGGCCTAAATATTTGGAAATAACGACACAAAACCAACCCACAACAACAACAACAAACGAATGCAAATTAATTTTAAGTTAAGTTAAACAAAAACACACAAAAAATTGAATGAAAATAAAACAACGATTCGATTGTAGTTTTAATAAAAATGTATTTGATATGGAAAATCCTATGTTATAAGTCTTGTCTAAATGTAATTTTTTCAAAAGCGAATTATCAAATAAAGCAGAAAGTTTCTTTATGCGAATAAAATTAAAAAAAAAAAAACAAACGATGGGTTTTATTTATTTTAACCTCAAATTCAAATCGGATAAGAAACGGACAGTTTTTTTTTTAATCCAATGGGGCTAATTTGATGTAAGCTCCGCTGATTGCTTTCTGAGGCGTCCACACTTTGGGGATAATGAGAAGCGACGAGGCAATATTTCGTCATTATTAAAATAAACAAACCTCTGATCGCCACAAAAAGAGGACCTCCTAATACTGGGATGTTTTGAGACCAGGTGCCATCAGTGTTACGGGTTTGCTGTATTCTAACGGTTAAAATGCAACTCTGATTTCATAAAAATTGTCTTGTGTAAAAACCATGTTAGTGGGGGATGAATTTTAGGTTAAAGCATGGCAGAAGAATACAGGTAGATGCATCAACGCTTGGGAGCATTGATATGTCAAAAAAATTTAAATGTTTTTTCAAATATAAGTAGAATTTTTTCTTATACTACGTCATTTGGAGGCTTCGCGTTTTTCGACAATTTTTACAAATTTAAATAACTTTTCATTCAACATTTTCAATTCCAAAATTGGTTTGACAGTTCATTGTCCCAGCAGCTGTGTCGACGCGTCTACCTATATTCTTCTACCATGGGTTAAAGTAATACTCCCACACCTAAAATTCCAACATTTCATAATTTTTAATTTTTTGGAAATTAAGACCAGACATTGTAACACCAGTAGATTCTTGCAGGTTCTGTAACAGATCAGTTTTTGCGTTTTAGGATGAAAAACAGGTATTTTTGGCTTTTATGCCTTTGGCAACACTGGTCTAAACAACTCACGCACACTTAGTTTTTTGTTTCACTGTCAAACATCTTCAATTTGGCCTTTAGATTAAAACGAACGCAAACGAACAACGCTAGCAAATAATTGAATTTTATCATAAAAATGCGTGCTTTGTTAAGAAAGTTAAACGCGAGCTTCTTCCATTTTGCAATGAAGCTCATATTTGGCTCAATGGGTACGTTAATAAGCAGAATTTTCGATTTTGGAGTGAATATCAATCAGAAGCATTGCAAAAGCAGTCAATGTATTTAGAAAACGTAACAGTCTATTACGGTTTGTGGGCTAGTTTCATCATTGAACCTTACTTCTTTAATGGCGAATGTCAACATTCGTGGACATTAATATGTCAACATTTTCAAAATGTTTGTTCATAATATTAGTTAATTATTATTGTTCTGTTCCAGGACTGCAAGAATGTAAAAGTTTTTATTTCGATAACAGATTTTCCCTTTATGATATCGGAGAAATTTGCAAAACTAGTAGATTCTTATAGGTTCGGAGCAGACCATATATGTGTTCTAATAAAAAAAAAAAACCTTTTCTATTGTTCTTAAATCACCATTTAGAAAAAGAGCTTCTATGTAAACATATACATATAAACTATCAACGATTACTCGGTTATTCACCAACTACACTACATTTCTTCAAAGTCTATCTATGTTTTCCTACCTTTCCACTTTTCGACCTATTCACCCTAACTTTTTTGTAAACATTCATCTTCCACATTTGAATAGGCCAAAGTCGATCTACAAGCCCCTTTTCTGCAGTAAATTTATTTAAAAGAACAACATGGTCCGTAAACTTAAATATCATGAACAAAAACTTCTGAAAAAGGTTGATTTTATTACCTGGAAAGTTGATAATGAAGGCAAGGAGAATGCGGTGCTGAGACGTTATCACATACGCAAACGTGAGGACTATACAAAGTAAGTGAACTTTTTAAATGCCTAAATGTAACAAGTGGACTCATGTTCTTTCCTCCCACCTATTTACAGATACAACAAATTGTCACGCAATGTCCGCGATTTGGTCGAGAAAATAGCCAAATTGGAAAAACACGATTCCTTTAAAGCAGAGGCCTCATTTCTGTTGCTCGAAAAGCTATATGCCATGGGTTTGATCAATGAAAAACATGATTTGGAAGTGGCCAGTCGGGTGTCGGCTAGTTGTTTTTGTAGGCGTCGTTTGCCAGTGGTGATGGTTAAGAGTAAGTTTGGAAAGCTCTCTTTCCAGTCAATCTTTATTCATTTTTCTTTTTGTGTTTGCAGATAAACTTTCACAAAGCATTAAAAATGCCACAGATCTAATTGAGGCCGGCCATGTCCGTGTAGGCACTGAAATGGTCAAAGATCCCGCCTTTTTGGTTTCTCGCAATCTGGAAGACTTTGTCACCTGGGTCGACGGTTCCAAGATTAAGGAACATGTTTTGTCATACAATGATATGCGTGATGATTTTCAATTTTAGGATTACGGTTTTTTGTATGTTATAGGCTAATAGTTAATAAAGAAAAAAACATTTAGAATATTTTCAAGGTTTTAATTTTATAGGGGAACGAAAAGGCTTTATCTACTTAGAAGATATATATAAAGTTACAAATATTTGGATTTTAAAGAGGAGTTATGAATAATCTAACTATATAGGGGCCCTAATATTCCATGTAAATATGTATCCAGAGAGGTTGCAATTGGGAAACATCCGGCAAGGCAATTTTAAATATTGGAAAAACAAAAAACTCAATCTATGAGGGCCAAAACAACCCAGGAACTCAGAAATTATTGCTAACAAACCTCAAGTTTGAAAATGGGGGTGAACTAAACTAGCCTTGAGAGAGTTGCCGCTTTAGTCCATACGTTGTATAAGTGACCGGAAAAGTACGAAGATATAAGACCAATCACTAACCTTAAAAGGCACCCGAAACTTTAATTGAAAATCTGAAAACTATTAAAAATGTCGAATCTGAAGTTCAAAATAAGTTTTGGGAAGACGTGAGAGAACTGCAGATAGATAGGATTCCGAAAAAGTAATTTACTCTTAATGCATCAATACTTTTAAAGGTTTGGAACATCGTGTCTAACAGGAAGGGAGTCTTCAGTTAGATCTTAACTTTGCTCTGAAATATAAAATGTAGAGTTTTGGTCCTCCTCTGGTACATAACTCCCAGGGCAATTTGTCTATTTTTAAAAAAAGCACACGAAGTTCGTATTTTGGCCAACGTTAGCTCAACTAATAAATTTTTCAAATATACATTATATTCAAGGCATTTACATTGTATTCAATCATTGGATGTTTATGAATTCGTGCGGACTCCCAATTGATAGGATGTCAACAAACTTACTTAGGGTCAATGCGTGGAACATTTATAAATATCATGTCTAACCAGAAGGGAGTCCTCAGTTCGGACGTTACTATGCTCTGAAATATCAAAAATGGAGTTTTAGTTTCCTACTGGTACATATGTACCTCCCTGGGCAAGGGTTCAACAAACGTTAATAAAAAAGTAATAAAAAAAATAAATAAAACAAAAAAGTCCAACCTCAAGTTCAAAAATATGTTCGATACGGCTGCAGAGGACTCCCAATTAATAGGAATCCCACAAACTCTCCCTTTGTCAAAGGGTCAATATTTTTAAGACTTTGGTCTAAACTTCGCTCTGAAATAGAAACTAAGGAGTTTTGGTTCCCTTCTTCCTTAACAAAGAAGTCCCTGATTTCCACATTTAATATTTTTTTTACTGAATGTTCAAGATATGATATTCCGTAACTACCCAACACTTTTTGATATCTCCCACAAAAGTGAGGTTATGAAGGATTTTTTTCTTAAAAAGTCGAGAAGAAAACACTGAATTATGTTTTTTTTTAAACAAGACTTGTTTTAATATGGTTTTATTTGAAATACAAAATATTTTTCGTTTTTGTTTGTTTTGTTGTTTTAATAATAGTAATAATAAAGTACATATGTGTGGAATTCCTCATTCTTTTTTATGTATTTTTGTTTGTTAAATATTTCTTCGTCTTCTCTTTTTTTGTTTTAGTAGAGGGTGGTGTGTTGGTATTCTGTGTGAGTGGTGTGTTGGTATTAAATAAATTCAGAAAACATTTTATATATAAAAAAATTATAAATGAATTAAAAAAATATTTTTTTTTTGAAACTGACTTGACGCGGCACAAAAAACCATTGTGAATATATGGGTGTGTGAGTGTTTTTATATAACTGTGTGTGTGTGTGAAAACGATTTTGTTTTTTTTCTTGTTTCTTGTTTTTGAGATGAATTAGTTTCCTTTTTTTATATCTGCTATATTATTGTTGTTTGTTAGACTTATGTTAATGGATCATGATCATGATTGCTTGACAATGACTATTTATATAAAGATAGCTACGTTGCTGTTGGAAGTTTGGGGTTGGATTGGATTTTGACCAGACTTCCCTAACTGTTTGGAAGTTAGTATGCCATTTGGGTAAGGAGATTAATATCGAGAAAAACAAAAGGGAGTGGTAAAAAAAATTAAAGATTCTGTAGCAAAACACAAAAAAAAACAATTGAGGTTGGCTAGACGTAATGAATGAAATGATTCAGACTAAAAAAGTTATAGATTATTTGTTTAAAAACTATTTAATTAATTTATAATTATATAAGGTTATGTGTTTTTTTTCTTGTTATCTTTGTTTCTTCCTTTTCTTCTTCATCGAGGGATTTAACGAATTAATAATATAAGTAATACATATTTATATATATATTTATTTTTTTGTTTGTTTGTAAATTTATTTTTATATGCATTTTCAGCATAAAATATTAGAGTATAATTATATAATAGAATTATAAGAAGGGTGAGGTGAGGGGAGAGTGGGGTGGAGAGAGTGGGGTTTTTGACTTTTCATTTATATTTGTTGTTTTGTTTCATACTTATTTCTTTCTTTCGTTCTGTTGCATTATTTTTTGCGTTAATATTCCTTAGAGTGTTGAAATAGTTTTTCTTTTTCTTTTTCGTTTTTTACAGTTTTTTTTTTTCACTTCAATTTACTTTGTTGTTATTTACTTTTGTTTTATATATTTATATGTATATATTATTAGTTGTTTAATATATATAGTAAATATTTGATCTTTTTTCATCAATACTTAAGTTTTAGATTTGATGATGGATTTTGTGGAGATTTTTAATAGAGGGGTGGTGGGTGGTGGACTGGAGACAAAGGGAGGGGTTACAAAAAATCAAACGGCTAATAATTATTAAATAAATATTAACACAAGATTATCAAGGCTGAGGTTTCGGTAATTTCCATTCTTGGGAAACAAAATGTTTAAGGATTTTCGGATTACATATCTCAATTATCCAAGTTTCCAAGAAAACCTTAAAATTATTCTACGTTCCCCTAGGAAATTCCCCAAACCTAGTCCTCCAGAGAATACATTTCGTAAAAGGCGGGGGGCATTAGTTTTTGTTTTAATTTTTGGTAGTAGTTAAGACTGTGTGTTTTTTTGTTTTGTGTTCTAGTAGTTGTTGTTAAATACATTCAATGCTGTCACACCTATTAGCAAGCATAGAATATTCTTATAAATTGTATAGATGCTGGGGTTGGTTTTTTTCCTTCTAGTTTTGTTTTTTTTTTGCAGCAGCAGATGAAAGATGGGCCAATATTTGTAGTTGGGGCGCAAACGGGAAATAATGATATTCTTCCAATATTCTGTCTACATTTGTTTTCTTTTGTTGTTTATATAACCAAAGCCATGTCTTTTTTACTGGGTAGATTAACTTTTTTGCCCTGCCACAGGGAATTGTGTATGGTAAAAGCATCAATGGTGACGGTTAAATGTTTTGTATGGACCTGGGAGAAACATTTTCCGCCAGAGTTATACCTACAAACAAAATGAGAAATTTAATATTAATTTCTTTAAATTATTTTCTACATCACCCCTCAAAACTTACTTAAAGAACTTATCAAACATAACTTCATCCACTTGACTAGGTCCTGTACCATACAGCTTGACAACCTGTTCCGTTTCGGGTGTATAGCTGTACAATGCCCGAAATTGACAGCCGGCATCACGAAACAGTATTAGGAAATGTTTGGCCTCCGAACGGGCAATTTTCTCTAGAACTTTTTGTTTGGCATCACGATTCACCGCTCCGGGGAACACACAATATTCGACGGCATTTAAAATGATGCCACGATTCGATTTGGCAGCTGGTTGTTTGTACAACTTCGGTCCTATAGGTTTTTTTGTTAGAGAAAATGGTCGTAAAATAAAAAACAAATTATTAATAATTAGGAATAGTTAATTAAAAAAAATCAAATTAAGATTTTTGTTCTTCAAATGCTTGCCAAGTAAATTGCCGTAATGGAAAAGGTGCTGGATATTTTTACAAATTTTATGTTTTATTGGAAGTTTATAGGGAGTGGTTTGCGAGTGTAAAACTTGCTTAAAAAGAATACAATTTAATTTTTTTTTTATACATTTTCAAAAAATGTTTTTTTAAATTTTTCAACCGGTGCATCATTAACCTGCTGCATTTTTTTTACAAATTTTATGTTTTATTGAAAGCTTATAGGGAGTGGGCTGCGAGTGCAAAAAACTTGCTTAAAAAGAATAAATTTAATTTAATTTTTTATACATTTTCAAATCATTCTATTGCACTTTTTGAACTGGGGCCTCATTAACCATTAAATATTTCGTAAATTTAAACCGGAACTAAAAACCCATATGGGTTGTGATTTTGTTTTGTATTGCACCAACCGAGTCCAATTAAAATAGCCATCGAAGCCCAAAGTGCGTATATGAACAAAAAAATCTTCAAAGGACACATAATGGATCATATGTAACATTCGAATAAGATAGAAGAGAGAGAGAGAGAGAGAGAGAGAGAGAGAGAGAGAGAGAAGAAACCTAAAACCATCATATAGAATGAATATGAAAAATAGTCGAGGTCCGATTATTTACCTCTACCAACTTGGTAATGTTAACTTGTACTTGATCAATGCTGGTAGTTCTCTTTTATATTCTTGTGACTTAATTCTATCGTGGAAGGAAGTAGGACCGTAAAAAATTGTACGGAGGGATTACTAAATGGGCCTTCAATCTACAAGCAAGCTGGGAGCTCAGGAATGTACGAAATCAAGAAAGCTTCTCGAGGACTCTAACTTAAAAAAAGACCTAGAAATAAATGAAGTTTTATTCCCTTGGGAAACGAATGAGAGAAATTACGGAAGGAATGGTTGAAAAGCCCAAAATCATAGGGAAGGATGACCTGTAGGCAACTGGCTGACAATCAGTTAAGACGTTATATGAATGAGGGGCCTAGTTGCACTTCGAGCTGGGGTGTCTCGGGTCAAATGCTATTTGACCGACAATTCACATCCTTGAAAGGACACTAATTTTTTTTGATGAGAAATTCATTGGACGACTTTTTAAAGGAAAGTCAGCATTGTCAATGTGTAACAATCAGGAGCATACGGAAAAGTTATTTTTATAATTTCGAAATCGAAGGTGGTCTATGTTCGGTCTATGATTCTTTAACCATATTTTGAATATTATTTTAGTAGTTCTCGGTTTTTCTACAAATATTTCATTGAAATGATATAGATTTTTAGTCTATGTATCAGTTAAGACGTTATATGAATAAGGGGCCGAGTTGCACTTGGAGCTGGGTTGTCCCGGGTCAAATGCAATTTTGGTGAAGCAGCTGACAACACACATCCTTGAAAAGACACCAATTTTTTGATGAGAAACTCATTGGACGACTTTGTAAAGGAAAGTCAGCTTTGTCAATGAGTACCAAACCAGGAGCATACGCAAAAGGATTTTTTTTTTTAATTTCGGAACCGAAGTTGGTCTATGTTCTGTCTATGATTCTTTAACCATATTTTGAATATTATTTTAGAAGTTGTCGGTTTTTCTACCAATATTTTTTTTGAAATGATATAGATTTTTAGTCTATGTCTGGCTGACAATCAGTTAAGACGTTATATGAATGAGGGGCCGATGGGGACTTCGAGCTGGGGTGGCTCGAGTCAAATGCAATTTTGGTGAAGCAGCCGACAACCCACATCCTTGAAAGGACACCAATTTTTGATGAGAAACTCATTGGACGCATTTGTAAAGGGAATTCAGCTTTGTCAATGAGTACCAACCAACCAGTGACATACGGAAAAGTTATTTTTTTTAATTTCGAAACCGAAGGTGGTCTATGTTCCGTCTATAATACTTTACCCATATTTTGAATATTATTTTAGAAGTTGTCGGTTTTTCTACCAATATTTTTTTTTTTTTGAAATGATATAGATTTTTAGTCTATGTCTGGCTGACAGTCAGTTAAGACGTTATATGAATGAGGGGCCGAGTTGGACCTCGAGCTGGGGTGGCTCGGGTCAAATGGTATTTTGGTGAAGCAGCAAACAACCCACATCCTTGAAAGGACACTTATATTTTTGGGGAGAAACTCATTGGACGACTTTGTAAAGGGCGGTATTCTGGAATATTTCGCATAATATGAATCCATTTATACCGAGAGGCGAATGTTCCCCAGGACCAGAACTCTCGCTCGAAGTCAGCTTTGTCAATGCGTATCAACCAGAAGTAAACGGAAAAGTTAATTTTTGAATTTCAAAAACCGAAGGTGGTCTGTGTTCAATATTTTGAACATCATTTTAGTATTTGTGGATTTTTCTACCAATATCTCTTTGAAATGATACAGATTTTTAGTCTTTGTAATTGGGCTATTGTTGGTCTCTGGATCTAAACTGAATCCATTCAATTCCACTTGGAATTTTCCACAATCCATACTGGCTTTTTCACAGTGAAATTATTAAAAAAAATTGCAGTGAATTCGAAAAAATAAAATTTTTCGAGAATAAAAAATTTTTTCTTGCTGATTATTTTTATGGTACATATTGAATATACCAATTTCTTTTGTTCAGAAACTCACATTGAAATTTGATCTAGAATATTTCCTCCTTTGATACTGTTCCCAAAAAATGAAATATTATGGGATATTTGACATAGAACGGACACGTGTTAAATTAGAGGTAAAACGAATAAACACATAATTTTCACATGTTATATACAAATTTCGAATGTAATTTTCTTAATAACTATCAAACCTAGATGTATGATTTATTCTGAAATTTATAGTGAAATGTTGTGCAGAATATATTATCCTTTGACACTTTCTGTCTATAACGAACTTTTATGCTACTTTCACGCATAAACTCGAGAAAAGGTCGAGGAACAATTTTTGAAAATATTAGGAAATAGTTTCGCTTTTTTATGGAAATATTTTTTGATATACAATGAAAATAGAGATTTGTTTTCTTTTATTCTGAGATTTATAACTATTGTGCAGAATATTTCTTGCTTTGACACTGTATGTCTGAAGCGAAATTTTATGCTTCTTTCATGCATAAACATAAACTGCATAATTAGGAAATAGTTTCGATTTTTTTTGGCAACATTGATGGAAGTATTTTTTTTGATTTATGATGGAAATAGAGATTTGTTGTCTTTTGCGACTTATAGTGAAATTTGACGGAGAATAATTTTGTCTTTGACATCATTCTTTTATAATGAGGTTTTATAGGAGAATTTTGCCTAAACTCGCATAAGGTACGGCTTTAACCCAAAAATGTATTTTTATAACATATTTAAATTCCTGACGTTTAGGTAAGATTTATGCTTTTGAAGTTTTCTGGGACCAATAGTAGAATTTTATGACACATAAATTTCTGGTATAGTTTGACTTGCTACGACCCCGTTTAAAGGGAGTTTTTAGCCATATTTGGAAAAAAGGACCAAAAAGGCCCCTTTCGTGACTCGATTGAGGGTTAAAATTGTGAACGAAAATAATCCTTGTAGTTATATCTGCAATATTGCCGATGACACTATATACCTAAAATAAACGGATTCGGAGGAATCTTAATCCGAAAATTAAAAAAAAAAAAAAAAAAAAAATGTGAAAGGGAGGAAAACCTTTCCCCTTTTGTTTAGGTTACTTTGCGATTTAAACTTTCAAAATGCCGATAGACATTTCATCATTTTTTAGCTCTACTTTCATAAACTTTTTTCTATAATTATTGAAAAAATGTAGTTTTTTGCACTGTGTTATTATTAAATTTATATCCCTTTAGTCCAAAGAGAAACTGATATTTTGATGTATGAATCTACAGATATAAGAATATTAGGTTTGAATTAAGTTTTTAGTAAGGGTTTTGAAACATTTTCCAACTTTTTTTTAAAAAAAGTATTTAATATAATCTGTGAAAATCAATTAAGTTTCTTTGTAGGCATGACGATATGTACACTTAAATTAACATTTTCCAAAGAGAAAATTTAAAATTTCGTTTTTTTTTTAATTTTTTTTTTACCCAAAAATTCCCAATATTTTCTTCCTTCTCATAACAGCGATGTACTTGGCAAACATTTTCTTAAAATTAATAAAATATATAAAAAAATTTGTTATGGTTAGGGTGTGTGGTTGCAAATCATCAAACTCAAAGAACACATTACAATTATCAAATAACAAGCAATAACAAACAATTCAAATTCAATACAAAACCAAACTATTTGACTAAAATAAATAATAGAAAAAAATAATATTCCATTAAAAAAATAACAATTAAAATAATGAAATTAAAAAAAGAAATAACAAACATAACATGACAAGAGAGTGCTAAGGTTAGGTTTTGGCTAACCTTAACAATCCCAACATGACATATGGTCACAAACAAAACATCACTGAGGACAGGGCAGGCAAGGCACTTTGTTAGGGGGCACTTGTTTACAAACTAAAGCAGGCGAGCGGGCCATTACAGATTTACAATAAATATACTATGCTATTAGTAGTGGTTCTTGTTTAACCAAAGAAAATAGTTGTTTTTTTTGCCGGCGAATTAAAAGATAGTAGTTGAATGGTATTATCTCAACTAAAATTAGATTTTTATAACTACGACTACGAAGACTTATAGTCCCTCAGGAATGAAGGATCTAATTCTCCCCCCAAATTATCTAATTTTTCCTTTTTGGGCTTTGGAACATCAAACTTAAAATAGAAGTCGTCTTAGGATGATTACAGGAAATATTAAAAATAATAATAAAATAATAATAAAAAATCTTTGGTAATAAAAATTTGAAAATTTTAAAAATAAATAAATAAATATAAAAACAAATTAAAAAACAGTAAGTTCGGCCGGGCCGAACTTTGAATACCCTCCACCATTTGGAACGAATTTGGAAATTTTCAAAAAATAAAATCCGTTAAAAATTCTATTAAAATCTTAAAAATACCGAATATAGCCGTTATATTGGGGTCTATACGAGGTGGGCCTAAATAGGCTTTGTTTATCATAAGCCATTGCCATATTCAAATTCGAAACTTGAAGTAAACGGTGAATAATGTAACTAAAATCATCAAAATATCGTACATTGGGAGGTCCCGTTACATCGGAGTTATATAAAGACCTGGACTTGCATAGACTACTTTCCGTTACAGCCTGTAGTATCCATTACGAACTTTTAATACGACATCTCAAACAATTTCGGTGAGTATTGTACCTAAAATCGTCAAAATACCGAATATGGAGAGGTACTGATATATGGGGCCTATACGAGGACGTGGAACTGCATACAAAAATGTTTGTCATAGGCGGTAGCACCCATTATGAACTTCAAATACGAAATTTGAAATAATTCCAGTAAATAATCTCGCTAAAATCATGAAACTACCGAATATCGGGAGGTACCGTTACATAGGGACTATATGAAGACGTGGGCCTTTATACGAAATTTTTTGCCATAGCTTGTAGTAACGATTAAAATCTCCCAATACTAATTTTGAAACGATTCCGGTGAATAATTTTGCCGAAATCATCAAAATATCGAATATCGGGAGGTAACGTTGTATGGGGGTTATACGAAGACGTGGTCCCGCAAACAAAAAATGTTGTCATAGGCGGTAGCACCCATTACGAATTTCAAATACGAAATTTGAAATAATTCCGGTATATAATGTCGCTAAAATCATGAAACTACCGAATATCGGGAGGTACCGTTATATGGGGGCTATACGAAGACGTGGACCTGCACAGACAATTTTCTGGCATAGGCTGTAGTATCCATTTCGAACTTCAAATACCAAATTTGAAACAATTCCGGTAAATAATCTCGCTAAAACCGTGAAAATGCCGAATATCGGGAGGTATCGTTATATAGGGGCTATATGAAGACGTGGACCTTTATACGAAATTCTTTGCCATAGCTTGTAGTAACGATTAAGATCTCCCAATACGAATTTTGAAAAGATTCAGGTGAATAATTTTGCTGAAATCATCAAAATACCGAATATAGGGAGCTACAGTTTAATGGGGGTTATACGAAGACGTGGACCTGCACAGACAATTTTCTGTCAAAGGCTGTAGTATCCATTACGAACTTCAAATACCAAATTTGAAACAATTCCGTTGAATAATGTCGCTTAAATAATTAAAATACCGAATATCGGGAGGTACCGTTACATGGGGGCGATACCAAAAGATGGACCTACATGGCCCATTTTCAATACCAAAAGTCCTGCAGACATAACATACATTTGAGTAAAAATTTATCTGCTTGAATTCGTTCGGAAGATAGAGTGATTTCCACAGACAGACAAACATCGCTAGAATTTTACGCTGATCCAGAATATATATACTTTGATCTTACATGAGTATTTCGAGGAGTTACAAACGGAATAACAAAGTAGATATACCCTCTATAGTATGGTAAAGGGTATAATAATAGATTTTTAATAACAAAAGAAATGCTTAAAATTAATTAAAAAAATTGATTTTTAGAAATGCTTAGGATAAAGTAAAAATATGATTTCCTATTAATATAAAATATAAGAAATAATAGATTTTAAATGATAAAAAATGTTTAAAAATAATTACATTATGTTTTTTTGTAATAAAATAAAAATAATAAAACTAATTAAACAACAACATAATCATAATATGAAATGTGTTCTGTTATGGAACATGATGACTGTTTAATTATTTATTTTTTTTGAAAATTTAAATAATAAAAAAAATTTGTGAAGAAAATGAGTTTTGAGATAATTTTGTCATACGAACCCGAATAGTCCATCATTAAATTGCCCGTCGATGACATATCGCTAGATCCATCATCCATCATGCCACGTCGTTTGGTCATAAAGCCCGGCAATGAGCCAGGACCTGAGGGTGAAGGCATATGTCTATGTAGTGTGGTAATACCGGGCGATTGGGCTCGACGTGGTGGCGTGGCTCTTCCTATGCCAGAATCTAATTTTTGGTATTCCAAGTGCCAATGTCAGACACATACACACGCACACACAAATGGGTGAGGATAATGGATCACACAACACATAACAACCCATTGTCAATGCAATTCAAATCAATGATGATGGTGATGATGGATGGTCACAACAACAGCGGGCACACACAATCAAGGCAAGGATTTCGTTATATATATATTTTTTTTTGATTCGGTTCAAAACGATGATGATCACATAAATGGAGAATGGCAAACGAGTTATAAAAAATATGCGGTTGAATGTTGTTGAGGTTGAGTGGTTGGTGGTTGGTGTTGTATAAAACATGTTTGATATTTTTGATTTGTTTTTTTATAAAGTAAAGTTTTTTCAATTCGTAAAGCATTTTTTGGAATTGATTCGATTCGAAAAAAAGAAAGTAAATAAAATATATGGAAATTAGTTTTGACTGTCATAGTTATCAAAAAAAGAAAAAGAGGTTAATTATGGTATTACGATAGATGTAGATTATTTATATATGGAGTACCAACAAAAAAAAAAAGAGGAACAAAAAAGAATTCTAAACAAAAATGAAATTACAAAAAAAATATATATACCCGGACCAAAGAAAATGAAAATCAACAAAATGACAATTGTTGGTGTTTTTTTTATATAGGCGAAGTGAAGTGATTCGGGGGGAGGTAAGGATGTGAAAAAAATTGTAAGTCAAAGTGAACAAATAGAGTACAAAGACACATTTTGAAGACAAAAAATTGAGTGATAGCTTAAAAAAAGGGCATCGTTGGGGGTCTTTTATATAAAAATCGGATAGATTGAGCATATTTTAAAAATCAAGGAAAATCCTTTGTCTGCAAGAAATTTATGATAATCCGGCCATTTGGTTCATTTCGGACAAGTTAACAGAATAAGTGGATCTTGATAAAGTGTGAGATGTTCCAGTTCCAAACAAAGTCTTTAAGCATGAACTTGAGAGAGAATACATAGAACAAGTTTTTTATTGGCTAATGTCGTCGGCTGGCATCTTCACAAAAAAAAAGAAAGGAGCGTAGGGTGTACAAGTACACATTATGGGCCGAAATTTCACTAAGTCCACCTAAAACTCTTTTGTTCTTTTACAAAGAATCCAGCCGACGACCTAAGCCATTCAAAAAAACCTTTTTATGTATTCTCACCTTCAGACTGACAAAAAGTGTTACATGTCGATTCACTCAATTCAGTTTTAAAGACTTTTGGGTTATATAATTTTCAAAACAAAAAGTCTTGGACAATTAAGGTCGTGGATTTTTTTTAAATGTCTTTAAATGCTTTTAGAAGGTTTTTTTTAAATTTCCAACTACTATTTCCTCGGACAGGGTAATATACAAATTCTAAATTTTCTAAATATATTTTTAAGGACTTCCTGGAGCAGCATATTATGAAAGTAGAGCTAAATAATGTAGCTAAAATCATAAAAATGCCCAATATAGGGAGGTACCATTATATCGGGGCTATAGGAAGACCTCGACCTGCATAGACATTTTCCTGTCAAAGGCTGTAGTACATATTAGGAACTTCAAACATCAAATTTGAAACATTTTCAGTGTAAATTGTACCTAAAAATCGTCTAAATACGGAATATGGGGAGGTACTGATAAATGGCGGATATACGAAAACCTGTACCTGCACAGACAATTTTCTGGCATAGGCTGTAGTTCCCATTACGAACACTAAATACAAAATTCGAAACAACTCCGGTTAATAATGTCGCTAAAATCATTAATATACCGAATATTGGGAGGTACCGTTATATGGAGGCTATACGAAGATGTGGGCCCGCATACGCAATTTTTTGTCATAGGCTGTAGTACCCATTACGAATCCGAAATACAAAATTCGGAACAACATGCCGCTGAATAATGTCCCTAAAATCGTCAAAATATCGAATATCGGGGGGTACCGTTTAAGGCACACCTTTTGTGTATTTTCAGATAATTTCATTGAAAAATCTGGCTACAATCATCAAAATACCGAATATCGGGAGGTATCCTTATATGGGGGCGCTACGATATCGTGGACCTATATAGACAATACTCTTCCAGGAGGTAAAGTGCTCTGAAGGAACACTTTTTGTGGATTTTCAGATAGTTTTATTGAAAATTTTGGCTAAAATCACCAAAATACCGAATATCGGGGGATTCCGTTGTATGGGGGCTACACGATATCGTGGACCGATATAGACAATCTTCCAACTTGACCTGCCTGCAGACAAGAGACTGATCTGTGCAAAATTTTTAGCTTCCTATCTTAATTCGTTTTGGCTCTAGCTTGATTACAACAGAGGGACGGACGGACACGGCTTAGAATTTTATGTTGATGAAGAATATATGAGTTACAAACGGAATCATGAACTTAATATAACCTCCATACTATGTATGGTTTAGGGTATAAAAACGCCGATACACGTGCCATCTTTTTTAAGCTCTACTTCCATAATATGCTGGATTTTCCCCGCTGTGCTATCCACATTATCCAGACAAGGTAAATCCTTATCCACCGTAAAAAAAAAACAATGTAAATACATTAACGAAGCAATGAAAATGTATTTTTCATTTTATCCGGGCAAAGAAAATGTATTATTCGTTTTCTCCAGATTTTGTTATTTGATTATTGACGTTATCCAGACTTCTTAGACACATTGTCCATACTATCCAAGATAATCAAACTATGTTATCCACCATCCTATTCAAACAATGGCCAGTAAGGAGAAGTAAAAAAAGGGGCGGGACCGACTATATGATACCCTACACCACTATGCATATTTAGTAGAGCTCCCGTAACAAAAGCATTTATTTGAAGTAGTACCATTTGGGCTGATATTAGCCATTATTTGCACAATAAACCTGAAATCGGTTGAAGATATATATGGGAGCTATACCCTCTCGGAACCGATCTTGATACCATTTGGAAGAGGTATTTCTGGACTTTATCTGATATCTGGTACCAAATATAATTGCTTATTATTGCTTATTATGCATATGAGGGACATAAACACCAAATCGGATAAAACGCATATATGGGAGCTATAGCTATATCTGAACCGATTTCCTGCAAATTTGATGTACTTGCTTCTAGATTAAATTCGGTGGGATGTACAAAAATTCAGGACTTTTGTACTGATATTGGCCATTTGGTGCACAATTAACCGGAAATTGGTTGAAGATATATATCGGAGCTATAGCTATATCTGAACCGATTTTCTCCAAATTTGATGTACTTGCTTCTAGACTAAATTTGGTGGGATGTACCAAAATACAGGTCATTTGGACTTATATTGGGCATTTGGTGCACAATTAACGCGAAATCGGTTGAAGATATATACGGGAGCTATATCCAAATCTGATCCGATTATCTCCAATTTCAATAGGGTTCGTTCTAGGGCCAAACAAATATTGTTTGGAAAATTTCATCCCAATCGGATAATTAAATGCAACCTGCATTTTGTCCACAAGAATACATAGACGGACGGACGGAGGGACAGACGGACTGACATGAATAAATTGACTCAGAATGTGTTTCTACGAGTATCCTCAAAAGTAATTATGGGTCTTTTTCGCTTCCTTCTCCCTGTTACAAACAAATTCACAAAGACATGATACCCTTATCACGATGTGGTGTAGGGTATAAAAATATATTACCGAAGTAATGAAAATGTATTGAACAAAGGATATATGTTGTCCGTTTTATCCAAATTATGAAAATACTTGATATACCCTATCGAAAAAAATATTCATTATTTCGACTCTGTATTAACATAATTTGGATAGGATGGATTAAGGATTTACATATTTTGGACAAAGTGGAGCTTGGATAATGTACACCTAAGTCTGTTTTTACACGGTCTTTTTGTACACGGTTTTGATATAACACGGTTTGAAAATTGAATATTTTTAATTTTTTACACGATTTTATTCCATTTAGCACGATTTGAAGTGTTATGTAATTAAATTTTTAAATTTAATTTTAATTTTAACGCATTAAGATAAAAGGTAAGCCAAAAAATATTTTGTATTTATTCAGTTATTTATGTTTTTTAATTTTGTTAAATATTTTATGTATCCCTAAAAGGAAATGTCAGATAAAAAACTAAAAGAGAAGGCAATTTCTTTGGAAACCAAGATTAAAATTTTAGATCGCCTTCGAAATGGAGAAAGCTCAACTGCTCTTGGTAAAACGTTCGCTCTAAATGAAGCCACAATAAGAACTATAAAGAAAAATGAAATTGCAATTAAGCAATCGGAGATTTCATGAATTCTTGTTCTTAAAAATTCTTGTTTTTCACTAATTTTAATAGGTTTTAGAGATTAGAAACAAATCACCCATTTTTGTATAAGACCAATGTCTTTTTTACACGGGTTTTTTTTTACACGGCTTCTTCTGGAACCAATCTACCGTGTAAAAACAGACTTAGGTGTATTCATATTATTTGGATATTATCCAAACCACATAAATTAATTATCCAGACTGGGTAGACATGTTATTTACACCATCAAGATATTAAAAATATTTTATCCACAATTATCCTAACAATGTATTGACATTTTTACATTACTTTAAAATAATATTAATAACATTATGAAACCTTGTATTGATTATTATTTTTATTACTGTGAATATATATATGGATGTAGGTTTAACTGTGCTTAAAGTGTAGGGTGATCAAAAGTTTTCACTGTGTGTATTTGCAATGCATGTGAGTGCCGATGAACACAAAAAAATATATATTAAAAATAATTAACAAAGTATAACTTAAAAATATAACCAAGCCATAAAAATATCAAAAAAAAAAAAAAAAAAAAATGATAAACAAAATGAAACTTCTCTTCCCAAAAACCCAAAATTAAATGTAACATTTAAAGTAATAATAACAAAATGGAATGAAATACACTAGGATATTTTTTTTTTTTTTGTTTATAAAACGTTTATAATATATAAAACGAAACATATAGAGAGAAAGAGTATAGAGGGGGAGGTAGGGATGAAGAAGAAATAATGGTGACAGAAACTCTTACCGCACAGGTTCATAAGCGAATTTGATTTTCGCCCACGGAAATTTAGTGTACTTCCTTTGGCTACAGATATACGTGATAGAGTACGACCTCGTTCGACATTTGGTTCTGGAAAAATTCCCATATTTATATAGTTTTTGATTTTTGTTTTGTGGTTTCTTGTTGTTGATTTGGAAAGTAGTATTTTGATTTTGTAATAATATATATATGCATGTATATTAAAGGAAGTATGTTTGATATAATTTTGAATAAATAAATAATGTTGATAGATAAATACTTATTTTGATTTCATTTCGTATAAAAAAAAACAATAGACCTTGAACCTTGAATAACATGTAAGAAAAAAAAAGAATAAAAATAATAAAACGTAACAAGCCCAAAACCTCAAGATTAGGAACTTGAAGGAAGTATTAAAAAAAAATAACCTTATATTGCATTTGTTGGAAATTGAACCTTAACACCAGAATTTGTTTCAAATTCAAACCTAAAACCCGGTTGGTAATTGTTTAAAAAAATATATATTCAAGATTATGTTTAATATGTATTAGTAAGGCATTCGCAACACACGAACGAACGTATGGAGATATTGTAAATTAATTAACTTAGGGAACTCAATAACTCTTTGTAAGATGATGAAGAAGAAGCATGCGCAAACCATAGTCAAATAGGCTTCAATTTTTGTTATGTGCTGCAGTGGGGGGACACCAAGCTGTTGGTTATCCCCAAAAAAACAAATAAGCATTTAGTGTGGGTGGATTGGTTATCCTTGAAGATCACTTCAGTCCTTGCAGTGGATTTGGGTGGGGAAAAGGGGAGGTGGTTATAGAAGGATAAAGAGGTTGTTTTCTAAAGCAGTGTTGTTAATTTTAAAAACTTAAAATACCAAAATAACTTAGAAATAACACTTAGACAACACAATCATAATAGAGTGGGCGGCAAAAGGGGGAGGGGTTAAATTAATTTGTTTAAAAAACCAAGAAAGAAAGAAACAACGAAATCATATTCCATATATATTGAGGTTATGTTTAGAAGCTAAATTGTTAATTTTTAATGCAGCATTTCAGTTTTTTTTGCTTTATAAGCCCATCACCAACCTTTACACAACTTATAGGATCCCCGGCGTCCAATCGGTGTTGAACTAGTACTCGGGTATTCATCCGGTGATTCTAATTAAAAATAGAGAAATCATTTACACATCATCAATACATAATACACATATACACTTATTTTAATATGAGGGGGCAAAAGGGCGGAGGCAAGAGAGAGAGAGCGAGCGAGAGAGCGCAGAGATAACTGTTAGTTGGAAGCCTATTTTATGGGGGGGTTAAGGTATTGAAAAGCATAATTCCTTCAAAAATTACAAAAGCATGCAGAAAAAAAAACAAACAATTCCAAAATAAAATACAAAATAAAAAATACATTCCTTTAGATATAAAATTAATTAAACATTACTATAGAATATGAAATAAAATAGTATCCGAATAATACGAAAGAATTATCTGTGTTGTGAGAAGAATGAAGAGGCAAAAACCGAATATAACCGAGAAATCATGGGTGTAAATGGGTTGTTCATATGAACCCATACTAACTATGTAAATACTAACTATGTAAATACAATATAAATCGACTTTCCAAGTTATCCGTATCATCGGGACAATTCAAAAAAAAAAAAAAAAAAAAAAAAAAAAAAAATACAAAATACAAAATCCGAGCTATTCCAACTATCCGCCTTTTCCATACAACTATCGATTATCCGTATTGTTCGAACAGTCTAAACACATTTGTCGTATTTTCCCAACGGGTTAGTCGATATTTCTGCTGTATCCAAACGATTTTGATTATTATCCACATTTTCCAAATATTTATGCAAACCACGTAAAGTTGAATATCGCGTTATCCGAACAAAATTGATTACCCAAGTTATCCGTATCATCGGGACAATTCAAAACGTACATAATCCGAGCTATTCCAACTATCCGCGTTATACAAACAATATAGACCGATTATCCGCATTTACCGATCAGTTCAAACACATTCGACGTATTATCTCAACGGGTTAGTCGATTTTTTTGGCTTTATCCCAACGATTTTTATTGTTATCCACATTATCCAAATATTTTTTCGAGAAAATCACGTTATCCGAAAAATTTTGATGCTTTATCTACGTTATCCACATTACCCAGCTATGTAGACGCATTATCCGTTTTATCCAAACAATATATTTCGTTTATCCGCTTCATCTCAAAAATGGAAATTCATTCGACGTACTATCCGAACGGAGTAGTCATTTTTTTGCTTTATCCGAACGATTTTGATTATTATCCAAATTATGCGAACATTCGGCTTTATCCAAACGATTTTTATTGTTGTCCACTTTATCCAAGTAGGAGAAAATCGCGTTATCCGAAAAATGTTTATGCATTATCTATTTTATCCGTGTTACCTTAACCGCTTATCCAAAGAATATATTTCGATTATCCGCTCTATAACAAAAAATGGAAATTCATTCGACGGATATTTGTTATTTGTATTTTTCTGCTGTATCCGAAACAGTTTGATAATTATCCACATTATCCGAGCAATTTAGATGCATTATCCACGTTATCCAAACAATATTTTTCGATTTTCCGCGTTATCCAAACAATATATTTTGATTATCCATTTATCCATAAAATTAAAATTCATTCAACTTCACCTCCGAACAGGATAGTTATTTTTTCTGATTTATCCAAACGATTTAGATCATTATCCACATTATCCAAATATTTTTGGGTGGCGAAAATCACGCTTTAGATGCATTATCCATTTTATCCGCGTTATCCCAACAACGTAGACACATATTTCACCTTATCCAAAAAAAATGGAAATTCTTTCGACACACTATCCGAATGAATTAAATCATTATCCACATTATCCACACATTTATGGAGACATGTAAATGCAAAAAATCGCATTATCCGAACAGTTTTGATGCATTATCCACGTTTTATCCGTATTATCCCAACTATGCAGATATATTATCCGCGTTAAATATATATTTTGATTGTCCGCATTTTCCGAGCAGTGTAAATGTATTCAAAACATTATCCGAACAAGGTAAACACTTTATTCGCAATATCCGAACGACGAAGATGTTTTATCTACATTATTCGAACAGTGTAGTTGTATTATTCACATTATCCAAACATTGTAGCTGCATTAATTTTATTATCCGAAATACTTTTTTACATTTTCCGCTTTATCCAAGCAATGAAAATTAATTATCCACGTTATCCGTATTATCCCAACTATGCAAATATATTATCCGAACGATGTAGATCGACTTTCCGCATTATCCGAGCAGTGTAAATGTATTCAAAACATTATCCGAACAAGGTGAACACTTTATCCGCATATCCGAACGATGCAGATGTTTTATCCAACCCGTGTAAATATATTATTCCAATTATCCAAACATTGTAGCTGCATTAATCTCATTATCCGAATCATTTTTTAACATTTTTCGCTTTATCCGAGCAATGAAAATTAATTATCCACGTTATCCGGGTTATCCTAACTATGCAGATATATTCTCCGAACAATGTAGATCGACTATCCGAACAATCTAAATGTCTTCAAAACATTATCTGAACAAAATAAACATTTTATCCGCAATATGCGAACGATGAAGAAGTTTTATCCACATTATCCAAAGAGCGTAGATGTATTATTCACATTATCCAAACATTGTAGCTTCAGTAATCTCATTATCCGAATTTTTTTTTAACATTTTCCGCTTTATCCGAGCAATGAAAATTATTCGTTATCAGTTATCCAAATAATATATAATTTTTTTGATTATCCGCCTTATCCAAACAGTGTAAATTCATTTGACACGATCTTAACAAGGTAAATGCTTTATTCGCAATATGCGAACGATGTTTTATTCACATCATCAATACATCAATTTAATTATCCGAACAATTTTAAAACACTATCCGCTCCAAATTCAGAAAATTTAATTTATGCGGGCCAAAATCGTTTTTTTTTTTTCTCAAAGTTATCTGCGACACCTAAATTCTCCCCTCACAACACAGATACTTTTTTCGTACTTTTCAGATCTTTCAAACATAAAATAATTACATTAAATTTTCCATGCACATTCAGATACCAAAAATTAAAATCAAACAAAACTACCTTTTGAATATAAATAATAAACATATTTTCAAATGTGGTTCTAGGCATTTAACTTTGTTTTAGCATAGCTTGTCTTAACCACATTTGAAAATAATAATAAAAATTATATAAATAAAATAAATAAAAAAAAACACACAATTACCTTTCACTGTGAGGGAGTCTTGAGAGCCTCGGTAATAGTCTCGTCTCATTGAGTTCGAACTTAATTGGCCTAAACCTGGGTTTTTTGGTTTGAACGTGTTATCGTTTTTTTGTAAAAACCAAAAAAAAAATATTTTTTGTTTTCAACGAGTCATGCAAAGAACAAAGAACGTTGTTAACAAAAGGGGGTAGAAATAATAATAAAAAAAAAATAAAAAAAAAAAAATTAACAACAGGAAAAAAAAAGTAACAACACACATCAAAACAAGTCAGTCTCACAGACAGGTGGTAACACATGATGTTCTCTATATATAGAGTGTGTCCGCAATAATAGCAACAAGTTTCGTTTTGCATCTTTTTTGGGGGGAGGGAAGGAAATTTCAACACTTACCTGTTATATTCGAACTCGAGCCTTTTTTACCACGACTAGATAGGCTGGAAGCTTCACTTATATCCACAGCAGAACCATCGTCCACATGTATGGTTTTGGGACGTGGTCGTGTACTCTTTTGGCGTGTCCTAGATATAGTATTCGTTTGTGTGCTCGGCTTGAGGGCAATGTCATTGCGGTCTATTGTTTTGCCCTGCAAAAGAAATGAGAGAGGAGAACATTTATTTAAAAGAATTGCAAAAGGAGAGAAAATAAAACAAGTTTTCTCAGGGAAAATCATGAGGTTATATAAGATATTCATAGAATCACTTTCTGAACCGATTTATGCATGTCAGTCCGTCTGTCCATGTATTCTTGTGAACAAAATGCAGGTCGCATTAATTATCCGATTGAGATGAAATTTTCGAAACAATATTTGTTTGGTCCAAGGACGAACCCTAATTGGTGATAATCGGATCAGATAGATAGATAGATAGATATAGCACCCATATATCTTCAACCGATTTCGTGTTAATTGTGCACCAAATGTTCAATACAAATCCAAGTCGGTTGGCACATCCAACCGAATTCAGTGTAGAAGTAAGTACATCAAATATGGTGAAAATCGGTTCAGATATAGCTATATCTCCCATATATATGTTTAATCCGATTTGGTGTTTAAGTCCCTCACATGCGTAATATGCATTCCACAAGCATGATATTTGGTACCAGATATCAAATACTGCTCTGAAGTAGGTGCATCAAATTTTGTCAAGATCGAATCAGATTTGCATATAGCTTCCGTATATATCTTCAACTGATTTCGGGTTAATAGCCAATATCAGTCCAAAAGTCCTGAATTTTGGCACATCCAACCGAATTCAGTCTAGAAGAAAGTACACCAAATTTTGTCAAAATCGGTTTAGATATAGCAATAGCTCCCATATACATGTCTCATCCGATTTAGTGTTTAAGTCCCTCACATTCGTAATATTCCTTTGACAACAATGATTTTTGGTACCAGATATCTCATAGAGCTCGGAGATACCTTTGCCAAATTTTAGCGAGATCGGCTAAGATTTGAATATAGCTGTCACATATATGTTTCATCCGATTTCAGATTTATTGAGCAAATAATGGCTAATATCAGCCTAAATGGAGTGAATTTCGGGATGTACTTTTCCCATTTGTGGAACTCGGTTCCGATATATATTTTTTTGATATAATCTTTCTCGAAAAATAAAATGTCTGTCAAATTTAGTGAAAATCTATATAGAATTGGATATGCCTCCCATATATTAGTTCCCTCTGAAGCCAAACTATAACTGCTCTAAAGCCAAATGTTAATAGGTGGTATGATCAAATTTAAATAAATTCTCTTGTTACGGGAGCTTTACTAAATATGCAAAGTGGTATAGGGTATCATATAGTCGGTCCCGGCCGACTTTTGACTTTTCCTTACTGGTTCTTTGTTATGAAGGAAGTATTTTGTCATTTATAAAAAGATCTTTTGGATTATAGGTGACCTTTTGGCCTATTATTTGTCATCAATAAATAACCTTTAAAATCTTCTAGAAGATGATCTGCTTGTCTGCTTTCAGAACTCTTTTGTTTTTCTATGAAAAGACCTTTTAGTTGGTTTTCCATAAAAAAAGTTTCCTTGGTCATTCTGCCTTCTATGGAAAATATTTTGTCTTTCACAAAAGATTTCAAGAAAATGATTTCAAGAAAATGTTTTCCTTTGGGCTAGCTAGTTCCCAATAAATCTGATCGTTCCCTACCTCCCGTTCCGCTTCTTCCAGAGCCTTTTTGAGGCGATGCTGTTCCAATATTGCCGCTCTGCGAGCCATTTGTTCTTCCTTTTTGCGTTGCTTCTCCTCCTCTTTTTCACGTTCGAGTTCACGTTTACGTGCAGCCTCCTGTTCTTTGCGTTCCTTGGCCTCCTCCTGTTGTTGGCGACGTTGCAAGGACATCAGCATGATTTTCTCCTTGCGGCGTTCCATTTCATCCACGGATTCCTGGAAAGGAAAGATAATAATTCGAATTTATGATTTTCGATACAATTTTATCTCTTTAAACCTACCGGATCTAAATTGGTGGCATCGGTGCCAATAATTAAAGCTTTGCTTTTCGTTTTTTCACCTCGACTATTCTCTAGGGCTTGACTACTGCTGCTGCTGCTCACAACATGTGTGGGCGATGTGGAAGCAACTGACGGCGGAGGAGTTTGTGGTTGATTGTGATTATTACTTGTGTTGTGCGACGACGACGACGAAGACGTAAACTGTTTATTGTCCCCGGCGGACATAACCTGACTTAATTGTATGGGACTGTCGGTGTATTTGTTGTATGTGGCCTTGTTTATATCCATCGATGTTGATTTGGGGCTACCGCTTTCGCTGTAGTTCAACTGATGGATTTTTGGTTTGAATTTCGGTTCGTTGACCTCTTTGCTGAACGGGGAATCGTGGTAATCTTTTAGATTGCCACTGCTCGAATCGCCACTGTTCAGTGTCTGATGATCAACACTGTCAAGGCTTTTTTCTTTTTTGGGTGAACGTTTGGCGCGTAATGGAGGTTTGGGTCTTTTGGGCTGATCATCATCGAAGGAGATATAGAAGCCTTTTTCGGCATTGCTATTGTTCTTCTCAGCTGAACGAGGATCCTGAAAAAAAGGGAGGGAAGAAGATTAAATAACTTTTATTTAAATTTAAAATTTTATATCCCACCTGGAAGCTATTTGGATGGAGTTGTGGACGTTGTGGAGATGGAATCCTGTAGGTAAGATTACCACTGGTTATATTGAGTTTCTGGGGCATCATATCCGGGTGACCACCACCACCGCCATAATCATCATATGTGTATTGTTCATCCCGCTGATAGTGTTGCTGTTGCTGCTGCTGTTGTTGTTGTTGGGAACTATTATGGTGGTGGTGTATGGGAAAACTGTATTCTGACAGCCCAGTGCTTTGCATTTTCTCAATGACATTCCGTTCAATTTCATCAATGTCATCCTCATCGCCAATGAAACAAATACTCTGGGGTGCCATGACATCTTCCGGTGGTGTGGGTGCCGACGAGGCCTTGGGAACAACAATTGGTGATCGAGTCTCTCTCAAATTGGTCATGGATTGCTGACGTTGTACACCGCCGCCACCACCCATGCTACCACGCTGACTGTGCACTGGCGATGAGTGGACCGGATACATTTGCATGTGCTGTTGACTATCACCATTCTGGTGTATCGACGAGCGGTGATGTGACTGCTGAGGCATGTGATTATCCTGTTGGGGACTACCCCAGCTAGGACCACCATCTTCCGATTTCTGGGAACGTCTTTGCCAGGCATTCACATCCACCATTTGCTGTTGCATGGCATCAAACGAGGGCTGGGCCCAGGTTCTCCGTTGCGTTGGCGGTGGACCAGCATAGACATTCGCCTGAGGTGGAGCCTCATGGCCATAATAGTTATTCGGCTGTGGTGACATGTTGGGCTCACGACCCATCATCGATTGGTGGTGTGCTGGTGGTGGTGGGGCATAATCATCGTAAATACTTTGACGCGGAATGTATGGTTGTTGGTGTGCTGGTTGTGGTGGTGGCTGTTGTTGGGCTGGATGATGCGGCGGCTGTGGTCCATAGTTATGATTACTGCTGCTGTTGTTGTAAGGCACGACATTGTTGTCATTGTAATGCGTCGACATCATGGTATTGTATTGGGACTGTGGCACCATCGATGGTTGCTGCTGACCACCACCGTACATGTTATAGGGTGGTGTGCTGTCGTTCATGTACTGTACCGGCATGGTCTGCATTTGTTGGTAGGGATCACGGCTGGGTGGTCGTGAACCATAGGGATTGACAGCGCTGTTAAAGGACTGCGGCAAATGGGGTGAAGAGCCAAAGTTCTGTTGTTGTTGCAGAGGCCGTGGCGGATAGGGATCGGCCAAATGTTGTTGGGAACCAAAATTTGAGTGTTGCTAGAGAATAGAGGAACGTGGGAAGACAATTAATAAATTCCAATATTCGATGGCATACTTTTAGGCATATAAAGCATATTAGGTTTCAAGCTTGTTTTAGTTTTTCTTGTGGGGGGGGGACAAATATGAACAGAAAACATGACAGAGCATGACATGGTTTGGAACATAGAATTGTGTAAATGTGTTGTGTGTAGTTTAAAGAGTTTTGTTTCAAAATTTCGTTTAATTTTCTTTCATTTTTTCGTTTTTTTTTTGTCGGGTGCCAAATCGAAAGAGGTGTATGTGTGTGTTTGTGCTTATGTTTGTTCGTCTGTCTGTCTGTCTGTTGGTATTTGCATATCATTTTACCTGATTCAACATATTGGCAATCTGTTGAGCCTGCAGCAACTGTTGGGCTTGCATTTGTTGGGCCTGTATCTGATTTTGTTGAGTGGCTAGCCTTTGTATGTCTTGTTGAATATCTTGCAGATTCATGTTCATAATAGCGATGCTTTGCTGCGATTATGATGCAAAAACAATGATGACACATAAGAAACATTAGGGGGCGGGGAGGTGGAAGAGAGTGAGAGGGTTGTACGTAGTAGTAGTTGTTGTTGTAAATAATAAATTGAAATGCACAAATGATTAAATACCAAAAAAAAACACACAAACGAAGAGATACAAATGATATGTACACAAATACAAGTGGAATTTTTTAGATACAATTTTAAATTAAGTTTTTGGAGATTTTCAATTTTTTTTCTAATTATTTTCTAAATAGTACGTCAAAAACATGTTCGAATAATAGACTACATGAACATTACTTATAGCAACAATCATTATTTTTCGGTTGAAAGGGATATAAATCTAATATTTTATAACCTCAATATTTGCTATAGGCTATCTAAAAAGACTAAATTCTATTCCTTCCGATTGGCTTTAGCTCCTCATTATGATCTTGCAAAGTTGAATCCCATTTCTCATTTTATAATCACATCTGGTCTTCTAAAGACCTATTGATAATCCTCTATAAATAGTCTCTCCTTCCTCATGTTTCACTATCTGAGAAGATTATCATCTTGTCGGATAAAACATCTCCTTGTGGCAGACTAATAAGATCTGCTTCTAGTAGACTAAAAAGCTCCATTCTTGTTGGTAAAATACTCAATCTTTTGAGCCATCCAAAAAGAGTACCTTCCGGTGAATAATAACCACATTTTCTGACTAACTTATTTTTTCTTCTGAAAGACTCTTTTTAAATAGCCTGTATATTCTCCATTTTAATATCCCAAAGAGACTTTCCTTTGGTCTTTTAAAAAGACTTCACTTTTCTACTTCATTTTTTTAGTAATTCAAAGACCCTTTCTTATCGACTGTCATTCCTGATGGCTTACCGGTAAAATATTTTGTATTTTGAGTCGTCCAAAAAGAATGCCTTTTCGTGAGTAATAACCACCTTTTCTCACTAACTTTTTTTTCTTCTGAAAGACTCTTTTTAAATAGCCTATATATTCTCCATTTTGATCTCCCAAAGAGATTTTCCTTTGGTCTTTTAAAAAAACTTCCATTCGCTGCTCTTCTTCATTTTTTTAGTAATTCAAAAACCCTTTCTTATTGTCGTCTAAAAACCCTTAAAATAACCCTAAAATATTTTGTATTTTGAGTCGTCCAAAAAGAATGCCTTTTCGTGAGTAATAACCACCTTTTCTCACTAACATTTTTTCATCTAAAAGACTCTCTTTAAATAGCCTGTATATCCTCCATTTTGATATCCCAAAGAGACTTTCCTTTGGTCTTTTAAAAAGACTTCCATTCGCTGATCTTCTTGGTTTTTTTAGTAATCCAAAAACCCTTTCCTATTGTCGTCTAAAAAAACTCCTTCTGGTAGTCCAAAAAGAGCCATTCTTGTAGGCTTACTGGTAAAATATTTTGTCTTTTGGGTCATCCAAAAAGAAGGCCCTCTCGTAATAGTTTTTTTTTTTATCTGAAAGTCTCATTTTTGATAGCCTGTAGATTCTGCATTTTGATCTCTTTTAAAATGAATTCTATCCTGTGCTCTTATCGATCGACCAAAAACACTTTCTTCTTGCCATCTAAAAAATATACCCCTGATAGTCTAAAAAGTGCTCTTTCTTGTTGGCTTTTTGGTAAAATACTCCGTATTTCGATTCGACCGAAAAGATTTCCTTCTTGTGACTTTTTTTCTTTTGAAATACTTTCTTTTCATAGCCTGTATGTTTTTCATACTAATCTCAAAAGAAAGTCTTTTGGTCTTTTAAAAAACCGATGCTCTTCTTCGTCTTTTTTAGTCAACCAAAAACACCACTATCTTTCTGTCGTATAAATCTCGGTTTATAGATCTCCTAAAATACTCCTTGTATCAGGGCATTCAAAAAAGACTGCCTTATCGTGAATAATAAACACCTTCCCTGATTAGCTTTTTTTCTTCTGAAAAACTCCCTTTTGATAGCATGTAAATTGTCCATTCCGATCCCCTAATGAGACTTTTTTAAGTCTTTAAAAACACTTCAATTCGATGCTCTTCTTTATACTTTTTGGCCAACCAAAAATACTATATTCTTGTCGTCTAAAAATCCTCCTTCTGGTAGCATAAAAGGGTTCCTTCTTTGCGGATTATAGATCTTCTAAAATACTAATTTTTCAGGGCCATCTAAAAAAGACTGCCTTCTGGAAAATACCCCCCCCCCTCTTTATCTGTCCAACTTATTTTTATTTCAAAGAGTAACTTTTTGTAGTCTGAAATGCCTTTTTCTGATTTCCCAAAGAGGCTTCCTTGTTGTCTCCTACTTTTCTTTCAAAGAGTAACTTTTTATAGTCTGAAATGCCTTTTTCTGATTTCCCAAAGAGGATTCCTTCTTGTCTCCTCAAAAAAAAAAAAACTTCTTATGATCTGGTAGAGAGAATTTCGCCCATATTCTTTTTGAAAAAAAGACCTCCTTCGTCTAAAAAGACCTCCTTCTGTAGTAGTCTGTGTAGTCTAAAAATACTCTATTCTAACCGACCAAACAGGCAAAATGTTGGTAGTCTAAAAACATTTCTTCCTCTCTGAAAAAAACTCTCTCATCTACTACAGATGTTTCTTAAAATTCTCTACGGGTATTCCATGGGGGTGTTCAATTAAACTTTTCTTGCTGATTTTTAATAAATTATTATTAAAAAAGATTTCCTTATAAGTCTTCCTCTCTTGTGGTAAATAATTGTTTCCTTTGTTGTCAATTATAAAACTTCTTTCTGACTTGCTATTATAATCCTTAAATAAAGAATGCCTTCGGTTTATTTATAAAGGATTAAATATGGACACTTATAGACGCCATGAACTTCAGTTTATATATGAACGCTCCCTGTAAACCCTTGGGCATCCAATTTGTCTATTAATCCTAATTTCAGCTCCGGCCGTATCATAAGATTTCCTGCACAATCAGCAAGTCTGTATATGTTTCAGATTTAATTATAGCTCATATTTTATTTTAGAATATTTTAGACTACCTGAATCCTTCCATATAATTTGATTGGAAAACGAACGGAAAACGTTCTAAGTCGCTATGAACATAATTATGTCTATGAACTCTTCCTGTAAATTCAATACACTTCAAGTCATTTAAGCAAAGCCTTTGATCTCCAGCTGGTTCATAAAAACCCCTATGCCTTTAACTTTTCTATAAACCCCAAAGATTTCCTGCACATTCAGCTCGGTTAACAAAATTGAATGTGTTTCAGTTTTGATTTTAGCTCGTCTTTGAAACTGCCTGAATTTCAGTCTTTCTCGACATCCCCTAATCTACAGAGTTTTTTTTCAATTCTTCTCTATTTTTGTAATAGATTTTTTGTTGTTGCAGAACTAATTACATACCTAAATAAACTACAAAACTTCAACACAAATACGATTTTTATAAATAAATTACAATACTACGCTAACAACACTCTTGGGAATTGAATACAAAAAAAAAAAAAAAAAAAAAGAGGGGGAAACGGTTTTTAGTAGTACAGTGAGCGAGCTACACAATATTGGAAAAAGTTAGATTGTGTGCAATAGTTGTTAGAATTTTACCCAAATACCAACCAAACCAAAAGTAATATACCCACATTCAACATATCAACACTTCAACTCACTTGATACTTATCCAATTCCATGGGATCAATGTCTGATGTACGTTTCGAATCATTGCTCATTGTTTCCCATTTCATGTAATCATCGGCCATTAGGTCGTCTTGATTTAGCTGGAAAACAGATAAGAGAAAATTATTAAAATTAAATGACATAATTTCTTTAATGATTTCGAAAATGTATATTAACCTTTTCCTGATAACGATTCAGAGCCATTTCAATTCGCCGCTTATCCTGTTCAATCATGCGCCGACGTTCTTCCAGTTTCATGCGTATATTTGACAATTTATAAGCACTCTCTTGGGATCGGGTGTCGTCATCGTAAAGATCTGGAGAATTAGAAAATTTGGGAAATGTTAGAAAAGCAAGAGATGCAAGGGAAAGTAGATGTTGCAAGGGTAATGGAAAATATGTAAATGGCAAAAAAACTTTAGAATGACAGTAGGAAAGCTGTGCCTTCTATTTTTCTGGAAATGTTGGTAATCAGTTCTTATATAAAGCCACATTTAATACTCTTTTTATATTCATAATAGTCATTCAAAAAGTTATATTTTGTGTCTATTTAAAAAAAAAACGCCATTCACGTCAATAAGAATATCCTTTTCTAGCGCTAATTCTCACCAAACAAGACTGTTTTCCAAAATTTCTTTACTCTGGATGTCCAAAAGACTCCACTCAATAATATAACTCTTCCATTCCTCTTCGGAAGTTTCTCCTTTTTGGTCATCTAAAAATACCCAATTTTCGTCAAAAAGAAGGTCTTTTTCTGGCTGTGCCACTTATCAAAATGGACTAGTTTCTGTTCACATTCAAAATTTTTCCTTTCTGGTCAAATAAAGTCTCCAACCTCTCCATTTCCTGACACTACCTCTCATATCTGAAGCACTTTTTAATTGATACAAAAGTTCTCCTTTCTGGTCATTTGAAAATTCCCTCGTCATCCGCTCTTCTGATCATCTTAAAAAATCGACTCTCGTCAATTATAAAACTATTCTCAGGCATTGCTGCTTGAATTCAGTTTTCCTTCCTGGCTTTTTAATAAGACTCCTTTCTCGTCACTAATGTTGCCCAATTTCCGGCATTTTTTCATAAACAAAAAATTCTTCTTTCTGGACATCAATTTGGTCATTAAGGAAGTCCTTCTCTAGTGCCATTCATGAACCAAAAAAGAGTGCTGATCACGTAAAAGATCTTCTTAAAAGTTCGTCTAAAAAGGCTCCATTCTAGTCAATAATAAACCCATTCTCAGGCACTGCTCCTTGACATTCAGACCATCACTCCCTGGCCCTATCTTTGAGATCTTCCCGGCAACCACCTCTTCCAAATCATCTACCAAATACTTAAGCTTTTAGATCCTCTATCACTTTCTAATATCCCTTCCTTAGTTCTTCTATATTTTTTTATACCCTCCACCATAGTATGGAGGTCATTCCGCTTGTAACACCTCGAAATATACATTTTAAACCCCACAAAGTACATGTATTCTCGATCAGCATAAAATTCTATGTCGATTTAGCTATTTCCGTCCGTCTGTGGAAATCACTCTAGCTTCCGAACGAAATGAAGAAGGTTGATAACTTTTTACTCAAATATATATTATGTCTGCAGGACTTTTGGTAGTGAAAATGGGCAATGTAGGTCCACGTTTTGGTAAAGCCCTGATATAATGGTGCCTCCCTATTTTCGGTATTTTAATAATTTAAGCGACATTATTCACCGGAAATGTTTCAAATGTGGTATTTGATGTTCGTAATGGATGGAGCGTTTTTTTTTTTTTTGTATAAATATATCCTGTTTCCTCTTACCACTTGTTTTATTTTGCCAATTCGTTTGGGGTTTCATGTGCATGCTGGCATTTGAGGATTTTCGCGTGAGTGTGGCATTTGGATCTCTTTCCCTGGGTGGTTCATCGCCGGCCAGCATTTCGGGACTATTCGAATGTTGTTTTTGTTGCTGTTGTTGTTGTTGTAGTGGCACATTTGTGGCACTGTTGGCATGTGATAGGGTGCCATTATTTTTGGCAGCAAGATTGACATTGTCACAGCTAAAATCGAAGAAAAAAAATCGAGATGAAAAACTTTCAAAATCCACACAAATATATCCTACCTTGGTTGCCGTTTCAGCGGCTGTTGTTTCTCTGTATCGTGATCTTGCTTTTCCGACCCAGAATCGGTGTCATAGCCCAGCTGTAAGGTGCCCCGGGCATCGGCTATGGAAGAACGAACGGGGACCACATGTTCTGTAAGTTAAAATGAGTTCATTAATTTCGAAAATATGTAAAAGGAGAGGAGTCCTTGTCTTGTTAAAAAGTATGGTCGTATCGCAAAGTGTCTTGTTAAAAAGTATGGTCGTACCGCAAAGTGTCTTGTTAAAAAGTATGGTCGTATCGCGAAGTGTCCTGTTAAAAAGTATGGTCGTACCGCAAAGTGTCTTGTTAAAAAGTATGGTCGTATCGCAAAGTGTCTTGTTGAAAAGTATGGTCGTATCGCAAAGTGTCTTGGTAAAAAGTATGGTCGTATCGCAAAGTGTCTTGTTAAAAAGTATGGTCGTACCGCAAAGTGTCTTGTTAAAAAGTATGGTCGTACCGCAAAGTGTCTTGTTAAAAAGTATGGTCATATCGCAAAGTGTCTTGTTGAAAAGTATGGTCGTATCGCAAAGTGTCTTGTTAAAAAGTGTGGTCGTATCGCAAAGTGTCTTGTTGAAAAGTATGGTCGTCTTGTTAAAAAGTATGGTCGTATCGCAAAGTGTCTTGCTAAAAAGTATGGTCGTATCGCAAAGTGTCTTGTTGAAAAGTATGGTCGTATCGCAAAGTGTCTTGTTGAAAAGTATGGTCGTATCGCAATGCGTCTTGTTAAAAAGTATGGTCGTATCGCAAAGTTTCTTATTAAAATGTATGGTCGTATCGCAAAGTGTCTTGTTGAAAAGTATGGTCATATCGCAAAGTGTCTTGTTAAAAAGTATGGTCGTATCGCAAAGTGTCTTGTTAAAAAGTATGGTCGTACCGCAAAGTGTCTTGTTGAAAAGTATGGTCGTATCGCAATGCGTCTTGTAAAAAAGTATGGTCGTATTGCAAAGTGTCTTGTAAAAAAGTATGGTCGTATCGCAAAGTGTCTTGTTAAAAAGTATGGTCGTATCGCAAAGTGTTTTGTTGAAAAGTATGGTCGCATCGCAAAGTGTTTTGTTGAAAAGTATGGTCGTATCGCAAAGTGTCTTGTTAAAAAGTATGGTCGTATCGCAAAGTGTCTTGTTAAAAAGTATGGTCGTATCGCAAAGTGTCTTGTTAAAAAGTATGGTCGTATCGCAAAGTGTCTTGTTAAAAAGAATGGTCGTATCGCAAAGTGTCTTGTTAAAAAGTATGGTCGTATCGCAAAGTGTCTTGTTGAAAAGTATGGTCGTAACTCAAAGTGTCTTGGTAAAAAGTATGGTCGTATCACAAAGTGCCTTGTTAAAAAGTATGGTCGTATCGCAAAGTGTCTTGTTGAAAAGTATGGTCGCATCGCAAAGTGTCTTGTTTAAAAGTATGGTCGTAACTCAAAGTGTCTTGGTAAAAAGTATGGTCGTATCACAAAGTGCCTTGTTAAAAAGTATGGTCGTATCACAAAGTGCCTTGTTAAAAAGTATGGTCGTATCGCAAAGTGTCTTGTTGAAAAGTATGGTCGCATCGCAAAGTGTCTTGTTGAAAAGTATGGTCGTATCGCAAAGTGTCTTGTTAACAAATATGGTCGTATCACAAAGTGTCTTGTTAAAAGTATGGTCATATCGCAAAGTGTCTTGTTAAAAAGTGTGGTCGTACCGCAAAGTGTCTTGTTAAAAAGTATGGTCGTACCGCAAAGACCTACCTATAGTGGTATTGGATAGTTTACGTTCTCGATCACCTCTGTCGAAACGATCAATGGCATTCAACTGATCCTGAGAGCCACCAAAATTTTCAATTGTCAATTGAGAATCTTCACTGGAAGAATTGCGACGGGAACGGCGGCCTAAAACAAACAGAAAGAGATTTTTGAATTAAACTCTTCTCAAAATGTATGGAGCATGGCAAAACATACCTGCATAACTAGGTCTGCGATGCTGATCCCAATTACTGGGCCGGCCGGCTGGAACATTGTCACCTAAAATTTAGGGAAAAGGTTAGCAAACATTTTCAAGAAATATTTTTTCACCTCAAAATTTTTACAAACAAATTCAAATTTTTTCCACAAAAAAAGCTTAAATTAAAATTTTCTTTTCAGACACAAAAATAATATATTTTTTTACATTATTCAAAGTAAATGATTGATTAGCATAAAAGGACACACACAACAACAATGTTGGCTGGCTCTTAGTAAAGGAATGGCGCGTGTGTGTGAGTGTGGCAATAAAAGCATGTGTGTTCGTGTGTTTTAAAACAAACCTCTTTCATCGGCCTTCGTTTCGGTGTTTGACTTCTCTTTTGCTTGTCTTAGACGGGCGGGCATTAGTGGATCCTGCTGTTGTTGTTGTTGTTGCATATGCATGGTAGATAATGTGGTAACGCCACGTGATTTGTGCACAACAAATGCTAAATGATGAAGAAATGAATAAAAAAAGAACAGAAACGTAAAAATAATATTGCAGGGTGGTTGGGGTAGTGGTGATGATGATGATGATGGTGGTGTTCATGGTGTCGATGACGATTGGAAACGTGAATTAATAACCAAAAATAAACACACATGACTGAAGTAATCAAAATAGAACTCAATAAAAGAAATTGTCATTGGTTATGGGTGGCATTGGGTGGATTACCCTTACCCATGGGTAGACTTAAAGTTTCAAGGATGGCAAGGATGTGGCTAGAAAAACGAAAGAAATAACCTCGTTTTTTTTGTAATAACAAAATTGGTGGCAAATATATTCGCCAAGATAGAAACTAATTTGAGCTAAAAGGCATGTTTACATTCAAGAAGGCTTAAATTGATTCTAATAAGGAATCATACTGAAAATAGAAGATATCTTAAAGGTTCAACTGACAATGAGTCTTTAGGAGATCATTGGTCATAGATGACGACAAACTTTCCATAAAAATGGAATATAAATGATGGACCACAAATCCCGCAGCCATATGTCCACACTATCACTTGATAGAGTCCACCAATATTGGCCATTTTCGTACCTGACCTAGCACTGATGCAAATATTAGGATTTGCAAAGTTGGAGCAAAATCGGATTATCCTTTCTGTTTCTGTGCAGTAAATTATTATAACCTCAGCCATAGGGCTAGAGAGGGTATATATCATTTGATACGGCCAAAACGTGCCTAATCGAAATAACGGTTTTAAATCCTAAGTCTCATTGGCCCAAATCCGTTTCATTTGGAGTCGATCGATCTAGCGATGACCGTCCGTCTGTTTGTTTGACTGACTGGTGCACACGATAACTCTCGAAGGGAATATCCGATTTGATCCAAACTAGGTACATCGTAATATTATTGTCATACTTAGATCGAGTTCGGAGATGGGCAATATCAGTCAAATCCTTCTCTTACCTTCCCCACAAAATGTCAACATTTTCATAGAAAATAATTTACTGCACAAAAAGAGAAAGGATAATCCGATTTTACTGCAACTTTGCAAATCCTAATATTTGCATCAGTGCTAGGTCAGGTGCGAAAAAGGTCAATATCGGTCCACTCTATGAAGTACCTCCTCCCAACAAAGGGTCAACATTTTAAATAATTAGAACTCTTGTAAAATGTGATATAAGTGTCCGACTGTCTTCAAATTACACACATCACAATATTTTCATTAACCCAAGGTCTGGTGTGAATATGGGATATATCGGTCTACTCCTGCTGGTGCCTCCCCCACAAAGTGTCAAAGTTATGAATAACCAAAACGGTTTTAAAATAGGAAATAAGCATACGTTTCTCTTCAAATTACACACATCACAATGTTTTTATTATCCCAAGCTCTGGTGTGAAAATGGTATGTATCGGTCCACTCCTTCTGGGAAGAGGGCCAACATTTTGAGTATCCATGAAGCTCATAAAACGCGAAATTAACCTCCGATTCCATTCAGACTTGGCACATCTCAATATTTCTATCAACGCAAGATCTGTTATAAAGATGGAAGATATCGGACCACTTCTTCTGGTACCTCCCCCACGAAGGGTCCAAGATTTTTGAAAAACAAAACGCTCAAAGAAAGCGAAATAATCATCCAACTCTCTTCCAATTTCACACATGCAAATATTTTTGCTAACACAAGATCTGCTATGAAGATTGTATGTATCGGTCCACTCCATCTGGAACCTCCCCCACAACGGGTCAAAAATATTTCTATATTCCTATATCCAGGGTGAGATGAAAAAACTGCAAACAACTTCAGACTGCTGTCATTTCTAAGTCACTCGTCCGACAGCCATTAATATTATTCCAGTGACAGCTCATTATATTGTTTACAAGTGTACAAAAGCATTTCGTTGAGAATTTTCCAGAAAAAAAGTTATTCGTGATGAAATTCAAGCGTGATAGTGTGATTTCTTTATATTTGGCTGGAAAACCACAAGTGGCTATCGTTAGAGCACTCCAGCATTTAAATGTGAATAAATCTTTTGTGTCTCGTACCATCGCTCGTTACCGTGATACTGGTAGCGTAGCCCGACGTCAAGGAAGTGGACGGAAGAAAACAGCAAAATCAGCAGAAATGGTTCGAAAAGTAAAGAAGCGACTTTAAAGAAACCCGCGAGTTGCAGTGGCCGAAAAATGGCTCGTGAGCTGAACATATGGAAATATTCCATTCGGCAAACATTCAAAAATGAATGGAGCTGAGGGTAAAGCCATTGAAATTCCAAAAAGTGCAAGAACTTACACCGAATAGACTCAAAAGAGCTAAAGAGTTGCTTCGCCTGGTCGAAAGTGGTGAACCGCCGAATTTGGCTTTCTCCGATGAGAAAACATTCGTTGTCCAGCAGTTTATAAACAAACAAAATGATCCGCTCGTGTTTACTTTCCAAAGAGGTCGGCTGAAAATGTGCACCTTCGGTCACATTGATCACCAATTAAATTTAAAAAAAAAAATGTAAAAATTATGGCGTATGATTTTGTTGCAGTTTTTTTATCTCGCCCTGTATATTTCAAATATTTCTCTCAACCAGAAACCTGCTGAGATGAATATGGAATTTATGATTTCGCATAAAATTGGAAGTAAATGTTCGATTTTCTTGAAGAGTAAATGAAGGGTAAAAATGGAATACTTAGGACGACTATATCTTGTATCTTATCCAGATTTTCTAAAAATTATGACATATTTCATAAAAAGTAAAGGATGTAGTCGATATAGTCCGTACGTGGCACGTCGCATTATTTATATCATATTTATTTAGGTCCAATACGAAATGGACAATATTGGCCCATTCTTGCGGAGCCTAGTCATTAGAGGGGTCAACAATTTAAATAATCATAACAGAAGTCAATATATATGTAAATAATCGAACATTGGCTGATGTATATCCTCATCTGTCGGCAAGACTAACTGATACCTTTTTAACTTTTTAAACGTGGTTTGAAATGAAGAAGGTAATTTAAACCATTGAAACTCCCCTTCATATATTGATATGTACTCTGTATAATTTCCAATAAATTTGCCACATCCTTTTCAAAACGTTTAAATCTACCCCTGGGAAAAAAAAGAACTCAAAAATAAATTAATTTTTATTTTGGGTAATTTAGAAATTGAAAATTAAATAAAAAATCAAAAATAAAATTACCTTCAGGAGTATTTTCGGCCATATTATGGTGGTGGGGATCGTGGTGGATTTGTGATTGTTGTGTTTGCTGTAATTGTTGTTGTTGTTGTTGATGGTGAAAAGATGCAGCAGGTTTATGGATAAAGCCACTCGCCGTATGTGTATACGTTACTACAGGAAAAATAAATATAAAATAATAATTATAGAAAAAAACGATAAGAATTTTCAATTTCAATTTTTTTGTGGTGTTAGAGAGGGCAAGGTAGAAATTAAAACACAGGTCAGCTGTACAAGGTGGGCGGTCGGTGTAAAATAAACAAACAAATAAAAACAAAGAACGTGTGTACAATTTGCGTTGGTGTGTTTCCTTTGTGTGTGTGTGTGTGGGGGTGGGGGTGTGACTGTGAGTGAAATGTGCAATGGTGTGTTAAATATTGTCAAGATTTGTTTTTTCTAGCCAATCAATCAGTTACTAAAGAGAAAACTTAAAGCTTTATTTAAATACCGATAAAAATACAAAAATTGGAGTTAATACTTTTTTTGTTTTGATTTTTTAAAAGCGGGGGTTAAAGAAACACACACATTTTTTAAATATTGATAAAAATATTTTTTTTGTAATAATAAGGATATTTAATTTTCATTACTTTTTAAAAGAGAGTGGCTTTGTGGAACTATAAGAAAAATTAAAAAAATAACTATTCAAATTAAATTAGATAATGAACGAGTGGTGAGTGACTGAGTGGAGACAACAACAAGTAGTACCAGGTGGGCGGCGGGTAATCTATGTAAATGTGAAAATGAATGAAGGAATGACTGACTGACTGAGTGAATGAATGTAGGCAGTTATTGCTGTGCTGTAAAGCTGTGTCGCCGGCTGAAGCCGCTGCTCTTACTGACTTGGCTGCTTTAATGGCTTGTCTACTTTTCTTTTTTTTTTAGCGTTTTTATTATTATGCTTAAGGTGGGGCAACAATGATTATGCATTTGCAATGAGCGAAAAATAGAACGGGGGTAGGGGGAGGGTGGGTTTGGTTGTCTATATTTTCTGGTGGGTTTGATGAAACAACAATGATGATTTGAATGAATGAATGAACACAGCAATGTGATTTGAATGTAAAAAAAAATGAAGAAAAAAATATGTAACTGCGTATGCAAAATATAAATTGTGTGATTTGTAAATTCTAACAAAGATTTTCATGGATTTCAGTAACTGAAAATACGGAAAATCCTACTAAATGAAAAAAGTGGATCGAAAAAGTGGGTCAAATCACGAAAAATCAAATTTCAACTGATTTGGTTGGAATTTAGGTTAGTAAACTTCAAAGAAACCTAAATTAAAAAGTGGACCAAAATTGAATATTTTTCACTGAGAACCCCAAATATTAAATTTCCACTTTTTTTTGATAGAAAATTTCGAATCAAACTCTTGGAAACCCGAAAATTGGGAGATGTTCTTATATGGGGGCTCATTTCCTTTTCTTCTCTCTATTCTATTCTCCAATCTTCTTAATTAGGATGAACACAATGGACCAAAAGGTCACCGAGTAGAGTTGTTGTTTATACAACCGCGCATCCTTTAACCTAACCTAAATGGGGGTTATACCAAGAAATTAACCTACAGAGACTACTTTTAGCGAGGACTTAGTCTACGCAATAAGAACCCGAAATATCAAACAACAGTCGATTTGATTGGAAATTTCAGCAGACAGCTTCAAAATATCGAAAATCGGGAGGTAAAGTTATATGGGGGCTTTACCAAAGCGTGGACCTACATTGAAAATATTTTGAAGGCAGTTAGACCATTCACTAAAAACCCCAAATATCAAGTTTCAACTAATTTCGTAGGAAATTGAAACCCAAACTCTCGAAAATCCGGAAATCAGGAGGTACCTTTATATGGGGGCTATAACATAAAGTGGACATACAGTGACTTCCTTTTGCGAGGAGTCAGTCTACCCAATAAGAACCCAAAATATCAAAGGACAACCGGTTTGATTGGAAATTTCGGCCCACTGCTTCAAAATACCGAAATTCGGGAGGTACATTTATGGGGCTATGACAAAAATTGAACCTAAATTGAAAAAAAAAAATGTTGAGGGGAGTTAAACTACCCAATGCGTACTCGAAATATAAATTTACAGTTGATTTCATAGGAAATTGAGACCCAAAACATCGAAAACCACAAAATCATGAGGTACCCTTATATATGGAGGCCTATACCAAAAAGTGGAATAGAATTGAATATTTTTTGCAAGAATATAATCTAACGACAAAGAGGGCACGATATATGAAATTACAGCCGATTTGGTTGGAAAATTGGGACCGTAACCTTCAAATTCCCCAAAATCTGGGGGTTTCATTATATGGAGGCTTCATAGAAAGGTTGACAAACATATACATATATATTTTGCGAGTAGCAAATCTACCCAAAGGGAACCCGAAATGTGAAGTTACAGCTGATTCTGTTGAAAATTGGCGATCGAAATCTTCAAAAATATCTAAAGTTCGGAGATACCGCTATATGGATGCTATCCCAAGAAGTAGACCTACATCGAAATTGTTTTCGGAAGGAGTTAAATTACCCACAAAGGACCCGAAATGTAAAATTATATAACTGACATAGTTGAAAACTGGGACCGACAGCTTCGAATTATTGAAAATCAGGAGGTACATTTATCTGGGGACTACATCAAAAATTGGATCGACATACAATATTTTTTGCAAAGAGTTTAACTACCAATTGAGAAACCGAAATATCAATTTACAGCTGATTTAGTTGGAAATTTGAACAGAAATTTTCAAAGCCCAAAAATCAGCAGGAACCCTTGTTTACCTTCTTTATAGGTTTATTTTTGGGAGAGGATTAATCTAAACACAAAAACCACAAAATATGAATTTTCACTTATTTTGGTTGGAAATTGGGGTCTATATCTTCAAAATACCCAAAGTCAGAAAGTAACGACAACTTCGAAACTTAAACGTGGACCCAAACATCCTAAGAATGAGGTACACTCTAAGAATGAGGAGACTTTTACAAAGGTTCGTGGATTTGTAGAATATTTGCAATAAGACCCCCCTTTGACACATATTAGGTTGTGTTATGAATTAAAAACAAAAATTTAAGGAGACTTACATAGAATCCTGGATTTTGGATAACATTTTTAGAATGTCTCGGAGATTTCTAACAATACTTTTAAGGACTTTTTAAAGGCTCCTTTAAGTATTGCTTCCACAAAACTCTTAAAAATGGTAATAGATTTTGAAGCATATTTTTAGGATGTCTCGTGGATTTTTAAGGAGACTAAAAACGGCTAATGGATTTTGAAGCATATATATATATATATTTTTTTAAATTTAAAGGAGACTTTTGCAAAAGCACTTGGATTTTTAGGAATAATTTTAAGGAGACTTTTACAAAAGCCTCCGGATTTAAAAAGGTTATCCGGAGGAATATTATGTTTATAGAAAGCGACTTCTTCTCACAAAGTCTCGGGGATTTAAGGGTATTTTTGTGGTGACTCATGGAAGGGCTCGTACATTTTTAAGAATATTTATAAGGAGGCAAAAAGGCTAATGGATTTCAAAGTATATTTTAAAAAAAAATTAATGGAGATTTTTGCAAAAGCTCTTGGATTTTTAGGAATATTTTTAAGGAGACTTTTACAAAAGCCCCGGGATTTTAAAGGTTATCCAGAGGGATTTTAAAATGTTTTTAGAAAGCGACTCCTTCTCACAAAGGCTCGGGGATTTTACGGTTATTTTTGGGGAGACTCATGGAAAGGCTCGTGGATTTTTAAGACGATTTTTATGGAGACTTAAAAAGCCTAATGGATTTTGAAGTATATTTTTAAAAAAAAGCTCTTGGATTTATAGGAATATTTTTAAGGAGACTTTTACAAAAGCCCCGGGATTTTAAAGGTTATCCAGGGGAATTTTAAGAATGTTTTTAGAAAGCAACTACTTCTCACAAAGGCTCGGGGATTTACGGGTATTTTTGTGGTGACTCATGGAAAGGCTCGTGGATTTTTAAGAATATTTTTAAGGAGACTAAAAAAGGCTAATGGATTTTGAAGTAAATTTTTAAATATTTTAATGGAGACTTTTCCAATATCTCTAAGATTTTTAGGAATATTTTAAAGAAGATTTTTCCAAAAACTCCTGGATTTTAAAGATTGTCCAGTGGGTTTTAATGAATCTTTTTTGGAAAACGGCTTCTTCCTACAAACACTTGAGGATTTTGCAGGTATTTTTGTGGTGACTCATGGAAAGGCTCGTACATTTTTAAAAAACCTCCTAGAAAGTCCTATGGGTTTTTAAGAATATTTTTAGTAAAACTTCTAAAAAGGCTCCTTGATTTTTTATATTCTAACAAAGACCCATGTCTTTTTTGGGAACATTTTTAGGAAGCTTCTTACAAAAGTTCTTGGAATAAATATGAACGAGCTCATTTTTGGCCGGTCTTATCAAGAAACTCTTAAATTTGTTTTCTTCTTCAATTAGTTCTGGGATCTCAAAGCTATATTTAAAAACATACGCAGTCACAGTATAAATATGATATGAATGAATCTAAGAAAGAACATGCAAAAATAAAGAGAAAAAGGCAATGAGATAAAATCAATAATAAAGAACTAAAAAACGACATTTCAGTTCCAATATTCATTGAATCAGCTGGATAGAAAAGGTATGAGTTCTTTCCAGCCTCAATACAATTTAAAGCTGTGCATGGCACAAAAAAACAGAAAACGATTAACAAAAACTCAATTATTTGCAACACAACTATATAACAAAACAAATCAATTAACAAAAATAAATATTAAAAAAAAACAAATCAAAAGACATAACAAACATAACAACAAAAAAAAAAAAGTAGACACACAAAATTTCACAAAAAAAGAAAACTTTTTTCAAGTTTTTGCTTTTGTTTTCTTTTTCTTTCCATTTTGGGTTTTGTTAAGAAAAATTTGAATTTCTGTAAAAAATATTGACCTTGAAACTGAGGTCGTGTCGTTGGCGAGCTAGAGGGTTGATCTAATTCACTTCTTAGATCTGGTATTGGTATCACTGTTGGCATTGTTAAACCACGACGATGATATATTCCATGTTCATTGGCACCGGCATTTTGTTTGGCGATGATCTCTGGTGTAATTTTTTGTTTGAATTTTTATTTGTTTTGAATTTTTCAACGATTTTTTTGTGTTGTATTTTATTATTTTTTTACATTTTTTTGGAAATAGCGAACAGAAACAGCAAGAGAAAGAAAGTAAAAAAGAATAAAAAACAGTTAAGGATTAATATAAAGAGTTGGTTAACAAATTTTGTGTTTTTTTTTTTAATTATTGGGATTTTCTTGAATATTTATGATCGCTTAAAACACCTATAACAATAAGAATGTGTTTTTTTAATTAAATAACAAAAGGATGTCCAAAATAAAAACTCCAAACCAAGGACGACATAACAACAGTAACAACACAATATACAATTATTATTGTAATAATAATGAATAACCTATACAAATGTGAAACATAACCCCGGGGACATAACGAAAAAAATCCATAGAACAGAAAACATAAAACGAATATTTCAAAACTATATATAAATCATAAACAGGGTTGTTATATTTAACACCTATAGGGTCATGTTAGTAGTCGAGGACAAAAATAAAAAAAAAGTAAATTGAAAGAAAAAAATGAGATGAAGTAGTTTTTTCTTTTTCTAGATAGATGAGACCCATTTAGAGGCATTTTTCTGTAGAAAAGACCTTATCTAGGGATTTTTCTATAAAAAAGAAGACCTTGTCTAAGGCTTTTTACCATAGTATGGAGGGTATATTAAGTTTGTCATTATGTTTGTAACACATCGAAATATATATATGAATCCCACAAAGTATATATATTCCTGATCAGCATAAAATTCTATGTCGATTTAGCTATGTCCGCCCGTCTGTCCGTTTATCCGTCTGTGGAAATCACTCTAGCTTCCGAACGAAATGAAGGAGGTTGATAAAATTTTACTCAAATGTAAATTAAGTCTGCAAGACTTTTGGTATTGAAAATGGGCCATGTAGATCCACGTCTTCGTATGGCCTCCATACAGTGGTACCTCCCGATATTCGGTATTTGGTGATCTTAGCGACACTATTCACCGGAATTGTTTCAAATTTGGTATTTGATGTTCGTAATGGATACTACAGCGTAAGACAGAAAATTGTATGTGCAGGTCCACTTCTTCGTAAGGCCCTCATATAACGATATCTCCCTATTTTCGATATTTCGATGATTTTAGCGACATTATTCACCGGAATTGTTTCAAACTTGGTATTTGAAGTTCGTAATGGATACCACAGCCAAAGATAGAAAATTATTTGTGCAGATCCACGTCTTCGTATGACCCTCATTAAACGATACCTCCCTCCCTATATTCGGTATTTTGATGATTTTTCGGACAATATTCACCGGAATTGTTTCAAATTTGGTATTTGAAGTTCGTAATAGACACTACAGCCTATGACAGAAAATTGTCTGTGCAGGTCCACTTCTTCGTAAGGCCCTCATATAACGATACCTCCCTATTTTCGATATTTTGGTGATTTAAGTGACATTATTCACCGGAATTGTTTCAAATTTAGTATTTGAAGTTCGTAATGGATACTACAGCCAAAGACAGAAAATTGTCTGTGCAGGTCCACGTCTTCGTATAGCCCCCATACAACGGTACCTCCGTTGTTCGGTATTTTGATGATTTTAGCAACAATATTCACCGGAATTGTTTCAAATTTAGTATTTGAAGTTCGTAATGGATACAACAGCCTATGGCAGAAAATTATCTGTTCAGGTCCACGTTTTGGTATAGCCCCCATACAACGATACCTCCCGATATTCGGTATTTTGATGATCTAAACGACACCATTACCCGGAAATATTTCAAATTTGGTATTTGAAGTTCATAATGGATATGGCAGCCTAAGACTGAAAATTGGCTGGCAGGTCCACGTCTCTCACCGATTTTTTTTTTCAAATTTTGCATTGAAATATTGCATAGCTTATGACAAAAGATGCCTATACAGGTCGGTCCACGTCGTCGTATAGACCCTAATATAACGGTTATATTCGGTATTTTTAGAATTTTCGACGGATTTTATTTTTTGAAAATTGCCAAATTCGTTCCATTCGTGGAGGGTATTCAAAGTTCCGCCCGCCCGAACATAGAGCGTTTTACTTGTTTTCTTTTTCTAGGTAGAAAATACTAGTTAAGAGACATTTTCCTATGGAAAAGACCTCCTCTAGAGGATTTCTCTTTTAAAAAAGACCTGAGGCTTTTTTCTGCTTAGGAAAGAAAAGGCCTCTGTCTATAGCCAACAAGAGACTTCTGCTGAAGGCTTTTGAAGTAGTTTTTAATATGGAAGAAGACAGATAAGATATTATTTTCTGTAGGGAAGGGAGTGTCGTCTTCTTCTCAAAAGTCCTATTATGATGTCTTCTTTCATTGAGAACCCGCAGAAAGACTATTAAAGTATTGTCCTTCTAGAGAGGTGCTTGATGGTTCTTTATAGGATTTTCTAGATAAAAACCCTCTTTTGCCATATTTTTCTATAGGAAACGATGTAAAAGGCTATTGAAAATAGGATATCTACAAAAAGGTTTTTATAGGGCTCAATTTTTGTAAAAGAAGACCACAAAAGAGGCATACAATGGTGTCAGTTTCTTCTAATTGAGATTTCTTCTTTCATGGAAAGCAGATGTTTTTTTCGGAAGACATGGAATTTTATAGAACATTCTAGCCTTTGACAGAACTTTTTATAGAAAAGCATTAGAAATGTGGTTTCTTCAAGAAGACCTCTTTTAAGTCATTTTTATGTAAGAGATTAACTTTGCTGGGAGTTATACTGTCAAAAATGATTTATTTTCTATAGAACCAGGCATTGATGGTTATTTTTTTTTTATAAAAAGGGCATAGGATGAAGCCTCTCCAAAAGAAAAGACTTTTGATCAACATTGGAATAGTTTAAAGATGAGATCTACATAAAATAAAGGGGAGCTAAAAAAGATTAGACCATTGATAGCCGAAATTTATATGAACTTCGGTCTTTCTATTTCTAAACCATGGGACTCACGATCTGTGATCAATGCACAAGGGGATACATCCAAAACAGCACCCGGATTTTTTTTTTCTAAAGACTGTCCTCACCGCATATGCGGCAGCTAATAACAGTTGGGTTGCTGCAACAGCCCAAACCCAATATTTTCTTAGTCTTCTTATAGAAAAGAGTTACAAAAAATATATATAAAAATATCTCTTCAACAAGCCATCGTCCAAAAAAAATGTATCGTCTATAAATGTGAATAAATATGAAATACAAAAGTCCTTATGAACTTCCTGATAGGCCCCTTTCTTTTTGGCCGAATCACTACTACCAACCGTAGACCAAAATGTGTTTTTATTTCAAAAAAGAGAAAAAAAACAAAGAAAAAAGGACAAAATACGAAAAAGCAAGGTAATGGGAACCTGGGGACGGACAATGATTGTCACACACAAGCCACCATTAAAACTGGTAGTTGAATTCTTTTTATCTATAACCCATTTCCTGTGAAAACAAAAAAAAAAAACAAACAAAACAAATACGTGATATTTATAAACAATTAGAGATTTTTAACGTCATCTCTAATTTGAGAATGAATGGTGGATAAATTTTTTGATTTCTTTGAAACAAATGAAAAAAAAAAAAAAAATACCTGTTTCAGAGACACAACCGTAGAAGATGTTTGCTCTTTAGCTTAAGGTTAGTGTTGCTGTTGTTGTTGTCAAATAATACAATGTATCTATTTCTTTTTTGTTGTTTGCTATGTGAGGGTGTTTGTGTGTGTTTCTTTAGTTTGCAATATACATTTTGCAAGGCTAATAATAATAATAATGATGATAGTAACGATAAAACAGGACAAAAACTTAAGGATGTTAGCCCTTTACCAAAATGGAAGAATAATGCCACAATGTTTGCATTTTGTTTTTTTTACTCAAAATCCTTGTTGATTGGGAGGAAAAAAGCTCCTCTAAAGGTTTTTTTATTTGTACAACAAATTGGGTGCTGGCTTTTCTTGTTCAAAATTATTTTTCATTTAGAGTATTTAGTGGGTGTTGTGGTCAAGGAAAAACAAAAACACAAAAATAAAAAAAATGAAAAGTGTGGTGGAAATTCGGTTACCATGAAAAAAGACCAATACCATAACGGAACACAAACAAACCTTTTCCGGTTTTACCATTTTCTATAACGGAATTCGTTTTTTTAGAGAAGCGAAATGAAAAAATTTGAAATTATTAACAAAAAAATGATAAAAAATCAAAATGATAGCAAAAAGAGACAGAAAAAGAAAAAAAGTAAACAAAACAATAAACCAAAATAAACCCACGAAAGAAAGTAATGCAAAACGCATATAAATAGAAAAGAGAAGGTGTACATACCAGCTGAATCCATGCCAGGATAACTGACACAATTGGCCGGATGGATTTCAAACAAATTGAAGAGGTCAGCCAGTAGGATTAGGAGATTTAATTTCATTGAGCTGAAAGGAAAGAGAAAAATACATTATTTAATATGGAAACAAATTAAAAATGAAAACACATCAGAGGATTTTTTCGGGAATAGGACAACTACTGCCTTTTTCGTCAAAGAACAAAAGACTAGACAAACGAAGCATGTCAACCTAACTCTTTTTTTTAATATTTTCAATTTGTACAGTAAACTAGCCCATAGCGCTATGGACGGTTCCAAAAACTTCTATAAACATTAAAACAAATTAAAACCAGTAAAGAAAGTCTTAAAGTCGGGCAGGGCCGACTTTATGATACCCTACACCACTTTGCTGATTTAGTAGAGCTCCGCATAACAATTAAAAGTTTTTATGGGAGAATTCAATCATACACGCTATGATTATAATTAAAATTTAAAATTCAAAGGACTAAATATGCCGAAGCATTTGTATCTTTTAAATTCGAACTTGTATTGCCCATTTGGTGCACAATGAATTTGAAATCAGATAAAAAATATATATGGGAGCTATATACAAATCAGAACCGATCTCGATAAAATTTGGCAAAGATATTTCTGAGCTGAATTTGATATATATCCCTGAATATCGTTGTTACAGAGTGCATATTACGGCTGTGGGTAACAAATATAACAAATCGGATGAACAGTATATATGGGAGCTATAGCTATATCTGAACCGATCTTCACCAAATTTGACATACTAGCTTCTAGACTCAATTCGGTCGTATATGCCATCCCATTTGGGCAAATATTAGACGTTTGGTGCACAATCAAAGGTAAATCGAACGAAGTTATATATGGGAGCTACATCCAAATCTGAACCGATCTCGTTAAAATTTAGCAAACGTATTTCTGAGCTGTATTTGATATATTTCCCTGAATATCGTTGTGACGGATTGCATATTACGGCTGTGGGTAACAAATATAACAAATCGGATGAACATTATATATGGGAGCTATAGCTATATCTAAACCGATCTTCACCAAATTTGACATACTAGCTTCTAGACTCAATTCGGTCGTAAATGTCAAATTTCATCCCATTTGGGCAAATATTAGACGTTTGGTGCACAATCAAAGGTAAATCGGACGAAGTTATATATGGGAGCTATATCCAAATCTGAACCGACCTCGATAAAATTTAGCAAAGGTATTTCTGAGCTGTATTTGATATATTTCCCCAAATATTGTTGTTACAGAGTGCATATTACGGCTACGGAGGACAAAAATAACAAATCGGATGAACAATATATACAACAATATATCGGTTGTAGGTGCAAAATTTCATACTATTTGGGCTGATATTACACGTTTGGTGGACAATAAAAGGCAAATCGGACGAAGATATATATGGGTGCTATATCTAAATTTTGACCGATTATCTCCAATTTCATTAGGGTTCGTCATTGGGCCGAACAAATGATTTGTGCAAAATTTCATCTGGATATGGCAATAAATGCGAACTGTACTTTGTTTACAAAAATACATGGACAGACAGACAAATCGACCCAGAATGTGATTCTATGCAGATCATCAAAAGAAACTATGGGTCTATATCGTTTCCTTTTGCCTGTCACAAACAAATGCACCTGACCACCTTGTGGTGTAGGGCATAAAAATGAGCAAAATTAACAATTGATTGACGGTTCCAAAAACTTCCATACATGACTTCTCTTTTGTTCTTTTACTAAAAAGCCAACGGAGCTAGTCCACAAAAAATCCTCATATGTATTTCCACCTTGAGAATTCAGGGTTTGTTTCGGTGTGACTATACGAAAAAAAAATTTTTTGTTTAGCTCGAAAAAATTAATTTGGTGTTGTGCTGTTCTATCGCTTTCATTTTCGCATAGTCATACCATGGTATAAGCATATTTACCCCCTCATATAGGTGACATCCTCGGGTAGCATATGGAACACATTGTATGGCAGATATTTCTGTGAAAAATTGCTAACTAGCAACACATTGTGTATGGAATCTTCAACGGCAGGCAAATAATTGATACGAACTTCTGTCCACGACAATACCTTGGGACAATAGTACGATATCAATAGGGCCAGGCAAATGCCATCGCACAAGTCTTGAAAATCTCGAACGGGTGGTATATCCAGAGACTGCAAACGTTTGGTCTGAAAAAAATAGATGAAAGACAATTAAAAATATGACCCAAATAACAATTTACATCTCAACTTACACTATCCTCATCCAAGGATGTTTGCACATCCCTTTCGATGCGTTTCTTTAGCGCCGCACATGTATGCGACACCCATGAGAGTATGGTTTGTTCGACATTACCACTGGCCAGCTGGGGATTAACATTACCCGATATACGTTTAATGGCATTATTGACCCTCTCATTTGATGTGATTTCCTTGGCATACAACAACATCAATGATTCTATAACCGCTATATGGGCCACCTGGAAAATAAAACATAATTGTAAAGATAAATAAATTTGTGTGTGTGTGGGTGATAAGAAAACTTGAGGGGATTTCATTTCATTTCGCTGTGTTAATTCTTCTCACTGCATATTTGTAGAAATATTTTATTTCTCTAAGGTCTTAAGTAAATTGTATTTTTATCAAATGATGATAAATGTGAGTCATTATATAAAACAAATATTTATACCCTGAGCCATATTTTTTAATATCTAGTTGTTGATTATTTGAATGGGGGAGGTGGTGGTATGGTATTTAATTTGTCTGGGTTATTAAATTTAAAATAAAAAACTTTTTTCCAAGTCTTAATTCTCAAGATGAGCTGGACTACAGGGCAAATATGGAGAGGATTTAAGAGAGCTCATATTCTATGGAAAATATTTGAATCTAGTCTTTCTAAAATGGTACTTGAAAAAGCTCTTTAGAAATAAGCCCACATGGGATTTGGTTCCATACAAAAGGTGGATTTAGGATGGAAAATACTTTAGTAGGTGCTTTAAAAATAGAGACCAACGATCTATTTTGGAGATCTTAACTTGTTGATATACAATTAGTTTTCCTTATCTCTACTACTAGGAACTTAATATCTTTGACAAAAAAAACCCGAGGAACTACATTTAACGTTCTTCTCAGACATAGATCCCATCACCACCTATGGGTTTGCTAAAATCATCCCCTAGCTGTTCAACCTCATGCGACAGGTATATGTACCGGATCAGTAGCCAATGATCTTCGCTAATGTACCCATTGGTGCCAGCTTGAACAGTGCCGCTCCGGTCACCCAAGCATACGAGACAGAATTTTGTAGTGCCTGCGTCGTCACCTTTTTCTTAGCCTTGGGTTACTGGTCCTCAGTTAACAGTATCATCTTCACAGCCCCTGGCTCAGATGGGGATTTGGTTGTTGTTGTTGTAGCAGCTCATACTATTGTGTTCGTTCTGACTGCTCTCGTTCAGGCTCTGCTTCTGAATCCAGTCTCAAAAAGGAAGCAACCTGAACGGGTTGGGCCGACAACGATACTGGAATTAGGTGAGTAGGTTTGGCTGGGCAACGAAATGGTTGCAGCGTGTCATGCGGGCCTTAGCCACAAGCTGGGCAGATATTCTGCACATCGCTGTCAAATCGGGCTCAATAGGAATCGAGACGACTGCACCATCCGGATCTTAACTGAGCCAAAACTACTCGGGTTTGTTGGGACCGCTCTCGCTTTTCAGCTGCAATGGGAAATGGTACAGTAGTACAGTATTCACTCTTATAACCTTCCATGACTTCTGAGACCGCGGTAGATGTCTGCGTTCTAATCCCCCGAAATACATTTTGATTTGGATTTGGTCTCTTTTAATACAGCTTCCTTCAAAGAGATTGGCAACTCTGCAGACAAGATACCTTTATGTCCACTCGCTGTAGCCTTCGTTGTAGCTTGTATTGATTAATCAATTTATCGGCTCGACAGAGGCAATAGACAGACCTAGATTTCCTGTCTGACATAGATTTCCTGTTCTTTCTCGCAGATAGATTGAAATTCGTCCTTACATTCCCTTGTTATAGAGGGTAGTACCAGAGGCGTTTTTGGGGGGGCTTGATTTCTTTCTTTCTTTCGATACCACCTTTTGAGATGAGCAGAGGTCTCCCACTGTTCTTCTACAGATACAAGGTGTATGAAAATGAAATCATTTGGAAATTCCATAGCCGATTTTTATTATTCTAAAGATAGGAAACACATTACCGTCTCTTTCGGTTCCAAAATTTAACAATTTAAAGAAAATTTACTCTATCTGCTGCAGAATGTTCTGGCCGAAGGGGTTTTCGATTTGTCTACATATGAGAATTTTCTTCTAAAAAATTATAATATTTAGGAAATTATATTGAAATAGGTTGGAAACCTTCATAGAATATCTATTTGTTTGGCCTTCTTCATATTATCCAAGGCTGCAGGTTAAAAATTCAAAGAAACACGAGCAAGGGAGTTTTTGTACTGTATACTGTCGAGAATTTCCTTCTTGAAAAGATATAATATCCAGGGATTTTTCTACAGAAATAAGTTGGAAGCTTTTATAGAAGATCTAGATGGGGTCTTCTTCTGCAGGAAGTAGACTCTCATATTGTCCAATTCCACAGATTTAAGACTCGAAAAAAATTCCTTAATCTGCTGTAGGAGATACCATGCGAGGGAGTTTTTGAATTGCCTACAGATAATATTTTCATTCTAAAAAATAAATAAGATAACAATTTATTGTTATTGGAACATATCAAATTTCCATAGGTCTTTTTGAAAATGTTAGGTCAGCTCGTTAAAAAAAAAACAGCCTGCTAGTCTTATTCAATAGATAATCCCTGTGTAGGCCCTCCCTTTTGAAAACCTGCTCTATAATGCAACTGTAATAAAAGGAATTGATAAAACGATTTTTATAGAATATAATAAAGTGCTCCTTACCCAAAGGAAAAATAGCTCAAACTGAGTTTGTTTCCTATAAGATAAATTAACACAGATGGTATCTATATGCCTAGAAACTGTAGACTTGTTGTCAATGCAATTTGACATTATTTCAGCGGCTGCACCACACTATTCTATTGCTTTTGTATCTTTCTTATATTCTCATTGTTTGATTCCTATTACAGACTATAATTCATCTTCCATAATAACACTATAATATTTGTCTTTTTAATTCAAATTCTTCCCCATGACATCATGTAGGACACACTTTGGAATATCAGTTCCTTTGTTAATATTTATAAACTTCGGTTAACTAAACCAAAAATTCCTTCTCTAAACAAATTTTTCCAGCCCAATATTCACTATTATCTACCCACTGCAAAGTAATACACATGTGAGTCTAATTAACATAAAATTAATGTACATAAATTGTTTACTTACAATCCTCAGTGGATTTGTTTGTATGAGAACGGTTTCGGTCAATGGCATATCCTTTGTCTCGTTGACGGGTACACCTTTGCGGGCCAATGTCTGCAGTATCGACCAATGATTAAGGCTTTGGTAATTTGGATCTGAATATAAATTCGACAAGGTTTGACAATAGATTGTGGCATTTGCTAAATCAACAACAATTTGGGGTTTTAATCGTTCCTGATTTTCGTGATCGCGATAGAATGGCTCCTTTAAATTGTCCGGTACACGATTGTTGTAGGCTTTGGAGAGTAACCATTTTACCGAGGCACGATAGCGGGCCTGCAAGAAAGAAAAACGTAAAAATAGATTAATAAACAAATATGGCATAACAAGAACATAGAATGATAATTAATTATGAGAAAACTTATGTTGATGATAATGATGAGGAGTAAGGAAGGTGATGGTTTCTTGTCTAATGGTTGTGGCTATTTTTAAAGTCAAATCAAATAGGTAGCTGGAAAAAGAAGAAGAATAATTATCTCAACGTAATGGAATTTCAGCAAAATCCCCATAATGAATGAATGAATGCATTGCTATAATTATTCCAGATGCAGGCACAGCCAGCCAACTAGCTAGGCGGCCGCCACAAGACATTTGGTGGCACACAAATATCTACTTATTTTTAGTTTTTGAAAGAGACACAACTCACAAAAGTCATCTTCTCATCGACCACCTATCCTATTTATAGGGCAGCACACGCACCCAGCTAGCCAGTCAGCCAGCTCGCAAGCCAACCAGTGAAGTAACATTTCATTTTAGCTGGCCATTTATTCTAACGCAGAATTATGTCAGCGTTTTTTGCGTTTTGTTGGTTCCCGTCATGTTTTTTTGTGCCGTTTGGCAAAACAAAATGTGTTATGTTTCATTTTTGTTTTGTGCTTGCTCCAACGTTGTTAATAAACCAAAAATTGTGGGGGCTTGGTTAAGACCAGTAGGAATTTACTGCACTCACTAGTCTAGCTCGCCACCACTGCTGTCCCTTTGTTTCTGTGAAATTATGGAGTGTGGTTACAGGTTGAACCTGTTTTAATGGCAAGTGGCAGGCAGCAGGCGTCGGCCAGCAAAACCTTACTTTGTAATACCCACCAACTACATATGATTTTGACGCGGACAATGATGATTGAGCGGCAGAGAGGTCAAGTGTGTGTGTGAGAGAGAGAGTCTTGTCGGGACAACATCAACAGACAAAACAAAAGTGAAATTAACAATAAAATATTATGTTTGACAATATTAGATGAACATAAAGAAGAAGAAATAATAAAGAAATATGAAAATATAAAGGGGGAAGTTGTTCCCCTCCCTTCCGTTCAACAAAAAGAATATTCATTCTTATTATCATGTGTAGGTTTAATTTGTGAGTACGTCGTATAGTACTCAACCAATAAGAATGACAATGATGATGACAGAGAGCAGCAATGATTGTGAGACCGGAGAGAGAGGACGCGAGCCAATTGTCAACAACAACAGACGAAACAAAAGTGAAATTACCCATTTGCTAATAAAATGTATGCTAATATAAAGAGGTGTATGAAAGAATATAAAGAAAAATATTGGACAAGAAGAAGAAAATAAACAATCTTCTTATTATTATCAAGTACAGGTTTATTTTGAGCGTACACAGGTACTCGATAATTCATGAGAATCTGAGGAGAAAACACGGAAAGCAGATGAGCTGTCATTTTCAATTAAATTATGATCTTTTGTATAGATAACCCTTAGTGATATTTAGGTCGACTGGTGGTTAATCAACTTTTGGTATTAAAAATACTAATGTGAGATTTTCTAACCCTTTTGCAGTTTCAGTATTGAAGTCAGTAAAATTAAAATGCATAATTTTGAATGGACCAAGTCAAATAAAGTAGGTCGTCAATATAACGACAATTTTTTCCTTTCGATAGAGCAATAAAGATGGAACATAGAAATTTTGCACATCAATGGATTTTGCTCGTAGGATGTTTGGTATTAAAAACAAGATCCATAGCTCCACGTTTATCGATCACAATTTCCAATTAAATCAGCTGTAATTTGACATTTTGGAATTTTTTTAGTGATTTTACTACCCCAAAAAATACACAATGTGGGATCTCTTTCTGGTAAATACTTGAAAAATATTTTAATTAGGTTTACGTTTGTACAAATACCCCTTAATTAGTACCTTCTGATTTTAGGTATTTTCAAGGATTTGGCTCCAGAATCCAACCAAATCAACTCTAATTTGATATTTCGCTTTCTCAGTGTAATATAGGTCCTTGTTTTGATATAATAATTTTCGATATTTAGAAGTTTTTTTTTTGATGTTTTGAATTATCAGTGCGTTACTCCCAAAAAATATTCCATTTAAGTTTACTTTTTAGTATAGTTCCATATAATGGTACCTCCTGATTTTCGGTATTTCGAATGTTTCAAACCCTCACTTTCAACCAAATAAAAAGAATGTCAATAATAAGTAATTTTCGTAATTTACAGATTTAGTAATACATTTTAATGGTTCTCTTCGTTAATGTTCTCAAATAACGGACATGTCATCATTATTATCGATAACGGTCGATTAAGCCATCTGGTCACACGGCAATTTGAAACGTAACATATGAAAATACCGTTATTTTTCTCCTATGGAAATTTTTATTGAAGGAAAGGAAGAAGAGAGAGAAATTATATCAGTTCATAATCTTAATACCACACGTCAACTCATGACGACAAAATGGCAGATCATCAAAATTTAAAGGAAATAGAATCGAAAGTGTAAAAGGTAATAAAAGTGGCCAGACTACACTTCAAATTTTGGCGACAAATTATTTAAATTTTCTCTTTTACCCGAAAACTAATCGCAATAATAAAGTGACCTGGACACACATCAAATTATTAGATTTTTCTGATTTTAGCCCAAATAACTTATCCCAAAATTTGCAAAAAATGAATGTGTAATAAAGTGACCTGGCCACACATCAAATTATTTCATTTTTTTTATTGATTTTAGCCAAATGTTACTATTTAAAAATTGCAAAAATTAATAGTATATTAAAGTGACAAGGACACACATCAACTTTTATCGAAATTATTTAAATTTTCTTTTTCTAGCTAAAAATTACTATCCACAAATCGGAAAAAAATAAAAGTGAACTGGCGACCCATCAAATTTTATAAAATAATCTTTGGACAAATATTAACAATTCATAAATTTTAAAAAATTAAATGTGTAACAAAGTGTAAATTATAGGAAAATTGTCTTTTTGCACATAAAATTGCTATCCAGAAATTGGAAAGAAATAAGTGTTAGAGTGACCTGGCCACACAATTGTTCGGTAAAATTAAGAAATTTTCTTTTTAGCTAAAAAAAAGTTCTAAAAATTCGAAAAAAATAAGTGACCTGGTCACACATCAGAATTATTAAAAATGTCCATCTAGCCAAAGTTTAACTATCCAAAAATCGGATAAAATGATAAAATAAATTAAAGTGATATGGCCACACATTAAAATTATGTCGACAAATTATTAAAAAGTGACTTTTAGAAAGAAAAAAACGGTTCTTTCTGATTTTCGGTTCTTAAAAGGCTTCGAGTTCTTTGTAGGAATTTTGGGTAGCCTATTTGGCCATAAGACAAATTTTCACATTATGGAAGGTAAATACTATTTACTTGTCTTCTATTCGGATAACTATGTGATCATCTCTCCCTTTCCCGCTCTCCGTTTGATTTGATCTACTTCATTGAAAATGAGAAATGATTGATATGCCTCTCTCCCAACTTGCAGCTGACTGGGAGGGGGCAGCAGGCCACAGACGAATAAAAATTTAGCGGGTTGGGTAGTTGCCCATTTTTTACTATTTTTTTCTTCATTTCTTTTCAGTACCTATATTCGCATAATTCAAAATAAGACAAATATTTATCGTGTTTATCGTCGTTATTGGCGTTTGCGTTCGTCATTATCTTGGCTGTGTTTGCCGCCGCAGTCGCTGTTGCTGCTGTCACATTTATTCTAATAACACACTCCACAACAACAGTGCGGCACCACACAACAAAAAAAAGTTGACACTGCTCATTTGGCAATAGATGTAGGCGAATGACACCATATAGCCAGAAACAATAACAACCACAACAACAACAACGAACGAGTAAATATCAAAATAAAGTATGAAAAAAAGCCCACCAACAACAATCTTTTCAAAACCCGACTTGTTCATTAACATTGAAATATTTTAAGAAATTAAAAGTATTTAAGAAAACAGCAAAAAAAAAAACACACAGCAAACACACATTCCAAATAAAATGATGAGGGAGGAGAATGATTGAGATCATGATTTTGCAAGGAGAAAAAACAACAACAAAAATGAGTGAGAAAATGATAAATAAATCAAATAAAACCAAAAAAAAATAACAACACCAAATGTCTTCCGCTGTCATTTGCGATTCCAATTTTGGGGCAAAGACGAAGAAAAAGATCACTTTGGTGGGTATTTTCTGGCTCAATGAATTTTGAATATGACGATGATGACAATCCAAAGCATGCATACCTGACGAATTTCTTGAGTCTCATCCATTGTGCTGCGGCAATGTTGTTTCTGTTGTTGTTGCTGGTGATGACGATGATGATGATGTTAATGTTGAATTTTTGTGTAATATTTTTTCGTCGTTCACACACTCAAATAGACACAAAAATCGCCTGTCTTTCAATACCGAGGAATTTGTTTTGTTGTTTTTGCTGGCAGCGAAGTCAAGCAAAACAGCCCCCAATGATTTTTGACTAGAAGCAGCAACAATAAATGTGCAGCGGCAGCGTAGTGTGTGCGTGTGTGGGGATAGGATTGTATGAAGTCAGAGAGGAGTGACGTTTATTCAGCTACTGATTCTTCTTCTTTTGCTTCTCCTCGACTTCCAACAAACACCACCACTCCACAACAAATGCTCCTTCCGACTACCAATTTTTTCCGTTTCTTATGCTATTATGTGGCCAGCTTAAGCCAGTAGCTAACATGCAGCAGCACAGTAATATTTGCAGGGCAGGCGTTTCCACATAGAAAAAAATGGAATATTGTAGGTTTTTTCAACTGTTGTTGTAGCGTGTGCCGTGTCTGTAACTTCTTTCCGCTTGCTTACTTTCACCGTGACACCATGAACAAAAATTTTCGCCAATCCGTTGATGTGATGTGTTTTTAGGAGCCGTCGTCGGCGTATCAATTGGATGAATGGTCGCTCGTTTGGATGTTTGTTTTGTTGTCTTCTTTGCTGTGCTTTTGGCTTTTCTTCTAGGTCCCCTCCTTTGATTAGTTTTCTTCTTAAGTAATTAGATGATTATCTTCGGCTTGCTGGCTGCCACACACAGCAAGTTGCAGTAAAAAGTGGCTTACTAAATGCAATCGCCGTTTATTGATGATGGAGGCTAGACGACGGATGACGGACGACGTTAGCGTAGCGGCAAATTACCAACCATCAACCAAGAAGAAGTTCAGTGTCCGTCCATTACAGAGAATTATAACTGCACTTTGAATGAAACATTTTCTTCAAAGCCAGTCACACACTGCCAGTCGGTTCAGTACAAGAAAGAAGAAAATCTGAGAAGCAAAAAATGATTCACTCTCATACAACATCGACCAGCCAGCCGACCGACCAACAACAGAAAGGCAGAGCGGTGGGCGTAGAGGTTTCGTTGGCAGCGGCAGCGTTTGTTAGCAGCACTGTCAACGTCGTCACTTTTATTTTAATATGTTTGTCCACCGTTACTTGTGTATGGTGTGTCAGCTGTTTACAATTTCTCTAATTTCTTCTCTTCTTTGGAATAATTTAACGTTGTTTTATTCTTAAATTAACACTACCTCATTTGAACTTCACTCATTCACAATTTATTCAAAAGATTCAGGCGAAAAAATTGCCAAGTTTTAGCACAAAAATTTCTTTTAAGCTCTGTCGTCGTCGAATTTTTTTTTCTTCTTTTTTTTGACAGCAGTTGTCAAATCTGCATTAACTTTTTTGTATATTCCACTCTTCTCTCGGCAAACCAACACTCACTTTGCTGCTATGACATAGCAAAATTATTTCTCATTTTTTTCCAACACACTCTCTCTCACTTTATTTCGTTTCGTTTCTTCTTTTATGCTTTTCTTTCTTCATAAAATCACCACACAAAAAAAGCAACACCTTTTCTATTTCTTTTTTTGCAAATGCTTTTTTCAACGCGAAATAATTGCAAATTCTATTCGAATCGTTAATTTTTTAGTTGATTAGTTGGTATTAAACAAATATTTTCGAATTGTGCTTTAGTTTATTGTTGATTTTTGGTATATTTTTGACGCGAAATTCGACAGACACTCCTCGCTCCTATACCTGTTTTTCTTTTTTGACAAATTCACTAATGCCCTAGAGGTGGCAGAGAAAACGATAACGATTGTTTTGCCCACCATTGTTGGGTGGTCGATAACGGCCGATGAGTATAAGGGGGATTCGAATGCATTGTATCTATTTGTACTCAGACAAAATCTATTATATTTTTGCAATTTATTAGTGTTTGTGTTGAGGAAAATAAATAAATTAATGTAAAAAACAAAGAATGTGAGATAATAAAATGATATTTGATCTATTATGATAAAATAATGAGTTTTAATGTGTGTAGCCCGTAACGATTACAGATTATCGTTTTAAGCGGGCAATATAGGGATCTGTAAATCGTTTTATTCATCATCAAATTTAAAGGAAATTTCAACTGAAAATGTATTTATTAAAATAAAACAACTAAAATAAAGGTGAAGTCAATATTAAATAAAATACTTTTGTATGTATTGTCACATTAAAATGATAAAATGAACTTTGAGCACATAACAACGATCATTTCCTATTCTTCAAACAAATAATGTAAGGTTCTGAATGTCGTTTATAGTATCACGCAAAATTCACAACGAAAATCAATGAAACCTGTTGATGGAGCAAAATTCAATAAGGAACGAGATAGTTGATGTAGGCGATATGATAATAAGTTCTTCTATCTGAATTTACGCATGAAATCAGTGAAAACCCTTTAATAATTTCATATTCAGTGATGTAGGGATCTAAGAATCGTTTTATTCAGCATAAAACAATCAGTTAATAAAGGTGTTGTGTCTTTGATAAAACCAGTGAATGGCAATGCAGTGTCATATTTATGTAGGTAATACTGTGTTTTAGAATTTATAGATACAGATAAAAAGAAAGATAATTGGATTTGTGTCCGTGCTAATAGAAAATATGGTGTGTCTTTGATATTGTTTTCTGCGAATGCGTCGATACGGCAACACTTGCTGGGGAACGCAGTTTTAGATAATTTAAATGAAAAAATGGATGGTATCTTGGCTAGAATAGTCGAGAAAAGGAAAGTTATCTGGCGATTACTCAAGACAAATTTTCTTGAATCAGAGTTGTATTTTCCTATCAATTTTCTTCACTATCAAGCAATCTTCAGAGCTGTCAGCATGTACGACAGCTTTGGCAGTATGAGAAAATAATGAAAAATTAATTGAATATTGCATTTTACCCATTTCGATCACTGATATCGTTTTAAGTGGCAAAGACATAGAAGTGTAAAGATAGGACAAGACAGAGTCAAAATATGGTAACCCTGTGAAAATACCTCTGTTGTTACGATATCATAACAACATAGTTACCAATGTTAACTGATTTAAACCGCTAAGGCAATATGTAAATTTTGGGAAAGGTCTATGGAATAGAATTTTCAAACCTAAATGTTGGATTTTTCAAATTATTATTTGTTATCCGTTTCTGTAATTGTAGTTTTTATATTAACATGTCTCTGCGATGAGCTGTTACTCTATGTATTGTAGACACAAACCATTTGCTCGAAATGCATTTTGTCTAGTCTTTACCATTTTAGGTCTTTGTAAGTGGTCAATATAGGGATCTATAAATCGTTTTTGGCTTATACAAATTTACAGCAAATTTTAAATGAAATTAAAAATATATTATTTCGAACAAATGAGAAAGCAAATCAATTGAACATTGCCAATTACAAGCTCAATTTTTAAATATTTTCTTCATTATTGGTTTTTAATTGTTCTAAAATCAGGGTTGTATTTTATTTTAGACGGAAGTCCATGTTAAGCGGTATTATTAGTTCGTCAAAAATAAAGTAATCTGGCCACAAATCAAGTTTCACTTGAGCGTCACTTTTGGTGGCTCAATAATGAAGTTATCTGGCCACATGCCATTTTTTGTGCAATTTTTTATTATTTTTTTAATTATTTCCCCGTTTTTTTCTTTGAGGGATGTCAAAGAAGTGAAAAGTATGGCCACACGTCAACTTATGACGACCAAAATGTAGATAAGAAAATCTTTATTTAAAGAAAATACAATTTACTTTTGTAAAGAATAGGGTTAAAAATGCAAAATATAATAAAGTGATCTGGCCACTCATCGAATTGTGTCGACAAAGTCTTAGACAATTTCGTGCGCTATTAAGCTATCTGGCCACACAAACACTGTTGTTTTTTTATTGAAGAAATAAAAAAGGCAGGAAATTAATATCAGCTGCTACAATAAAGTCTCCTGGCCACACCTCAATTTTTGGCAACAAAATACCAAATATTCAAATCTTTGTTTAAAGAAAATACTTTCACTTTGGGAATATAGTCGAAAGTGTAAAATGTAATAAAGTGAGCTGGCCACACATCCAATTTGTCAACAAATTATTAGAAAGTTTATTTTTAGTAAAAATTAAATTTTAAATTCCATTTGTGAACACATAAATTCAAGAAAAATAATATGTAATAAAGTGTCCTGGCCACACATCAAATTATTTCAATTAAATCCTCGAAATTTTCTTTGTTGTTAAAAATTTATTTTCCAACTGTATTTCTGAACACATATATTGCAAAAAATCAGTATTTAATATAGTGTCCTGGCCACACATCACATTATACTAGACAAAATCCCAGAAATTTTCCTTTTATCCAAAAGTTTTGTTTTGAAGTAAATTAAAAAGTACCAGTTATGTATTGTAATAATTAATTATTTATTATTAATAATTTCTTATGTTTTTTTTATTAATTTTATTTTTTTTACATTTCTTAGAACAAATAAATAAACTAAATCCGTAGATATGTATGTATGTCTGTATATGTATTGTATATTATTGAATATTTTACAGGGTTTTTTCTTATTTCTTTTTCATTAATTAAAACTATGAAAAAGCTTAAATTTACTAAATTGTTTTTTTATAGTTCTCAGTTTTGTTTTTGTTTTCGTAATTCATTATTAATTTAAAAAAAATGCAAAACACCTTAATATAATAAAAAAAAATAATATAAATATTTTTTTAATCATAACAACAAATAGTTACATACAAAAAAAAGGTTTACATTAGCATGTGTGTGTGTTTTGTGGGTTGTCTTTTAATATTAATATGATTTTGTTTTTTTTTATATATATAACAGCATTTAATTTAATTAGTTTTATCCTATAAAGTACATATGCGAAAATGTTTGTGTAAACATATTGTTGTTTTTTGTTTGTATAATGTATGTGGTTATGTACGTTTTGTGGGTATGCATGGCATTGTAGCACATAATATTGTGATTTGTGTATATGTTGATCTTATTATAATTTTTTTTGTTATATATTTTTCTTTTAAGAAAAAAATGAACAAAATTATTTTTGTAGATTATTCAAAATTTTAACGATATGTTTAAGTATATGTTGTTGTTTTTTGTTTGTTTTTTATTATAAATTTGTAATTATTTATATATCAGCTGTTTTTCGTTTTTGAAATTCTCTAATGTAGTTTTGATGTTATGATTTTATAGAAGGTTTACATGACAGGATTTGTTGTTAAGTCCATTCAAATCGGTTAGTCAAATAGAATACAAATCAATTGCAATTTATATAAAATTTGCTAATTACTTGAATACATAATAATTTATACAAAACAGATCAAATGAAAACAAATCTAGTAATGTAAACCCTGTATAAGAGAGAGAGAGAGAGAGAGAGAGTAATTTTTCTAATTTACCGGTTCACAATTGCATTTAATGTTCTTAAATAACGGTGATTTCTCATTTTCTCACCAAAGAGGGAATTTGTGAAAACAATCGTTTTATCGATAACAGTAGTATTTTATTAAGTGATCTGGCCACACAGCAACTTTAACTGTGACATATGCAAATACTGTTATTTTTTACTCTTACGGTCATTTTTATTGAAGAAAAGCTAGAAAGAAAGCAGGGGAATTATACCAGCCGATATAATAAGGTGTCCTGGCCAGACGTCAACTTATAACAACCAAAATTGAAAAAAGTAAATCTTTATTTAAAGAAAATACTAAATTTGTGTATAAAATACAGTCAAAAATGTAAAATGTAATAAAGTGATCTGGCCACACATTAAATTATGTCGACAAAATCCTAGAAAATTTCGTGTTTTGTTAATTGTTGATTTTTACTCCTATAAACATTTTTATTGATAAATTAAAGAAGGAGGGGGATTAATAACAGCTGTTATAATGAAGTGTCCTGGCCACACCTCAATTTATGGCGACATAATAGCAAATACTCAAATCTTTGTTTCAAGAAAATTTTGGAAAAATGTAAAAATAAAGTGATCTGGCCACACATCAAATTATGTCAACAAATTATTAGAAAGTTTATTTTTAGTAAAAAAAATAATAATTTTGAACAGCATTGAGAACATGTTTATTGCGAAAACAATTAATATGTAAAATGAAGTGATCTGGCCAGACATCAAATTATTTCGACTAAATCTTAAAAATTTTATTGTTGTAAAAAAATAAATTTCCAACTGCATTTCTGAACACATATATTGCAAAAAAAGGTTAAAATAATATTTATTAAAGTGTCCTGGCCATACATCAGATTATTTCGATTAAATCTTAGAAGTTTTCTTTGTAGCAAAAAATTAATTTTCCAACTGCATTTCTGAAGACATATATTGAAAAAAACAATATTTAATATAGTGTCCTGGCCACACATCATATTGTCTTAGACAAAATCCTAGAAATTTTTCTTTTGTCTAAAAAAAATTTTTGGGATGAATAGCTTCAAAAGTTTAATATGTAATAAAGTGGTCTGGCCACACATCAAGTTATGTAGCCAAAATTCTAGAAAGTTTCTCGCAAAAAACAATAATGTGTCCTGGCCACACATTAAATTTTGTCTAAAAATAATTTGAAATTCTCATTCCAGCCCCAAATTATCTTTCCTATAGAATTGTAAACAATCTTTATATTGCAAAAAAATATATATATAATAAAGTGTCCTGGCCACACATAAAATTATGTAGCCAAAATCCTAAAAAACGTATTTTTAGCCAAAAATGAACTATCCAACTGTATTTCTGAACACACAAATTGGAAAAAATCTATGAAAAATATAGCGGCCTGGCCACACATTACATTATACTAGACAAAATCCGAGAAAATTTCCTTTTATCCAACAGTTTTTTAACTTTTCCAAGATATAGTGCAAAAAATTAAAAATAAAAATAAAAAATAAAGTGACCTGGCCACACAACAAACTATATCGATAAAATCTTGAGAAAAATTTACTATTCCACTGCATTTGTGAACACATAAATTACAAAAATTACCCACTGCATTTTTATTCAACCTCATTCTTGGGGGATATGTCTTTTTTTAATATAAATTTGCCTACTTATTGTTAATAACATTTTGATGCATGGTTTTATTTTCAATTTTTTTTTTCAATATTCTTTTTAGCAAAAATTTTTGTTTTATTTAAAGAATGTATGAAATACTATTAGCATTTGTTAAGGGCTTTCTCATGCGGGTTTCTTTCTTGTAGCATTACTATTACAAATTGTAGTAATAATAATAATAAAAAATGATATATGTTTTAACTCGTATACATTAAATTTGTTGTTGTTTTGTTTTTGTTAATTATTTAATGTTGTTGTTGTTTTTGTTAATTATTAAATATTTTGATTTGTATTGAGATTTGTTGTAATGTGATATGATACTTGTTTTTTTGGGGAGAGGCTAATTTTATGGAGCTGCTGGATTTATAAGGGCGTTTTTCGATTTCGAAACCCCTTTTTGAGCCGTTCCATTTAATAACAGCAGATTGATTTATTTGATATTGCACACATCTGCCATGTTTTAGCCATCAAGAATATAGAAGTTATACCATGTTCCTACTGGTTCGGGTTTAAGCCTTTTTGATATTGAAAATCCCCGCCTGGTTGATTTAGTAGTAATATTATTTAGTTGATGTCACCAATTGTGTACTACTATAGCCTTGGGTATTGCATGTGGGCAATGTGAAGGGATTGAAGCTTAAACTGCCAACTCCTAAAAAGAAAGAAAAATACGGAAATTGGTTAAATGTCATATTAAAAATAAGAGAAAAAATATTGCCATGTTCACATGGAGATAGATTTGGCAACTTTTAAAAATACAATTTATTGCTCGGTGGCTTAAGACGCTACCAAATTATTATCTCTCCATGTGAACAGTATATTAATAAAATATGAAAAGAGCTATAGGTTTAAACAATGTTTACACAAGTCTAATATATCTATAAGTCCTCTCACGCTTTGCCCAAAAATATACTTTTTTGAATGTGAAGTCGACTTGATAATCTTTAGAATAAATTTGAAGTATGGCCGGTAAGCTTTAAATGCTGCCAAATCTAAATTTCCCCTCGCATAAACATTGTTATCTCTGTGAATAGGGTTATATAGATCGATTCTGGCCAACTTAATATTAATTGAAAAATAGAATTTTTACAAAATTTTAAATTAAAAATTAAAATTTATAATTATCATTTAAAAATCTTTAAAAAGTAATAAAAAACTTAGGACCTAGAAGTGTGGGTGCCATGATTTTAAGAAAAACTCAATTATTTTTATGGGAAGTCGCTTTATCTCCTTTGAAACTTAATTTGAGGTTTGGCCGGCAAGCTTTAAGTGTTGCCAACTACATCTTCTCTCCATGTAAACAATGTTATCTCTAAGAAAGGGGTATATAGATCGATTATGGCTAATTAATATCAACTGAAAATATAACTTTTACCAAATTTTAATTTAAATTTTTAAACAAAAAATATTAATTAATAATTAAAAAGCCTTAAAAAGTGGGAAAACTCATAGAACCTCGAAGTGTAGATGCTACGATTTTAAGAAAAACTCAATTATTTTAATGAGATGTCCCCTTATCTGCAATGAAACTTAATTTGGAGTTTGGCCGTGTAGCTTTAAGTGCTGCCAACTCAAAATATCACTCCATGTAAATGATGTTATCTCTATAAAGGGTTATATAGATCGATTCTAGCCAACTAATTATTAACTAAGAAATAAAAATCTTAACCAAATTTTAATTAAAAATCCAAACAAAAATTAATAAATAACATTTAAAATATTTAAAAAGTATAAAAAATCTCAGTACCTAGAAGTGTAGGGGCTATGATTTTAAGAAAAGACTCAATTAACTGCCTTCAAACTTAATTTGAGGTTTGGCGAAGAATCTTTAAGTGCTGCCCAACCAAAGTTGTCTTCGTGTAAACATTGTTATCTCTATAAAAAGGGTTATATAGATCGATTCTAGCCAACTTAATAGCAACTAAAAATAAAAAGCGCTGCCCAACCAAACTGGTCTTTGTGTAAACATTGTTAACTCTATAGAAAGGGTTATATAAATCGATTCTAGCCAACAAAATATGAACTTAAAATTAAAAATGTTAACCAAAAATTGAATTCAAAATCCAAATAAAAACTTAATAATTAATATTTAATAATCATTAAAAAGTAGGAAAAATCATAGTACCTAGAAGTGTAGTATTTTTTGGAGTGTTGTTGTTTGCAGAGTTGTAGTTTCGAACAGCATTCCGGGAACTGGCCTCACTTCTTTGTGGGGGGTGGTGGATTATTTACCGGGAGTATTGAAAGGATTTACAGGATCCTGCTGGATGTTAGTCTAAACTGCTGCTGTGGCTGCTGAAACGGCTGTATTATGCCATGGCTGGTGGGGATGGTGATAGTGATGCGGATGTGTGTGATGATGTTGGACCAAAGCCTGGTGCCAGGTGCTGGACACTGTTGAAATTAATGGCGAAAAGGCACTTGCTGAGCATTTTTTGTTTTTTTTTTTTTTTGGTATTTTCAAGTAAAAGGTTGGGTATTTTTTTGAGGGGAAGGAGGAGGGGGTATTGTAAATTGTTTTTTGTGTTCAAATCAAAAGAAAAAAAAATAGGCAAAGAACAAAAACAACAAATTATAAAAAAGCAGAAAGAAATTTTAAATAAAAATGCTAAACATAAGGGAGTACAAAATAATCTAACCAAAATTATTTTTGCAGAAACAAAATAAATAAATAAAAAAAATAACCTCACAAATTTCTTTTGACCAAACACAAAAAACAAAAATCTTTTTCTCTCTCTCTACATTATTGAAGCTACTAACTTGAAGTGGAATTGAAGACACTGCCCGGGGAAGTTGACAACGTACCCATATTGGTTGTGGCTCCATAGCCATTTGAACCAGCTGTGGTGGTGGCCCCGTATGAACCTCCCGAACTGTGGGGTGTCGATGCACTGCTGCAATAGCCTCCACGTGGGCTGACACTGCTCGACTGGGTCCTTTGATAATCATCTTCGGCCCATTGGCCAGAACCATCCTGGACGCTGACTGCCAATTGGCCGGCATATGAGTTGAAGCCGGTGGAACCGCCGGGGGATCTAAAGAATATAGAGAAAAAATGTTAAAAAACGGGTTGGGAAGCAATGTATGCTAATCTTACCTTGGCATTGAGTACAAAGCCTCAACAAGATCAGCTGCCCTTTTCAAGATGATTTCCTTTTGTAGCTTTTCTGGATCTCCTGGATGGCGGGGTATCAATTTTTGTAAACGTTGGAAACCATAGTCGATGGTGGGTTCATTTAAAGCTATAAAATGAAAGAAAAGAATGAAAAAGTTAAGATTAAATAAGGGAAATCAGAAGCAAACAAAATCGATCTAGTGATCCCTACTGGCTAAAGGCAAAAGGCCACTCTCTCAATTGATAATAGAAAAATGGTGAATTACTTAAAAGATTTGTGGTTTTAAACCGCAAAATAACAAAATTAATCAAAAAAGGATGACGGCGTTGAAAAATTTAATGCCAGCTTTGGGATTATAGTATGTATATTTCTTATTGAAAAAGATTAGTTAAATCAAACTTTTATAAATCGGAGAAAGTTTCATTGTTTAAGGAAAGGGATCAATGTTTTGGAATAAAATCAGGGAAATATTTTTTTGGATAGTCTTGGCTTTGAGATATGGCCATAATTTGCAAAAAATTAAAAAAATTCTCTCGTTTTTCTTGCTCTACTTACACACATAAACAAAACGTCCCGGTGAGCCCTTACAAAACTGTTTGCTCTTATACGAAAGAGTAACTTCGACAACACCTGGTATATGTCGGGGCGGGGTCTGGACACGTATGGCATGTGAGGTGATCAATTCACTCCAGACAAGCATTGTACCGAACACCACCTGCAGGCCATCAAAGAAATTGTCTCCCACAATAATGACGGTGGCGCCACCTGTTGTCCAACCCTCACTGGGCGATATGGCTTTAATGCAGGGTGTGGCCACTGGCAAGGGGGGATAGAGACCTAAAATGTGAGAAGAAAAACATAACAATAAATAATTTGGAAATTGAAGAAAATGTGAGTTGTGTCCGTTGTATGAGGGGGAGTATGCCAATTAGAAGAAAATTAAAAGATGAAATAAAAAACAACAATAACTACACTACAATAATCTTTGTTTACTTTACTTTACGTTGCGTTGCGTTACGTTACGTTACTGATTTACTGTTGTCGAAATACGCTACTAATCATAGGTTTTTATATGAAGAGAAACATTGAAAATCATTGATTTTTTCCCCTAAAATTTGCTGCAACAATACAAGTTTTATATAAAATCCTGTAAAGGACACCTTGAGAGAAAAATAAAAATTCGGAGATGCCCATAATAACCTACTTTTGGATTTTAATACCAAAAAAATTTTAATAAAAAATTAAATTTTAAATGACCTTAAATAAATGGAATTTTTTATAAAAATTCCTTGCACAACTTTGAATTTTTCGCAAAATCGTTGCAAGGACCTCTCACAGAGAAAATAAAAATTCGGAGATGTCGGTTCAAACACTTTAGTGGGTTATATTACGTAGAAACTAAGGAGGAAAGTTATTCTTATAAGACTCCTAGAAGTATACTACATTTTCGGTAGAAAAGACACAACTTTCTCTAAATTTTTGTATAAAATCCTTTAGAGGACACCTTTAGCAAAAAATAGAAATTCGGAAATGCCGCTATCTATTCGTTTAAAGGATTTAATATCAAATTTATAAGAAATGTATATTTTTGGTTAACTAAAATTATTTTGTTTTTTTTCAGAAAAAAATAAGGTTTTTGAAAAATCCTTGCATAACAGTAGTAAGGACTCCACACAGAAAAAATCGAAATTCGGAGATGTCCATTCAAACACTTCTGTAGGTTATATTACCTATAAGCTAAACAGGAAAAAATCCTTTTATAAGTATCCTAAAAGTATACTACATTTTCGGTAGAAAAGACATAACCTTCTGGAAATTTTTGCCCAAAATCCTTTAGAGAACACCTTGAGCAAAAAATAGAAATTCGGAAAAGCCTCTATCTATTCAATTGTAGTATTTATTTGAAAATATTAATTATTTAAGTAATTTTAATTTTCAGGTACATAAAAGTATTTTCTGATTTTCTCTGGAAAATTTCCTGGGACTAGTGAGTTTTTTCTGAGAAATTATTTTGAGGACATCCTAAACAAAAAATAGAAATTCGGAATTTGTCTTTGCAATTCATTAAAGGATTTTATTTAATAGAAACTTTAAAGGAAATAAATATATTTTTGAGTTTTTGTTGAATTCTTGGATTTTCTAAAGACGTGTTTTGCATATTGGCAAATTTCGGCCAAAATCCTTTAAAGGACCTCTCAAGCAATAAATACAAATTTTAATAAGAATTCGTTTATGGATTTAATAGACCAATATTTTTTCAAGAAAAAAATAATATTTTAAAAATATTTGAAAATAATGGGATTTTCTCAAAAAATCTTGTATTTTTTTCAAGTTTTCGGCAAAATCCTCTCAAGGACCTTCTTGGTAAAACACAGAAACTTCGGAATTTTTGCTAGCAATTCATTTAAAGATTTTATAGAATTATCCTTTTTTAGAAAAATATATGTTATTAAACTTTTGGTAGCATACTGTGGATTTTCTCAAGCGGTTTCTCGTGTATTTGCAAGTTTTGCACAAAATCCTTTAAAGGACGTTCTAAACAAAAAATGGAAATTAGGAATTTATCCTAACAATCAATTTAAGAATTTAATTAAAAAAATTAAAGAAAATCTACAATTTTTAAAACTTCCGCTAAAATGCTGGGACTTCCATAAGGAGTTTCTTATGAATTACCAAGATTTGGGCAAAATCCTTTTAAGGACATCCTATTCGAAAAATAAAAATTCTGAAATGCCTTTTTCTATCGATTTGTGGATTCTATTATATAAAACTTTTGAAAAACAATATTATTAAAATAGTCTGATAAAGTAGAGTAATTTTCTCAGGAAGTTTCTTGTGTATTGACAATTTTCCACCAAAATCCTTTAGAAGACCCCATTATCAAAAAATATAAATTCTGGAATGTCCCTATCTATCCATGTGTCAGTTCTATTAAATAATACTTTTTTTTAAAAAAATGCCGTTTTTACAACTTTTACTAAAATATCGGGATTTTCTTAGGAATTTTCTTATGTATTGGCAATTTTCCAACAAAATCCTCTTAAGAACACACGAAGCAAAAAATAATAATTCAGAAAATTCTCTATCTATCCATTTTCGGATTCTATTAAATTAAATTTTCAATTAAAAATTACCATTTTTAAAGCTTTTCGTAAAAAATGGGGATTTTCTCAAGTAGTGTCTTATATATTGGTAAATTTCCTCGAAAAATTTTTAAAGGCCCATGTTAGCAAAAAATATAAATTTTGAAATGTCCCTATCTATCCATTTGTGAATTCTATTAAATTAAACTTTTGAAGAAAAAAGTACAATTTTTAAAGTTTTTCATAAAATATCGGGATTTTCACAATAATTTTCATATACATTGGCAATTTTCCAACAAAATCCTGTTAAGGACCTCTTCAGCGAAAAATAAAAATTCGGAAGTGTCTCTATATATCCATTTGTGGAATCTATAACAAAAATACATGTAATTACATATTAAAATGCGTAGTCGCCTAAAAGTATGCAACGATTTTTGTCTTAGAAGTTAAACTCCAGCCGACTGAGTTTACATTGAAACCTAAGTTAATTTCTACGTTTCTACCAAATGAAAACAAACAACAAAAAAACGTTTTTAATGGAAATTTTGATGTACAGACCATCATAGGTACTGTCAGGCGCAAGGGGATGTCCCGTTATGGACAGGGAGTGATTGCCTGTACCTTCCGTGGTGTCCAAACGTTTGGCGCGGCGACCATGTTTCGAGTTGTTGTGCACAAACATATTGTCCGATATGGCCAAGAGGGGGCCCTCCACGCTCACCTGGGTGGAAATGACAACCTGGCAGGGGGAGAAATAAATAATTATTTATTTAAATTAAAAAAAAAAAAATGAAAAAATATTTAAAAACTTACCTGAAATCTTCTCATATCTCGGGGATTGCCAGCATTTTTCAAACAATTTTGATTGCATTTCAAGAAGAATTTCAAAAAGAATCTAAAAAGAGAGAAAACAAATGATAACAATTAGTACACATTAAAGGATGGCCGGAGAGGCTCTTGAGAATCTGTCATAATATTTCACAGAACAGACATAAAAATAATCTGACACCCTAAATAGTAATAATGTTGCCTTTCTTTGGAAACTTTAAAATTTATTACCTCACGAAAAAAAATTTTCAAAATTTTATCTATATTTTTTCTTTGTATTCGAGTTGGAGAGAAAGAGGGAGAGGGGGTAACAAATTTACATACAGCCAGGCCATAAAAAAATAAACGGGGCTGTGCTGAACATGTGAGTTAAAATAATCGAATTTGTTTTGTATGTTAAGTTAGTTTAGTATTCAAATTTCAATTCATTTCAACAACAGCATGCCGTAGTGTAATACGATACCAACAAGAACAACAACAAAAAGGGAAAGTACTTCAATCCTTGTCACTCATCCTTTTTGAAAAAAAACATACACACTCACACACACAACTGTTATGATCTAAGGTTTTATTTTTGTGAAGCTGCATTCTCTCCTCTCTGGGGAGAAGATGATTTTTTCCCCTTTGTGGTTGCTTTAATGAAATCAGTGAGAATTTCCCTGTTTTTAGGTTAGATCAGATTGTAGTGCAAAGTCGGTGTGAAAGAGATCTGGGTACTTAGGGACAATTAGCTGGTCAAAGTATCACTTTTTAATGGATTTTTCTATGCGATATGAAAATAAGTGTTGATTTCAGAATATGTTGAAGTAGCCTGGATTAGTTTTTCAATATTTAGCAAGAAATTTAAATATACAGAACATTTGATTATGTGATAATAAAACATGAGGGAAATTCATTAAAGGAGATAAAAATTAGGGGTAGATCGAAAAAAATATAAATTCTAAGAAAATTTTTTGAAGTTTTTATTGAATTTTTGAATTTTTTTAATGATGTGATAATAAAACAAGAGAGAAATTAATTCAGGAAGGAGGGAATAGAAACAAAAAAAAATGTTTCAAAATGTTCAAAATCTATATTGAATTTTTTTTATCAAGAAATAAACAAAATATTTTAATAATAAAAACTATAAGAAAAAAAAAACATAATTCATGAAAATAATTTTTCATATTTCGAAAAAAAAAATAAAAATTTTATAAAAATTTTCAAACTTTTTTTCAAATTTCTAAATTTTAATAATATTTTTTTTGTATTTGAAGTAAAAAAACAATAAAATATTAGATAAAATATTCGAGGTGACTCCAATTTTTTAAGAATTTTTGACAAACAAAAAAATCGAAATTTTATAAAATTTTCAAAATTTTTTATAGTTTTTGCTTATTAAGAAGTAGAAGTAACAAAATGTATTCAAAGACATAATATTTTGAGACATTCGAATACAAATTTTACGATTTTGGACAAAGACATTTCAAATTTTTTTTTCGAACTTTTCGAAATTTTTATAAAAAAAAAATAATGTAATAATTAAGTATATGAGAAATCTATATAAACATATAATATTTAGAGAGATTCAATTATTTCTTAGAATTTTGAAGGAAAAAAAAATTCAAAAATTTTTAGAAAATTAAAAATTTTTGTTTTAAGAAGTAAAAAAAAAAAAATAATGTCAGAATAAAAATAACAGAGACATTAATATTATTAATTAAATAAATTAATGAAAGAAATTGATATTATATTAGGGAACATTGAAAAAAATAAAAATTGCATAAAAATTTTTAATTTTTTTTTTAACAAATTTCAAAATATTTAGAATATTTTTTATTTATTTGATGAAAAAAAATAATAAAATATTAGATAAATTAAATCGAGGTGGTTCTAATTTTTTAAGAATTTTTGAAAAAATTCCAATTTTTATAGAATTTTCAAAAAAAAAAAAAAATCGTTTTTGTTTATTAAGAAGTTAAAAAAAAAAATAATGTGACAGTAACATATAAAACAAAATGTATTGAAAGACATAATATATTGAGAGATTCGAATACAAATTCTACGATTTTGGACAAAATAAATTCCAATTATTTTAGAATTTTTCAAAATTTTTATAAAATAAAAACAATAATGTAATAATTTAATATGAAATTCATGAATATAAGCAGATAATATTTAGAGGAATTCGATTTTTTTAATTTTGGAGAAAAAAGTTCAAAATTTAATAGAATTTTTATGGAATTTTTATTATTAAGAAGTAAAAAAATAATGTTATAATAAAAAATAATAGAGAAATTAATATTATTAATTACAAAAAATTTATATTATTTTGGGGGAAACCGAAAAAAAAAAAAACTTTTAAAATTTTCCAAAAATATTAAATTTTTGTTTTTGAAAAGTAAACAAATTTTTATAAAAGAACAATAATATAATAATTAAATATGAAACAAATCAATATGAGCAGATAATATTTAGAGGAATTCGATTTTTTTTTTGAATTTTCAAAAAAAAAAGTTCAAAATTTTATAGATTTTTTTTTTTAAATTTGTGTGGATTTTTATTATTAAGATGTTAAAAAATAATGTATATTAAAAATTTAAAGAGAAATTAATATTATTAATTACAAAAATGTATATTATTTTGGGGGAAATCGAAAAAATTCAAAATTTTATAAAAATTTTAAAAATTTTCAAAAATATTGAATTTTTGTTATTAAAAAGTAAATAAATAGTACAATATTATTTACAATTATGAACTTGTTACAAAATCCTATAAAAATATGAATTAAACACAAAGATCAAGATATTCATTTCTCAAAAAACCCTCTATTTCTTGCTTTTTCTTGCCCTAAAAAGTCGTTCTCTGACATTTAAAACCTAACCTAACTCTTTCTTCCTCAATGCAATTCAACTACATAACATACATATTTTCTGGAATGCAGTGCGTAAAGTTAAATGTCAAATGGTCTGAACTTTTTTCCAAAAAAAAAAAAAAAAAAAAACTTTTTCTGATATTCATGCCTTCCCTGATGTGTTATTTTCTTCTTTTCATTTCCCTCGTTCAACTTGCCGGAGTTGGCCAAATAAATCGAACAGATGTTTGCCGTAGGGCAATTAGTTATTTACACTTGGCTACTAGACGTAAATAAATATGTGTGTCTACAAATACGACGACGGACATGGGCGAGCATACGTTTAGGCAGACATAGATAGCTCACCAACTGCGCGGAGTTGGTGTCAGTTTTTTTCTTCCTGTTAGTAATGTTCTTGTTGTTGTTTTTATGTGCCATGCCAATAGCCTTCCGTATATCAAGTGCACCCATTAATAAACCCCAGGGCGACAAATTGAATTCACACGGATAAATAAATTTGCCTAAGGGCCATGCTAGCAAGAGAAGCCAGAGCTAACTCCCCATTTGTTTCTGTAACAACAACAACACAAAAATAAACAGTAAATGCTGCTTCTCTCAATTTGAGACAGCGGGTGGCCAAACATTTCACTGGTCCTTTTTATGGCATAAAATGCAAAAACAAAAGAAAGCCCATCATCATTTAAAATAGTAAAAAGAAGTTTGCAATAAAATTGTCCAAAAACAACAACAAAAATAAATAGAAGATCCCTTCCCGGGGATTTATTAGCAAAAATTCCCAATGAAAAAAAAAAACAGGGGAAGCTGTAAACAACCCTGATTTGCCATACTAACTCTCACTTTCTCTCCCTTTCCCTCTCTCACACACACTTATCCCAAAGTGAGCAATGAGCAAGTATCACATCATCATTTTAATAATAAAAAGAATTACAACAACAAAACTAGCCCCGGATATACAAATGAAATTAAGAGGGATTTTTGTTGTCGTTGTTGTAGTGCTTTGTTTTTGTTGAAATTTGTGTTGACACTTTGGCTCAAGTGGCCATATAAGAGTGCGCCACAGGATTCCCGAAAAAAGGAGAGCCTGCTGTCTGTTGTTTTTTGTTTCTTTTTTGGGGGGAGATTTTTTTTTCTCTTCTGTTCTCAGGAAATTGACATTTGTCAGCAATTACGGGCAACGGTAATAAATCGTCTAAAGGCAAAAACGTGCATTGCCTTTAAATTAACATAAATAATGATTTTTCGTTTGTTTTCATTTTTTTGAGAGGGAGAGAGTAGAGAAGATTTTGACACCTAGAAAAAGCAAATGGATCGCTTGCCTTGGAGTTTTAGGGAAGGGCAGAGTTGAGAAGAGTTAAAATAAATGTAATTTTAAAGATTAGATTAGATTAAAGATTTAACTAAAAAGTGCCAAGTCTTAACTAGCCCTAATGTTGCTATAAAAATATTTCCTTGTGAACACCCAAAAGTATGCAAGAACTATTATTGATTTTGTAGGTATTTTTTGATTGGGCGCCATAGAACTTAAAACCGTTTTTAATGTGTTTTAAAGGCTTACATTAAGTTATGCATTGCTGTTATTATTATTTTTTTCAGTTAGGTATCTCGTCTACCTCAGGTATGGACTCCAATTTTGTGAAATATGAATGACTTGGCCATTATATGGCACATTTAATTAGACGCTGACATAAAAGCCACGTTTAAAAGTGGTAACTATCCTTGGAATAATTGGCCAAACAATTATATTCAGTTTTTTCTGGGTTTTCATTCATTTAATGCAATGTAAGAGAATAGTATTGGGTGGCAGAGATACGAGGATGGTATGAAAAAGGTTTGGAAATAAAGAATCAAAAATTTGGGTTAAGTTGGTACTTGAAAAAGTTGAAAAAATTCTTCAAGAAATTTCCAATTTTTTTTGAAGGAGATAGAGAGAGGGGAGATCGAGAGGGGAGGGGGAGAGAGACTGTATGAAAAATTCCTCAAAAATATCTGTTTTTTTTTTCTTTGTAAAAGATAGAGAGGAGGGAGGGGAGTAATAGAGAGTAGACATCGAAAATTGGGTAGTTAGTCGTTAGTTGAACGTTGGAAAATTCCTCAAGAAAGTTTTAAGGGGGATGGGGTAGAGAGACTTAAGAAGACGGAGTAGGGACAAATTTAATTTCTTATTTCAAAAAAGGACATTTTTTCATTATCCATATTAAATCCCTAGTAATTTCATCAAGAAACTTTTTTTTGGAAGAGAGAGAGAGAGCTAGTGTGGGAAATGGAGAGCTCGTGGAATTAGAGTAGCCAATAGCCCCCAAAATTTTTTCAGAGAGCAAAATCTTTCTAAATCAGGAAATCTAAAAAACTTTCGAAGTACTTCTGATTTTTTTCAGAGAAATAGGCATCAAATTATTTAAAGAAAAAAATTTTAATTCAAGCAAAACAAAAAAATTGATTTTTTTCAGGAAATCTCAAAAATGTACAAAGAGAGAGAGAGAAAGAGAGAGAGAGAAAATACAGAGGACTCCAATTTTTTTTCAGAGAAATATGCATCTATTCATTTAAATTAGAAAAAAAATTAAATTCAAAGCAAAAAAAGAATTAGTTTTTTCGGGAAATCTCAAAAAATTTCAAAGAATGAGACTGAATACAAAGTAAAATTTAAAAAACAAATATATGAAATTTTCAAAAAAAAAAAAAAAAAAAAAGAAATTATGACATTCTTGTTATTAAATATGAAAATATTTAATATATAAATATAATTCGAAAAAAAAATTGGAAATCATTTTTTTTTGAAAATTTATGTCAATTTTTTTCTTTTTATGAGAATATCTCTTGAAAATGTATGACAGTCTAGTTACGATACATAAAAATATTAAAAAAATATTAATCGAAAAAAGAGAGAGAGAGAGAGACTTGATATGAATTTTCCCATATCTCCCCTTTTCTTGTTCATAAATGTAAAATTGTCATTAACAAATGTTTAGCAGTCTTAATATAAGATATGAACATATTTAAAATATAAATCAGGAAAAAATTGGAAAAATAACTTTTTCATAATTTATGCCACATTTTTCCTTTGGACCTCCTAACAGGTCATTACCTTATTCCCACGAAAAAGTCAAACATTTCCTTATTTCTATGAAAAAATCGCAAATAAAATATATATATATTTTTTTAAATTTTGCCACAATTTTCCTTTGGCCCTCCTAGCTGCATTGCCAGGACATTTCGTGCGAGACCATATTTCAAATACAAAAGTTAATGGTGCAACAAAATGCTGAAGTGGCGGAGATAACAATGTGATTCCATGTGCGGCAAATTTATTTAGTTGATATCCTAACCGGTGGCCACATGGAAATACCAAAAAGGCACCAAGAGAGACAGAAAAAGAGTAGAGGGGGCTTGCAACAATGTCCAGCCATCCTATCCTATCCTTTAATGGCCGGGTCACATGTTTTGCTATGTTCACAAGTTATTAAAATTGTTGCCGGAGTATTTGCATTTTATTAAAGTTCTTCAATACACAGCACTTTGCATTTTTTCTGGTTTCTAAACCATCAGAGTATGAGTTTATGATAGTATCTCTCTTTTGCTCTCTCTCTCGCTCCCACTCTCCCGCTCACTTTACGGTATTTGCATAAAAGTGCGCGTTGACAAAATGCCAGCCATTATTTAAACTGCAAATATTTAATAAATACTAGTCGACCAACAACAATAATAATACATTGTCTATCCTTTCAATCTCTCCCCCTCCCCCTCTCCTCCAACACTTCTCCCTGCAGCAGAGCAGGGAAAATGCATTTAGAAAATTAAAAAATTGTTGCCACCGAAAAACATCCAACGAAGGAAAAACACCGCGTGCCAAATAAACCAAGAAGTCAGCTAAAGTTTTGTCATCATTTAAAGCGATTACGCCACCGTGTTATGGTCACGCGATATGCACTTCAATATTTGAATACCAAACAAAATGGGGAGGGGGAAATATTACAGTTCTACATATGGTCGCACATACATATATCCTGGCCAATTACCAGTTACTCACTGTAGAGTAGTGAGTGGCTCACTCATGGAATATGCCCGCGATTAAATTGTGGATTTGTTGAAATGGATATGGAACACGTATGGACATATTTTGAAGGAAAAAAACTAAAACAACAATGCCTTTTCAAGTGCTCTATGGAAAATTAGTATTTGTAATAAATATTTTTCATTGATAATTGAACATTGTATTCAAATACACACAATTGAATGCCATATTCAATTATTAAAAAATAGAGAGTGGGACAAGTTCCCCCCTCTTCCACAATTTTTGAAAATTTTCGTATAAACATTCCTTGCAATCCGTAAATTTTAGGTAAACGAGGATTATTTTGGTGGAAATTTTTAATCCTCAAGCGAGCCAACAAAAGGTTATTTTTCGAAAAATTTGACAAAGAAATATAAATAATTTTAAGTATATAAAATCAGAAATTAACCAAATTTTTTATGAATATGAAAGAGGACACCATATAGCAAAAATGAAAATTCACAGAGTTGCCATGTCAATACATTTCCCTATAAGAGATACTGAGACAAATTGAAAAAATTAAAAAAACGAGAAGGAAATATAAATAATTTATATATTTAAATATATAAAATGAGAATTTTACCAAATCTTTGTAAATCTAAAATAAGATACCACAGAGAAAAAATGAAAATTCACCGAGTTGCCATATTCATGCATTTTCCCATATAAGATACTGAGACAAATGTGATTAAGCCCAAGTCAAAAAATACGACATATAAATTATTAATATATAGTAAATACATAAAATGAAAATATGACAAAATTTTTTGATGAATCCAAAAGAGGATGCAATAGAGAAAAAATGAAAATTCACAGAGTTGCCATATCAATGCATTTTCTCTTTGGCAACACTGAGGCAAATTGGAAAAAGGAAAGGAATATAAACAATTAATATATAATAAATACAAAAAAATGAAATCTCCACAAAATATTTGTTGAACCTGAAAGAGGACACCATAGAGAAAAAATTAAAATTCGCAGAGTTGCCATATTAATGCATTTTCCCATATAAGATACTGTCACAATTGTGATTAAGCCCATGTCAAAAAAATACGACATATAAATTATTAATATATAGTAAATACATAGAATAAAAACATGAAAACATTTTTGATGATTCTGAAAGAGGATACAATAGAGAAAAAATGAAAATTCACAGTGTTGCCATATCAATGCATTTTCTCTTTGGAAACACTGAGGCAAATTGGATTATCACAAATTACCAAGTGCCAAATTCGGTAAATGAATATAAACAATTAATATATAATAAATACAAAAAAATAAAATCTCCACAAAATTTTTGTTGAACCTGAAAGAGGACATCATAGAGAAAAAATGAAAATTCACAGGCTTGCCATATCAATGCACTTTCCTATAAAAGATACTGAGTCAATTGTGAAAAGGCCCAAGTCAAAAAAATATGGGATTCGACAGAAAAATGTAAAAAAATTAATATATATTTAAAATAAAAATAAACAATCGACAAATTGTTTCGTAAATTTGAAACAGGATACCGTAAAGAAAAAATGAAAATTCACAGTGTTGCCATATCAATGTGAAAATTTGAGACAAATGTGAATTAGCCAAAGCTAAAAAATACGAGATTCGGCAAATAAATGAAAAAAGTTAACATAAAAATATATAAAAAGAAAATTGGTCAATTTTTTTTTGTTAAAACAAAAGAACATATCGCAGAGAAAAAATGAAAATTCACAGAGTTGCCATATCAACACAGTTTCTTATATAAGATACTTAGATAATTGTGAATTTGTGCAAGACTAAAACAATAAGAAATTCGGTAAATAAATAAAAAAATTAATATAAAAATATATAATATAAAACTTTTTATAAATATGAAAGAGGACACCGTAAAGAAAAAATGAAAATTCACAGAGTTGACATATAAACACATTTTCCTATATGAGATACTGCGCCAAAAGCGAATAAATACAAATTAAAAAAAATACGATATTTGGCAAAGAATATTAAAATTTAACATATAAATATATATAGAATAAAAACATGTCAACGTTTTCGTTGAATATGAAAGAGGATTCTGTAAAGAAAAAATGAAAATTAGCAGTGTTGCCATATCAATACAGTTTCCTATATAAGATACATAGACAAATGTGAATTAGCCCATAAATAAAAAAATAAGAAATTCAGCAAATAAATAAAAAAATTAATGTACAAATATATGAAATGAAAAAAAATTAAAAAGTTTTTATAAATGTGAAAGAGGACACAATAGAGAAAAAATGAAAATTCAAAGTGTGGCCATAACATGGTATTCTCCTATATAAAATACTGAGAATACCATGATAAAATACAAATGTGAAGTAGTCCAAGCTAAATAAATAATAAATTCGGCAAATAAATAAAAAAATAATGTACAAATATATATAAAACAAATTGTCAAAATTTTTTGTGATTACGAAAAAAGATATCACAGAGAAAAAATGGAAATTCACAGTATTGCCATATCAATGAAAATTCACGGTTTTGCCACAATCTTTTCGTGGCATTGCCAAGTTAATATGGAAGAGACTTTTTAGTTTCAAATCTGATCAAATAAGGTGAAATAATGAATTCCTGCAAATTTTCTCAAAATTGCCTTTAAAATTGTATTCCCCTCTATTTTTTTTAATTTATTAATTTTATTTAAATTTATTTTTATATTTTATTTTGAAATTTTATTTAATTCGAATAAAAAATGATTATTAAAATTTTATTTTAAGTGCATCCTTGCCGAATTTTTGTTCACTCTCTTTTTCGCTTTTTTCCCTCTAAACTAAAATTATTATGGGATTTTATTTATTTGAAAATCTAATCCTATTCCTTCCACCTATACTCTTCCAATTTTTATATTTCTAATAAAAAATTGCATTTCAATTTTATTTCTATTGAAGCTAACCCAATTTATTACGACCTCTCTTCTCCTCTCAGTTCCTCCTTCCTTCTAATCCCTTTTTATCAGAAAAATTATTTAACTGACCATCTGTTCCTTCATTGCCTGTCCCCAAACTTTGCGGGAACAAAAACCCACCTAGAATTCCCATCTTCTTCCCAACCGAACTAATTTCTATGGCCAACTACCTTTTGAAGTGAGGAATCGCTAACTCTTTAATGACATTAAAATCCAACATCAAAGCCTTGCCTTCAGTTTGCGGAGAACAAGGTAAAAAACGGCAACAAGAAAACTCCCATAATTTTAAAGTCAAGAAGCGTTCCAAGGCAACAATGCTCTGCAGAAAAAAAAAACAGAGCCCTTTACATGACGAAACCACACACCGTGAAATGCGAACAATAATACAACAACGGTAGCAGCAACAACAATGAAAACATTAATGCAACAGTGGTGAATCCTTAAATTCATTTAATTCTTGAACTCACACGATGCACGCATATTTCCATCGCCCCATAAAACATTGGCATAAAATTTCGTAAAGTCGCCCGTTTGCCTGGACCAGCAACAAAAAGCAGAGGGCAAACTAAGAAAAAGAGAGAGAGACACTGGGAAACAAAAAACAGAAGAAACCACCAGGCAAAAGTGTCGCCTAAGTTGTAGTTACTCGAACAACCGGGAACAACCAACAAATCATAAACCAAAGGAATCACATCGAGACGAGAAATTGCTTGGCATATAAATTGATGCCGCTGCTGGGTGACACTCAGAGATCAACACTAAGTCCTTCCCAAGTCGAGAGTTGCTGGGGCAAGCCAAAGGGCCTTGTGAGTGGCATAATTTGAAATTCGGTTGTTCGGCTGGCTGGCTGGCTAACTTGATTTAAAACAATTGCAGGCCGCCGCACACAAAACAAATTCATCAATAAAACATGGGCAACAACAACAACCAAGAAGCCAAGCCAAGAAGTGGAGGGAATCAAGGGAAGAAAGGGGGAGGGGATCCTACCAGAAATCCCTTGCAATCATCATCGTCATCTCGATATTCGTTTGGCAGTCCCTCTCTTCAGTTATGATGTTGCTCCAACTTACCACTTTGATTGTGCGCTGGCATATGTTGTACAACATGAAAAGCTACGGCTGATGGCTGGTTGGTTGGTTGGCTCAATGGTTGGCTGACTTGTTTGATTGATCTGTATAACGAAGCTTTTGCACATTAGTAACTATCTCTTTAGTTGGCCAACAAAAAAAAAGGAAAAATAAAAAAATAAGAAACCCAAATGTCATTGGAAATCAAAAGCCTAATAATTTCGATCAACAACAGGAGATACAGTGGAAAAAAAAAGACAAATTTGGGATTAAATTTACATGAGAGAGGTTACATAGGATATGTGTCTTGTTATTTATAAACATATATAAATTTTTATAATAAAAAATAAAATAAATATAAAAAATTTAAATAAATAAAAAAATAAATTATTAAATTACGCATTTAGAAATAATTTTGTTCTGTTTTCATGTACCATTTCATATAGGAAAATTGCAACTCTATACATTTTCATTTTTTCTACGGGATGTCCTCTTTCAAATTTATGTAAAAATTAGCAGATATGCAAAGATTTTTATGAACGTATACTTAATTTATTAATTAATGCATCCATTTTTAGGTTATTTTTTATTTTTGGGGATACTTAACATTCAAATTAAAAGGGAGGTAATTGAATAGAATATGGCAACTCTGTGAATTTCTATTTTTTGCCAGATATGTCGGCTTTCAAATTAATATGAAGTTGAAGATGGAAGAGGTTTGTCTAATATATGTTGCTTTTTCTCAATTTTTAATATGTTCTTTAAATATTATTTTAAATAATATTGGTTCACTATGAAAAAATATGCAAAAATTAACTGATATGGCAACTCTAAGAATTTTCATTTTTTCCTTGGCATGTCCTCTTTCAAATTTATATAAAAATTATCACATATGCACAGACATTTGTGAATATATAATTCATTTATAAATTAATCCTTCCATTTTAAGATTATTTTTATTTTAACATAATTTATATTTTAATTAATAAATGAGACAAGTGTATTCAATATGGCATCTCTGTGAATTTTTATTTTTCCCCCGAGATGTCTGCTTTCAAATGAATGCAAAATTAATCAAAGGTGGAAGAGGCTTGGCCTATATAGTTGACTTTTTCTCGATTTTTCATATGTTCGAAATATATCTTTGGCAATTATTATTATGAAAAATATGCGAAAATTTACAAATATGGCAACTCTATGAATTTTCATTATTTCCTTCGAATGTCCTCTTTCAAAATTATATAAAAATTACCAGATATCCAAACACTTTTGTGAATATTAAATTCATTTATACACTAATGCACCCATTTTTTGAGGTCATTTTTTAGCATAATTTATATTTTAATTCATTAATGAGGCAAGTGTATTGAACATAGCAACTCTGTGAATTTATATTTTTTCCCCGAGATGTCTGCTTTTATATTAATGCAAAATTGAGCAGATATGGAAGAGGTTTGACAAATATTTTTTACTTTTTCCTGATTTTTTATATGTTTTCCACATATTCCTGGTAATTTTTTACTATGAAAAAATTTGAGCAAATGAAATGATATGGCAACTCTAGAAATTTATATTTTTTTCTTAGGATATCCTTTTATAGATTTATATAATATTGATCATAAATGCAAGGATTTTTGTAAAAATATAATTCATTTATAAACTAATCTACCAATTTTTTGGGGTTATTTTTATTTTTGGTTAATTTGTATTTAAATCTAAAAGGAAGCAATTTTACTGAATATGGCAACGCTGTGAATTTTCGTTTTTTCTTAGGAATACCTTCTTTCAAATTCATTTAATATTGGTCTGGCAAAGAAGGGTTTTTCAACGTATATACTATACTATTTTTAATATTCTTTAATTTGTTTCAACGTATTTTTTTTTGTAGTCAGCTCTTATGAAAAATATGATCAAATGAAGTGATATGGCAACTCTAGGCATTTTTATTTTTTATTTAGATTATCCTCTTTTAAATTTACATACCATTTATCACATATGTAGGGATTTCAAACAATATGTGCTTAATTTATCAAATAATGGTCCATTATTATGGGTATTCTTATTTTTGGGAGGAATTTACATTTAATTGCAATGGGAGACAATGGAATATGGAATATGGCAACGCTGTGAATTTTTATTATTTCTCCGACATGCTCTTTTTCAACTTCATGTGATATTGGCCAAGTATGGAGTGGTTTTTATAAATAAATTTGATTTCATTTAATTTATTATAATTTTTAATTATTTTTTGTACTTAACTTTTTGTGAATAAAAGAGGTTAACGAATTGATACCGCAACTCTAAGAATTTTTATTTTTCCCCAAAAATACTCTCTTTCAGGCACATATAATATTCGCATAGTGTCAAAGGAAACTTTGTTGAAAAATGTTGCATTGTATAATTATTTTATATTTCTGAGCATTTAATCAAACAATGCCGGATGAGGCACATGAATAGATATGGCAACATTGTGAATTTTTATTTTTTCTATTTCTATACTTTCATATTTATAATAGTTTGTCATTTTCCTTATTTCCTGGCTTTTTTATTTATTTTTTGTGTTTATTAATTTATTATTAAAAGCCATAAAAAGGATAAATATGGCAACTTTGTGAATTTTTATTTTCTCTATAAGATATCTTCATTCATATTTATAACATTTGGGTTGTAGTTTTATAAATTAATTTTAGTTTTTAATTAATTTTCCCAATTTCCTGGCTTTTTATTTTATTTTTTTTATTTTGTTAATTTATTATTAAAGCCCTAAAAAGGATAAATATGACAGATATTTGAATTTTTATTTTTTCTATAAGATGTCTACTTTCATATTTAGAACATTTTGTTAGTAGTTTTATAAATTTATTTTAGTTTTTAACTCATTTTCCTAATTTCCTGGCTTTTTTATTTTTTTGGTTAATTTATTATTAAACCTCTAAAAGGAATAAATATGGCAACTTTGTGCATTTTTATTTTTTCTATAAGATCTCTACTTTTATATTTATAGTATTTGGGTTATAGTTTTATAAATGTATTATAGTTTTTAACTCATTTTCCTAATTGCATGCGTTTTTTGTTACTTTATTATTAAACCCCTCAAAAGGAATAAATATGGCAACTTTGTGAATTTTAATTTTTGCTATAAGATATCTTCTTTCATATTAATAATAGTTTGTCTGTAGTTTTATGCCTTTATTTTCGTTCTTAACTCATTTTCCTAATTTCCTGTTTTTTTATTTTTTGTTAATTTATTATTAAACCCCTAAAAGGGATAAATATGGCAACTTTGTGAATTTTTGTTTTTTCTATAGGATGTCTACTTTCATATTTATAATAGTTTGTCTGTAGTTGTATGCCTTTATTTTCGTTCTTAACTCATTTTCCTAATTTCCTGGCTTTTTATTTTTTGTTAATTTATTATTAAACCCCTAAATGGGTTAAATATTTCAACTTTGTGAATTTTTATTTTTTCTATAATATCTCTACTTTCATATTTATAACATTTGGGTTATAGTTTTATAAATTTATTTTAGTTTTTAACTAATTTTCCCAATTTTCTGGCTTTTGTATTTTATTTTTTTTATTTTGTTAATTTATTATTTAACCCCTCAAAAGGAATAAATATGGCAACTTTGTGAATTTGTATTTTTTCTATAAGATGTCTACTTTCATATTTATAATAGTTTGTCTGTTGTTTTATGCTTTTATTTTGGTTCTTAACTCATTTTCCCATTTTCTTGCATTTTTTTTATTTTTTTTGTTTGTTAATTTATTTTTAAACCCAAAAAGGATAAATATGGCAACTTTGTGAATTTCTATTTTTTCTATAAGATCTCTACTTTTATATTTATAACATTTGGGTTATAGTTTTATAAATTTATTTTAGTTTTTAACTCATATTCCTAATTTTCTGGCTTTTTATTTTTTTTTGTTAATTTAATATTAAAACCCTAAAAAGTATAATATGGCAACTCTGTTAATTTTTATTTTTTCCTTAGAATGCCTATTTTTATTCTTATATAGGCTTGATCATGTGTGCAGATATTTTCGTAATTATATTTTAATTTTTGTAATGTTATCCTCATTTTTTGCAAATTTTATTTTTGTTAATTAATTTTTCTTTTTAGGAAAAAATGTTCGAATATGGCAACTCTGTGAGTTTTTGTTTTTTTTCTGGGAAGATGTTAACTTTCATATACATACAAAATTTCGGTAAAAAAGGAAAATATATTTTTTTTTAATTTTTTTTTAATTTCCCCTTCCAAAAAAAACCTATTCCCCCAACCAATTACGATTGTACGCATGGACCACTGTCATGTGTCCCACCACCAGTCACTCACTCACCATAAGCACTGATGACTGACTGTCACTGGGACATTTAGTCATTTTGAGTGATTTTTGTGGTTGTTTTGTTTTTTGTGCTGCTGTTGATTTTAACAATTGTTTTATAACAACCTGGATGGCAAACTCCTCTGGCCAGTTTGGCTGGCCGGCTGGGGTGACAAGTCGTCCAGCGAACAAGGAGTTAGTGTATCTGTTTTTTTTCGGAGGCAACATTATTTATGCGAAATTTTAGCTGGATCGATCGATCGGAACGATCTCTCGCATCATCAGTGGCAACATCTAAGTGGCAGGGACCTCCACTGAAGTTTGCGCTTTACGCGCTATTTGCAACACTACTCTACATGAACATAGATCAAATCACTAAATCGCCGGCATAATAATAAAACTGCCCATTGTTAGGGGTTTGGGCAGGTGGGAGAGGGAGGGAGAAGGGGAGAGGGGGGAGTAGGGCTCAATGGATGATCCAACTGAAAAAATGTGGCGGATCACAACAATGGTTTTTTTTGGGCTTTAAGGATGTTGCCACAGCTCACTTCCTATGTGGGGTCCGGCAACCGAACATGTGTGTTAGTGTGTGTGTGTGTGTGCATAAATATGTATGTTGGCATGGTGTAGCTTATGAATTGTAACGCGTGCTAGATTATAACGAGATGGATCATTTTGTATGCGGCGGTTTTTTTTTGGTTTTGGTTTTTTCCGAACTTCTTTTGTGTGTAAAATGAATTAATTCAGCAAAAAAAATCGAATAACAACAACAACAAATATTGTATTTTTAAGCCATTCTCCGTTTTGTGTTTAGCAAAAAAAAAAAATCCTCTGGTGTTTTTTTTCGAAGGCTTTGGGGGGTTCCAAAGCTGTCGGCTTTTATCAAAGACTTGACTTAACTAAACTTTAACTAGGCTAGTTTGCTTGTCTAGCCATATATGTGGCTGTGTGTGTGTGTGTGTGCCAAGCCACTGTGGTCCCCCAAACTGATTGACGAGTGCTAAGATGCCGCCGCCGCCGACAATCATTTTTCTTTAGGTAACGATCTCACAATGATGAGGCGATGAGATGAGATGGTGCTGATCGTTCAGCATCATCCATATCCATATTGCCATCAAACCCCCAGACAAGGCCAGGCCAAGACATCCATCCATCCATCCATTCTATTTTATAACAGCATGACAAACATGGCCATGGCCAGTAAACGCTCATGGTGACCACAAGGCAGACAAACTCTTTGACAAAGAGTTTTCCTAGTCCGAAAACCAAAAACAACAACAAAATTGATTGTTAGTGGTAAAAGTTCGCCATCATGCATATGTGGCCAAAAGCTTGCAGAGCCTCCTGGCCTAAGGCCATCATCATCATATTTGGGTTTCTTGGCGGATTAACCATTTTCGTAAAATTTTTTGAGACTTGTTAAGAGAGATGAAAGGAGATTTCCAAACTTCAGATCATATTTAATAAAAAAAACCTCAAGTCGGTTTGTATGTGTGTCTGGGCCATGTTTACAAACATTCTTTTTTTTTTCATATGGCCATAATGTAAATACATGAAATTATTATTAACCTTAAATATTTGCCCCGCAGAACGTAACGTTTTTGGGGTTATCCATACATTTGTACAGCAAGTTTGTAGTATGTCGGTAAAAATGTGTGTGTGTGTATGTGTGTGCTCGTAAATGTCCAACATCCCGCCTGTCAATACCAAGTGACTCGGTTCGCCAATCTTTGAAACGTGCGACATTCCATAACGTCCAATTGTTCTGATGTTTTATTATTAATCCTGTGACAATTGCAATGGCCAAACTTGGCTACTTCAGAGGCAAATTCAAATCAAAATTGAAAAAAGGATTTAGCAATGCCTCAAGAATTCGGGTAGGTGTCGGAGATGGGACTGGGGTTAAATTTTCCATTGGAGCAAAAGTTCGGTGGAGATCTTCCCTAAAGCCATAAAGGCTGGGATAATTTAAATGGACAAAAAAAATTGCCTCTAACCCTTATGACTTTAGGGATGGTCTCCTCAGAAATTTTGCTGCAGAATTTTTTTTGTGCATTCAAATTACCTCTAACCCTTACAGGGTCGAAGATGGGACTGGGGGGAAATTTTCCATTGGAGCGAAAGTTCTGTGGAGACCTTCCCTAAAGCCTTAAGGGTTGTGGGTAATTCAAATGGACAGAAAAATTGCCTCTAACCCTTATGGCATTAGGGATGGTCTCCTCAGAAATTTTGTTCCAGGAATTTTTCTGTTCATTCAAATTACCTCTAACCCTTGCAGGGTGAAATAAAACTAGTTAAAAAGCAGTAAGTTTGGCCGGGCTGAACTTTGAATATCCTCCAGCATTTGGGACGAATTTGGAAATTTTCAAAAAATAAAATCCCTAAAAAAATTCTGAGAAAAATTTTAACAAGTTAAAAAGCTGTAAGTTCGTACCGTACCGAACTTTGAATATCCTCCACCATTTGAAAATTTTCAAAAAATAAAATCCCTAAAAATATTCTGAAAAAAAATTTAAAAATACCGAATATAGCCGTATATAGGGAGGTAGCGTTATATCGGAGCAATACGAAGACCTCGACCTACATAGACAATTTTCCGGCACAGGCTGTAGCTTCCATTACGAATTTCAAATACGACATCTCAAACAATTTCGGTGGGTATTGTAACTACAATCGTCAAAATACCGAATATTAGGAGGTGCTGATATATGGGGCCTATACGAAGACCTGGACCAGCATAGACAATTGTCTGTCATAGGTTGTAGTATCCATTACGAACTTTAAATACCAAATTTGAGATAATTCCGATGAATAATTTCGCTAAAATCATCAAAATACCGATTATCGGGAGGTACAGTTATATGGGGGCTATATGAAAACGTGGACCTGCACATACAATTTTCTGTCACAGGTTTTAGCATCCATTACGAACTTCAAATACCAAATTTGAAACAAGTCCGGAGAATAATGTCGCTAAAATCGTCAAAATACTGATATATGGGGCCTATACGAAGACCTGATCCTGTAGTTCCCATTACGAAATCTAAATAAGTAATTTGAAAGAATTCCGTTAAAAAGTTTCGCTAATATCACCAAAATATCGAATATTGGGAGGTACCGTTATACGGGGGCTATATGAAAATGTGGACCTACACGGTCCATTTACGAACGTTACCTGCCTACTGCCAAAATAAACATATGTGCAAAATTTTAGCCTTCCATCTCAATTTGTTCGAAAGATAGCGTGATTACAACAGGTAGACTGACATCGCAACTGCAACCAACTTCAGACTGCTGTCATTCCTAAGCCACTCGTCCTACAGCTGTTAAAATGATAACAGTGACAGTTCATTATATTGTTTACAAGTGTACAAAAGCATTTTAGTGAGAATTTTCCAGAAGTAGTAGACGTTGTAGTTCAATAAACACGAGCTGTGATTAGTGAACTCTGGAGCACTGAAATCTATTCTTAAGGAATTTTAAATTAAATCAGTGTCGCTCTTTAGCTTCTTATACTCTTTTAAACATCGTTTCTCTTTCTTTCTCTTTAAATTTTTCATATCAACTGTGTAAGTTCTTGTAGGTGGTTTGTGCGCGCATTTCTCGGCTGTGTTAAGTAAGTCATTTGCGTTCAAGAAACATAAGCTGTGTTTAGTGAGTTCTGGAGCACTGAAACCATTTTTTAAGGAGTTTAAAAAGCCTTCAGTTTCATTTTAAAACTTCTGAAGTTTTCTTCCTTTCAAATATTAATTAGTTACTATTTCTCTTCAAAATCCTCTTCTCAATTGTGTAAAATCGTCTTGAATGTTTGTGCGCGTATTTTTTTGTCTATGTTTAGTAAGTTATCGGCGTCAGTGTTCAATAAACACGGGCTGTGATTAATAAACTCTGGAGTACTGAAATCCATTTTAGGGAATTTTAAATGCAATCAGTGTCGATCTTTAGCTTCTTATCATATATAGACTCTTTTCAACATTTTTTAAATTAATAGTGTTATGAATATTTGAACCAAAAATAGTTCAAGGAGAAATAAAGAGATTGGAATATTCATAAAGAGAAAGAGAGATTTTATAATAAAGAGAATGGTAGTGGTAAATGGGAGACAGTGATAATGAGTTGGTGAAATGAATAAAAATAACAAAACATAATAGATAATAATGAATCGTAAACAAAAATAAATAAAATAGAGTGGAGTGCATAATTTAATTCATATATATTTTTAAGTACGTAACTCGCGCGTATTTCTTGGCTGTGTTTAGTAAGTCATCTGTGTTTAATAAACAAAAGTTGCTATTAGTGATCCCTGGAGTACTGAAATCAATTTTTTTTTAGAAATTCAAAATGTAATCGATGTCATTTTTAAGCTTCTTTATTTATACAATCCTTTAGTAACTTTTAAATAATGAGTTATTACTTTTCTTTAAAATCTTTTAATCGACAGTCCACTTGGTCGTGAGCATATTTCTCGGCTGTGTTTAGCAAGATATCGGCGTCAGTGTTCAATAAACATAAGCTGTAGTTAGGACTGAAATAATTTTTTAAGGAATTTAAAAAGCGTTCATTGTCCTTCTACAGCTTCGTAACTAAAGTGCTCGCTTTTTAATTTCTTTTCAGATATTTTTTTTTTGATCAGCCGTAAAAAGTTCGTAGAGCAGATTTGTGCGAGTATTTCTTGCCTGTGTTTAGTAAATCGCGTCTCAATAAATATGAGCTGTGATTAGTGAGTTCTGGAGTTATGCAACCATTTTTTAAGCAGTTTGAAATGCGTTCAGTGTTTTTTTAAACTTTTCTACTTCTCTTACTTTCAAATACTAATTAGTTACTATTTCTCTTCAAATTTCTCTTATTAAAATCATAGATTTGTCCACGTGTTTTGTGCTCACATTTCCTGGCTATGTTTAGCAAGTCTCGTGCGTCTGTGTTCAATAAACACGAGCTGTGTTTAGGGAATACTGGAGCACTGAAACGATTTTTTTAATGAATTTAAAAAGCCTTCAGTGTCCTTTTTAAACTTCTGAACTTCTCCTCCTTTCAAATATTAATTGGTTACTATTTTTCTTCAAATTCCTCTTCTCAATTGTGTAAAATCGTCTCGGCGTCAGTGTTCAATAAACACGGGCTGTGATTAATGAACTCTGGAGCACTGAAATCCATTTCTAAGGAAATTAAAATGCAATCAGTATCGCTCTTTAGCTTCTTATCTTATATAGACTCTTTTGAACATCTTTTCTCTTTCTCTTTAAATTTCTCTTATCAACTGTGTAAATTCTTGTAAAAGGTGCGAGCGCATTTCTTGACTGTGTTTAGTAAGTCATTTGCGTTCAATAAACATAAGCTGTGATTAGTGAGTTCTGGAGGATTGAGACCATTTTTTAATGAATTTAAAATGCAATCAGTGTTCTTCACAAGTTTATGAGAAATAGGTAAGTTATTCCGTATGTGTGACCGGTGAATAGTCGATTTATGAGTTTGATCTCTCGAGGAGCCATGTTGGAACCAGCACACCAATGACGAGACGGCGATTCTGGGAAAAAATTGAGAGAAGTATATGCCTTTAATGATTGAAATATTTTTATAATTTTCCTTCCATTCACTCCATAGTTGCTGATAGATTTGTGAGTGAGCATTTTTTATTGCGAGGTCCGATTGAATCATTGAGCCGCATGTTTCTTTCTCTTTAATGCTTCTTCTCTAAAAGTTCAACTGTAGAAGTTTTTGCCGGCGTCTAGGCTGTGATTTGTGAACTCTGGAGCAAAGACACCTCTTTTTTAGGGAATTCAAGAATCGTTTAGTGTTCTTTTTAAAATTCTGATTTCTGAACTTCTCCTCCTTTCAAATATTAATTAGTTACAATTTCTCTTCAAATTTTTCGTGCCAAAAGTATAGGTTTGTCCACGTGTTTTGTGTGCGTTTTTCTTGGTTGTGTTTAACAAGTCGTCTGCGTCTGTGTTCAATAAACATAAGCTGTGTTTTGGGGAATTCTGGAGGACTGATATGATTTTTAAGGTATTTAAAAAGCCTTCAGTGTCCTTTTAAAACTTCTGAACTTCTCTTCCTTTCAAATATTAATTAGCCACAACTTCTCTTCAAATTCCTCTTCTCAATTGTGTCAAATCGTCTTGAAGGTTTGTGAGCGTATTTTTTTGGCTATGTTTAGTAAGTCATCTGCGTTAAATAAACATAAGCTGTGATTAGTAAACTCTGGAGCACTGAAATCTATTTCTAAGGAAAGTAAAATGCAATCAGTATCGCTCTTTAGCTTCTTATCTTATATAGACTCTTTTAAACATCTTTTCTCTCTCTTTCTCTTCAATTGCCTCTTATCAACTATGTAAGTTCTTGTAGGTGTTTTGTGCGCACATTTCTTGGCTGTGTTTAGTAAGTCATTTGCGTTCAATAAACATAAGCTATGATTAGTGAACTCTGGAGCACTGAAACCATTTTTTTTAAGGAATTTAAAAAGCCTTCAGTGTCCTTTTTAAACTTTTGATCTTCTCTTCCTCTCAAATATTAGTCAGTTATTATTTCTCTTTAAATTATTCTCTTCAAAAGTATAATTTTGTCCACGTGTTTTGTGTGCTCACATTTCCTGGCTGTGTTTAGCAAGTCTTGTGCGTCTGTGTTCAATAAACGCGAGCTGTGTTTGGGGAATTCTGGCATATTAGCGTAGCAAATCAAAGGATAAATTCTGAAATACTATTTTAGGACTTTTTTAATTTATTATTTATAAATAATTAATTTTAAATAAAATTTCGTTGCCCCACCTCTGATTTCTTAGCACTTGGCGGTTAAGGATTCTTTATCCATCATTGTCGTTGGCGGTGTGGCATGAAATATCTGCACATTTTGAAACGAGATCATTAAAAAATATATAAATATAGAAACCGAAATATGTGAGGTAAGAAAGTGCGACAAGAAGACGAGGCAAAGGAGAAGCAGCAATGATGAGCCACTAACAAGGCTAGTTGGATCGGGTCTGCCTTCCCTGCCTGCCGGCACATTGTGGCAACATTGCACATTGACACATTCACAAACTTGGACAATTTGCAAAATGAGCTACTGCTCAGAGCTACTGCAGAAGAAGAAAACGTTCACTTAACATGGCTAACAAGCGGTAGGCTACAAAAAAACAGCAACAACAACAACCACAAAAAAATGCAATGCAATAATACTAAGCGTTAAATTGCCAATCAACAATTACGTGGAAATATAAATACGGCTAAAACGCCTGATATTGGCTACCGATGTTTACACGGGCAGTCTGGGTAAAGCACTTAATGTTCAAATCCAAGTGGACAATGTTGGCAACAACTAGCCCAGGTTGCCGGCCAACTAGCCCGGCCAACAACATACCAAGTGAGAGAACAAAACATTTAATTAATATGCCAGTTATGGGATAATTACGAATGTTACTAACTTTTGCTAATAACATCACGTTGGGTAATGAAATCATTATGTTTTTGTTTTTTTGTTGTAGCAGTTCGCCGAGGTTTGCAATTGAACGAGAAAAAATGCAATTACCAGGCAAGAAAATGATAATGAAAAACAGACTAAATCCACCAACGTCAAGAAAAATGTCTCTCTCTTCGAGCCAAGCTAGATTGAAATGCGCCGGTGTGTACCTTAAGCCTTAGAGAGCTTTGCCGTCCCATAGCAAGTCCAGTAAGTATTTAGGTGTTTTTTCCCTGGATTGTTGATCGAGTTCTGGCCTACGTGTTCGTATGCCATATACCCTTTGGTGTTTTGAAAGCTTTGGCATTCTCTCTCTCATTCCCGCTACTTTTCGGGATTTCATCATTTTGTGCAGATTTTGAAGAAAATTCCTGATGCGATTTTTGTTGTCGCATGTATACGGTGGAGCTTGAAGCTTGTGGGTTACGGCACACTTCAAGCGATTGCCGCCACCATGCTTACCATATTGGTTGACATCCCTGGAGCAAACATGCTGCAGCAGTACGTTTGTCAATGCATCGTGCCGCACCAGTGGCAGTTTGAGTCATGAGGACCACCCAAGTGCTGTAATTAGCTAGATTGTCTCTCAGCAGCATGTCTCATGCCACACAGCCACAATCACAAAGTAGGTTGATTTTTATTGAAGATGTCGTCGGGTTTTTGCTTCTTTTTTTGATGGTGAATATTTTTTTTCGTGGAGCGGCATATGAAAAACCTACAGATTTTTCTTAAGGTTGCCCATAAAGCTTGGCCATGATTCTCCTACTTAATGGAGTTATTGGTATATCATCTAGAGAAAAATAAGTAATAAAGGTTATGGTCGGATGGAGTCGATCATATCAGGCCCTACAACCGGGTTCTTCTGGGTATGAACACTCCATATGGCAAAATTTCATTTTAAAATGCCGAGTAGTTTTTTTTAGAAATTGAAAAAGAAAAGAGATTTTAAAGCGATCAGCTGATATCCCACTCCAGAACTCACTAATCAAAGCTTATGTTTATTGAACACAGCTGCAGACAATTTAAACATAAGCATCAAAGGTTATAATCGGATGAAGTCGATCATATCAGGCCCTACAGCCTGGTTCTTCTGGGTATAAACCCTCCATACGGCAGAATTTCATTTTTAAAACCACGAGTTTTTTTAGGAATTGAAAAGAAAAAAAATTAAAGCGATCAGCTGATATCCTACTCCCGTACTCACTAATCAAAGCTTATGTTTATTGAACACAGCTGCAGACAATTGAAACATAACCAAAAATTGACAAATTATGACAAATTTTCATGGAAGCTATGAAGAGTTTTCGGAATGGCACTTGGCGAGAAAGAAAGTGTCGAGAATGATTGCGGAAGCATAGAATATCTGGGCAGAAAATTAATTTATGAGCGAGGGAACGGCCTTCTAAAGGAAGACACATCTGGTAGGGCTCGAATAGTCGATAAAAATAATTTGAAGAGAAAAAAATTGCTGAGATGAGAAATTAAAAGAGAAAATATGTTTCAACAACAAAGTCGTCCCTATTAAAAAGCTGAAAAAGTTAGTAGGGCTCGCACAGTCGATAAAAATAATTTGAGGAGAAAAAAATGGCTGAGATGAGAAATCGAAAGAGAAAATATGTTTCAATAACAAAATCGTCCACATCAAAAAGCTGAGTAACCTACTAAACGAAGACACATCTGATAGGGCTCGCATAGTCGATAAAAAGAATTTGAGGAGAAAAAAATTGCAGAGATGAGAAGTCGAAAGACAAAATATCTTTCAACAACAAAGTCGTCCCTATTAAAAAGCTGAAAAAGTTAGCAGGGCTCGCACAGTCGATAAAAAGAATTTGATGAGAAAAAGTCGCTGAGAAGTCGAAAGAGAAAATATTTTGCAACAACAAAATCGTCCATATCAAAAAGCTGAAAAAGCTAATTGAGAGGACAAACGAATTTTGAGAAGTAATCGTGGAAGTATATGGAGAATTTCTGAGCAGAAAATTTCCGTCCGAGACACCCACTAAACCTAGTCTACCGGAATCGATAAGAAAAATTTGTAGAGACTCAGTAGTGGAATAACAAATGAAAAGAAGTTTCAAAAGCTGGAAAAATCGGACAATTAAAATCAATTCCCTAAAATTATCTATTTCCAAGCCTTCATGGCAGCTTGTATGCATTTATTGGACATTTGATCTACCCACACACAGCTAACGATATCCTCAGTAAGAGACCACTTGAATGAAGAGACGAGAAGCCATATAATTGAGTTGACACGAACTATTGTATGACTGCGATAAGGTTAAGTTAAGATTAGTTTAAGTAGTTCTTAAGTGAAAATATTTGAAAATTCAAAACAGATTTGAAACTGAGACCGAATCGAGCCTTTGGTTACATGTTTGCTCACTTTTACACAATACGTCAGTATTCTCGAATACAGTAGTCAGAGCATATGTTTATTGAACACAGCCGACTGGCAAAAGATAGCCAGAAAGAAAACCCGAAGAAGATATTGGTTGAATTTGAATAGCGGAATGGAAAAATGAGCAGAAAAGAAGTTTCAGAAGCTGGAAAAATCAAACAATTACAATCAATTCTCCTAAAATTTTCTATCGATATATTCTGTAAGAGACCACATGCAATATCTGGCTGTGTTTAGCAATTCATCGGCGGCTGTGTTCAATAAACATAAGCTTGGCAAGTTATCAATACCTAATTAAATACATTTAAAAATTTAATTTGAAACTGGAGACTGGCAAATATTTTTAAAAATATTTTTTTAACTTCTATAATAGTCATGGGCTTTTTATAATTTTGTAATCCTATAAGAATCGTGGCTTTTTTTTAAATATTTTTTTTACTTCTATAATAGTCATGGATTTTTTAAAAATATTTTTTTTGGTCCTATAATAGTCGTTGATTTTTTAAAAATATTTTTCAGTGCCTATAATAATCGTGGATTTTTTAAAAAGATATCCAAAGGCCTATAACAATTCTGTATTTTAATAATTGTGGATTTTTTCTAAATATTTTTAGAAGGTCAATAACAATTGTGGATTTTTTCTAAATATTTTCCGAAGGAATTTTTAAAGTCTTGGAATTTTTAAAAATATTTTTTTAGGGCCTATAACTATCGTGGATTTTTTAAAAATATATTTGTAGGTCAAATATAGTCGTGGATTTATTAAAAATTATTTTGAAGGTCTATTATAGTCGTGAATTTTTAAAATACATTTTTTTGCAGGCTTACAACAATTGTGGATGTTTTAAATATATTTTTTCAGGGCCAATAATAGTCGTGGGCTTCCTAAATATTTTTGGAATGCCTATAACAATCGTGGATTTTTTAAAAATATTATTAGAAGGCCTACGGATTTTTTTTTAAATTATTTTTTAAAAATATTTTTCGAAAGCCTATAACAATGTTGAAATCTTTAAAAAGATTTTTCCAAAACCTATAAAAATCGTGGATTTTTTAAAAATATATTTTGGAACCTCTATAATAGTCATCGATTTTTTTTCAAATATTTTTCCAAGGCCTATAATAATCGTGTATTTTTTAAAAATATTTTTCGAAGGCCTATAACAGTTGTGGATTTTCAACAAATATTTTTTGAAGGTCTATAATTGTCGAGGATTTTTTAAAAAAAGTTTTTTGAAGGCCCATAACAGTCTTGGAATTTTTAAAAAATATTTTTTCAGAGTCTATAATAATCGTGAATTTTGTAAAAATAGTTTTTGTAGGTCTATAATAGTCAAGGATTTTTTAAAAATATTTTCAAAGGCTATAGCAATCGTGAATTTTTTTAAAATATTATTAGAAGGCCTACGAATTTTTTAAATTATTTTTTAAAAATATTTTTCGAAAGCCTATAACAGTCTTGAAATCTTTAAAAAGATTTTTCCAAAACCTATAAAAATCGTGAATTTTTTAAAAATATATTTTGGAACCTCTATAATAGTCATGGATTTTTTTGTCAAATATTTTTCCAAGGCCTATAATAATCGTGTATTTTTTAAAAATATTTTTCGAAGGCCTATAACAGTTGTGGATTTTCAACATATATTTTTTGAAGGTCTATAATTGTCGAGGATTTTTTAAAAAAAGTTTTTTGAAGGCCCATAACAGTCTTGGAATTTTTAAAAAATATTTTTCCAGAGTCTATAATAATCGTGAATTTTTTAAAAATAGTTTTTGTAGGTCTATAATAGTCAAGGATTTTTTAAAAATATTTTTCAAAGGCTATAGCAATCGTGGATTTTTTAAAAATATTATTAGAAGGCCTACGGATTTTTTTTAATTATTTTTTAAAAATATTTTTCGAAAGCCTATAACAATCTTGAAATCTTTAAAAATATTTTTCCAAAACCTATAAAAATCGTGGATTTTTTTAAAATATATTTTGGAACCTCTATAATAGTCATGGATTTTTTTTCAAATATTTTTCCAAGGCCTATAATAATCGTGTATTTTATTTATTTATTGTGGATTTTCAACAAATATTTTTTGAAGGTATATAATTGTCGAGGATTTTTTAAAAAAAGTTTTTTGAAGGAATTTTTAAAAAATATTTTTTCAGAGTCTATAATAATTGTGAATTTTTTAAAAATAGTTTTTGTAGGTCTATAATAGTCAAGGATTTTTTAAAAATATTTTTCCAAAACCTATAAAAATCGTGGATTTTTAAAAAATATATTTTGGAACCTCTATAATAGTCATGGATTTTTTTTCAAATATTTTTCCAAGGCCTATAATAATCGTGTATTTTTTAAAAATATTTTTCGAAGGCCTATAACAGTTGTGGATTTTCAACGAATATTTTTTGAAGGTCTATAATTGTCGAGGATTTTTTAAAAAATATTTTTTGAAGGCCCACAACAGTCTTGGAATTTTTAAAAAAGTATTTTTTCAGAGTCTATAATAATCGTGAATTTTTTAAAAATAGTTTTTGTAGGTCTATAATAGTCAAGGATTTTTTAAAAATATTTTCAAAGGCTATAGCAATCGTGGATTTTTTAAAAATATTATTAGAAGGCCTACGGATTTTTTTAATTATTTTTTAAAAATATTTTTCGAAAGCCTATAACAGTCTTGAAATCTTTAAAAAGATTTTTCCAAAACCTATAAAAATCGTGAATTTTTTAAAAATATATTTTGGAACCTCTATAATAGTCATGGATTTTTTTTTTCAAATATTTTTCCAAGGCCTATAATAATCGTGTATTTTTTAAAAATATTTTTCGAAGGCCTATAACAGTTGTGGATTTTCAACAAATATTTTTTGAAGGTCTATAATTGTCGAGGATTTTTTAAAAAAAGTTTTTTTGAAGGCCCATAACAGTCTTGGAATTTTTAAAAAATATTTTTCCAGAGTCTATAATAATCGTGAATTTTTTAAAAATAGTTTTTGTAGGTCTATAATAGTCAAGGATTTTTTAAAAATATTTTTCAAAGGCTATAGCAATCGTGGATTTTTTTTTAAAAATATATGTATCTATATATATATATATATATATATAGATACATATATTTATATATATATTTCTTTTTTTTTTTAAGCACACCAATTCCAACTTTCCGATTTCCAAAATCAATGAGCTGTGTAATGAGTTTTGAGAAAAAAAAAACCAACTACGTGCTAAACATAACTTGAATATTTTTTTTATTTTTATTTCCTATTTTCTATTTTCTGATTTTTTTTTCCTTTCCAATTTAACTTTTCGATATCCTTCCATGACTTCCATGTCCATTGTATTTAACTGTGCGTGTCTATTTTAGGCTCAATAATCAAATTGACCTTTAATTTAAAAGGTCAAACTAGCAGGGAAGCCCATGTAAATATTGATAAAGGGACATTAGTTTTTTTCAGATTCCTTTTGAGAAAAACCAGCAAAAAAAAACGGAAGTGTCCATAGTTTTATGAACCCAACAAAAATAAAAATTAACTGTACATCTTGGCCTTCGAAGCATAGCCAGAAAAAAAGAACACGTTAACATGCCAATTGATGTTGTGCAAAATTTCAAAAAGGATTCCCATTTCCTATTTTTTTTTTTTCATGGCTGGAGTGATTTTTTCTATTTCGCCCTCGTTACGCCATCATGGTCATGGTCCTTTGCCGGTAGACCATTTTGTTTGTGAATTGCCTAAGTATGTGTAAAGCTCTAGGCCTTATGTGTGTGTGTGTGTCTCTGTAAATAAGTGCGAAATTCCGCAATTCTTTAAGAAACCCTTCTGGCAGTTTTCCACAGAAACAGACTTGTTGAGATGTCTGTAACTGCCCTTCAGCGAGTTCTTAGAGTAAATCTTTGCTGATGATATGTTGACAATGGAAAGCTTTTTGGTTCCAAAACAACAGCTACAATGACAACAACAACAAAAAATACATTCCACTTTCACTTTTTGGCTGAGGAACTCCACCAAAAAAAAAAAAAAAAAAAATAAAATAAAAACAGAAAACGAAAGCTAACAAGGTCCTTGGGGAGAAAACTGTTGCTTGGCGAACTCTCTTGAGTTAAATGATTTTTTTTAGAGAGAAAAAAAAAAAATAACCACATAAATGGATTAAATTTTGTAAACAAAAATCGAAAATATTTTAAAAATAATACTTAATTTTTTTCATTTAATTATTAATTTTTTTTAATTTACATTTTTTCTAAAATTCCTAATTTTTATCAAATTCTTTTCACTCAAATTTGTTGAGTATTTCCTCTCCCAAGCATCTCCCTCTTCCATGACTAAAATCCAACCATTCACCCTCAAACGCCGTCACCATTTCTCTCACTCTTCCCTTTCGCTACAACCATTTTGGCTTTTACTCTCCCAACTCCCCCCATTCCTTTCCAAGAAAATTCTTCTTCCTCTTCAAAAAAAAAAATCCCTTTTTGCCAAAAACTTGGCGGCCGGTATTTCTCCCCACCTCTCCTCTCCTCCCCCTCTCTCTCCATCTCCAATAAAAGGGTGCTTTTTATTTGTTTTTCTACGCATCAAAACATTTTCATGTTTACCTACGACTTCCCGGTATTTTTGGGGGTTGCTTTGGGATTCAAACTCATGCTGTTGGGATTTTGGCCAAAAACAAAATGAGGCAAACATGAGTCAAGAGCATACCAAAAATAAATAAATACGCATCAAAGTGCGTTAACGGTCTTTTTGCCCTTCTTTTGCTAGATTTGGGAAAGAGACAGAGGGGCGAGAAGTGAGTTGGGGGCGGGTGGTGGTGATATAAATACATTTTCCAAAGATATAGACACAAGATAAAGCAAAGGTAAACAAAAAATATAAAACACGTATTTTTCATTGACAAGAAGACGTTGGAAAAGCCAAAGGAAAAGTAAAAAAATTATTTGGAATTTTGTAAATAAATCTGCGGAAAATGTGGAAATTTTTAAGGGAAATCTTATTTCAAAACACAACTTTTAGTCGGACGTAGTTATCGCATTTCATATTGGGCGCCATTTCGCGAAAAATTATGGTGTGGGATAGAATAGTAACTATTGTACACCGCATTGCTTCCTAAATGGCGCCCAATATGAATTGGGAAGATTGCTTCGTTTTTAAAACTCTGCTGCCAAAGTGGCGCCCAACATGAATTGTGGCAACTGCTTTATTCTAAAAGTAGTTGGTTGCTAACTCGTATTCTAGTCATTTGGGAAGCACGTTCAGTTCAGTTATGGCCCAATTCATATTGGGCGCCAATTCATAGCAAGGCGGCATAGAAGATAATATTAAATATCCCCCTAGGTATCTTTGGAACAAATCCATTTCAGGACATTTGAAGTCGAGCTAGTGATATCCATCCATCCGTCCGATAACTCTCAAAGGGAGTTTCCGATTTGATCCAAACTTCGGACATCGTAAAATTATTATCAAACTTAGATCGAGTTCGGAGATGGGCAATATCGATGCACTCCATCTGGTACCTAGCGCACAAAATGTCAACATTTTCAAAGAAAATATTTTACTGCGATTTTGTAAATTCTAATATTTGCATCAGCTCTACAGGGTGAGATAAAAAAAACTGCAATAAAGTCAAACCCCATAATTTTTACTATTTTTTTTTAAATTTTATTGAATGAAAGCAGAAAATTTCGGAAATCATCAAATTTTAGAATAAGTTTAGATTTGTTCGAATTGGTCACCTTTGGTACGAATTATGGCCTTCAAACGGCCAAAGAGACCGTCATACGCTGCCTGATTGTTGCTCTGCGGTATTTTGGCCCATTCCCGGCGAAGCGCTTGCTTGAGGTTATCGACAATTTCGTATTTTTTAATGCCAAGCCTTGCTTGCCAAAATACTCCAGACACAATAGTCCAACGGATTGGTATCCGGAGATTTTGATGGCCATTTTGCGCTGGAAATGAAGCGAGGAACCTCATTTTGTAACCATTCTCGGGTGGCGCGTGCTGAGTCCTGTTGGAATGTCCAAGGTCTGCGGCCAACATGTTTGCGCTGCCCAAGGCTTTAATACACCCTCCAGAATATTTTCGCGATTATATTCGGCATTTATTCTGATGCCATTAATACGATGGTCGATTAATACGAGCGGAGAACGACCATCGGCTGTTATGGCGGCCCACATCACACCATCACCATGGCCGGCGCTTGAGTTCTGGTGGCCAAGCGAAGGTGCACATTTTCAGCAGACATCTTTGGACCTCAAGTAAACACGAGCGGATCGTTTTGTTTGTTTACAAACTGCTGGACAACGGTTGGGTTTCTCATCGGAGAAACCCAAATTCGGCAGTTCAACACTTGCGGCCAACTATTTAGCTCTTTTGGGCCCATTTTCTTTCCGTTGCGGTGTAAGTTTCTGCACTTTCTGAAATTTCAATGACGTCAAGGAAGTGGACGGAAGAAAACATCAACATCAGCAGAAATGGTTCGAAAAGTAAAGAAGCGACTTGATCGAAACCCTCGTCGCAGTGGCCGAAAAATGGCTCGCAATATTCCATTCGGCAAATATTGAAAAATGAGCTCAATACTTGCCGAATGGAATATTGCGATATGTTCAGCTCACAAGCCATTTTAAGGTCACTGCGACGCGCGGCTTTCTATCAAGTCGCTTCTTTACTTTTCGAACAATTTCTACTGATGTTGCCGGTTTCTTTCGTCCACTTCCTTGACGTTGAGCTACGCTACCAGCTACCAGTATCACGGTAATGAGCGATGCTACGAGATACAAAAGATTTATTCACAATTAAATGCTGGAGTGCCCTAACGAATAGCCACTTATGGTTCTCCAGCCAAATATAAAGAAATCACTCGATCCCGCTTGAATTCCATCACTGATAACTTTTTTTCTGGAAAATTCTCACCAAAATGCTTTTGTACGCCTGTAAACAACTGTCACTGGAATAATTTTAATAGCTGTCGGACGAGTGGCTTAGAAATGACAGCAGTCTGAAGTTGGCTGTAGTTTTTTTCATCTCACTCCGTAGGATAGATACTATTCTCTTCTAGGTCGCATTGCTTGCATTCGAAAGTAATTCGGCAGAGATGAGAAAATATCCTCATTTTGGTTTCGAAATGGCGCCCAACATGAATTGAGACAGCTGTTTCTCGCCTTGAATGTATTAGGTTGCCAACTATTCTAGTCTATTGTAGGAGTAGTAGTAGTAGGAAGCAGTTGTTGCCCAATTCATATTGGGCGCCAATTCAAACGTAATGTGGCGGAAGGTAAAATGGCACCCATTCGTGCCAAAGGTGACCTATTCGAACAAATCTAAACTGAAATTTCTAAAATTTGATGCTTTTGATGTTTTGCTTAATTCAATAAAATTTTTAAAAAAATGTAAAAATATGGCATTTGACTTTGTTGCCGCTTTTTTATCTCACCCCGTAATTTTTGGCTGTGTTTAGTATGCAATCTGTGTTCAATAAACATAAGCTCTAACTGGTGGATATCAATATCATCTGTTAAAGGAGTTGTGAAGGAGTTCCCATGGTTGGTTTCTTTTTTTCATACCCTTCACCACAAGATGGTCAGGGTATTATGTCTTTGTGCATTTGTTTGTAACATGGAGAAGGAAGCGAGATAGACCCATAGTTACTTTTGATGATCTGCATAGAATCACATTCTGAGTCGATTTATGCATGTCCGTCCGTCCGTCCGTCCGTCCGTCCGTCCGTCCGTCCGTCTGTCCATGTATTTTGGTAAACAAAGTACAGTTCGCATTTATTGCCCTATCCAGATGAAATTTTACACAAATCATTTGTTTGGCCCAAGGACGAACCCTATTGAAATTGGAGATAATCGGTCAAAATTTAGATATAGCTCCCATATATATCTTCGTCCGATTTGCCTTTTATTGTGCACCAAACGTGTAATATCAGTCCGAATAGTATGGAATTTTGCACGTACAATCAGATTGGACCTGAAAATGAGTATGCCAAATTTGATGGAAATCGGTTCAGATATAGCTATAGCTCCCATATATATTGTTCATCCGATTTGTTTTGTTTTTGTCCTCCGCAGCCGTAATATGCACTCTGTAACAACAATATTTGGGGAAATATATCAAATACAGCTCAGAAATACCTTTGCTAAATTTTAACGAGATCGGTTTAGATTTGGATATAGCTCCCATGTATAACTTCGTCCGATTTACCTTTTATTGTGCACCAAACGTCTAATATTTGCCCAAATGGAATGGAATTTGGCACTTACGACCGAATTGAGCCTAGAAGCTAGTATGCCAAATTTGGTGAAGATCGGTTCAGATATAGCTATAGCTCCCATATATATTGTTCATCCGATTTGTCATATTTGTTACCCACAGCCGTAATATGCACTTCGTAACAACGATATTCAGGGAAATATATCAAAAATAGCTCAGAAATATCTTTGCCAAATTTTATCGAGATCGGTTCCGATTTGGATTTAGCTCACATATATATTTTATCCGATTTCAAATTAATTGTGCACCAAATGGGTAATACAGGTCCGAATTTAAAAGATACAAATGCTTCGGCATATTTAGTCCTTTGTACTTTAAATTATAATTATAATCATAGCGTGTATGATTGAATTCTCCCATAAAAACTTTTAATTTTTATGCGGAGCTCTACTAAATTAGCGAAGTGGTGTAGGGTATCATAAAGTCGGCCCCGCCCGACTTTAAGACTTTCTTTACTGGTTTATCATTTTGAAAAAAAAAAAAAAATCTCCAATGGGTTTATTTTTAGAATTATTTTTAACGACTGAGTAATCTTTTCCAGAAATGATTTGTTTATTTAATTTTTGGCTGTGTTCAGTAAGCAATCTGTGTTCAATAAACATAGGCTTCGACTAGTGAATATCAACTCCTCTCTTGATTTTATGTTTAGGGTTCGCATGATTAGATTTTTTCCGATTATATTCGATCCTTAAAAGATTCCACGATTATTTTTTATTTATTATTATTATTATTATTATTTTTTTTTTTTAATGAGACGAAATTAAATTGTCAATTCCTACTCGTCAACCTTACTCTTTTTGAGGTTATGCTCAAATGAGCATTCCAATAAAAATTATCAGACAATTAAAAAATTCGGTTTAGAGTTGCTTTTCCAAATTCCTTTTTTTTTGTTAAGTAATTAAACCAACAAAAACAAATTAAACCGTTTTTAATGTGGCAAAAGTGTGTTCAATTCTATTTCCACTGTGAGGAGTTGAGTATCTCTTCTCCTCCTCTTTTTTTTTTTTTTTTTCTTTCCAATTTCCTTTTTCCATGTCGAACATAACAAAACAACATGCGTTTGCCAAAATTTATTTCCCGATATGTTCAATATTTTTAAAAATGCAACAACAACATATATATTTAAATTTTTGTGTTTTTCGTACGGTCCCTCTCAAAAAAAAAAACCACCAACCCTGTTCCATTTGTTTGTAACGGAAAATTATCGACATGTCATGGCTGTTGTTTAACAGACAACAACAACAATTTACATCGTTCATAAAACAAATGAGAGATGTCCTCCTCTCATGTTGTGGTCGTTTTGTTGTTTTTGGCCCCGCATGTTTTGGAAATTCGGATGATGACGAGGAGGTTGGTTGTAGGTTGTAAGGCATGCCACCAGTAAACATAATTTGCCGACACGTGAGCATGTCACGTGTAAAGCCAGTTAATGTAAATGACTTTGTGAAATGTTGGCAGAAGGCAATGAGGAAAAAGAAAATAAGTTTGGGAATCAGGGGGGAAGTGGCTAATTATTTGTGCAAGGCTGAATTAGGAACTAATTTTTGGAAATATATTTTGATGATGATTTCGAAAATTATGGGACGTTTATAGTTAAGCGGATTTAGTAAAACGAGTAGATTTAAATTATCAATTCCATTGTATATTTGTCAAATAAATCCCATTTTGTATACCCTTCACCTTTTTGTATACCCTACATCCCCAAATATTAGTTGTAGACCCCTAAGTCGATTTAACGATGTCCTGTCTGCCTGTTGAAATCACGATATAGCCCACATTATTTGACGTAGAGCGCCAAAATTTAGCAGAGCAATTTGTATTGTGTCTATGATTGTTGGCTTTGAAAATGAGATATATCGGTCCACGTTTCGGTATGGTCCCCATAGAATGGTACCTCCCGATATTCGGTATTTGGATGATTTTTGCCACATTTCTTCGCTGATTTGTCTGAAAATTGGCATTTGTAGGTAACGACGGGTCCCAGCTGTTGTGGCGAGACATTGCAAGTATAGGTCCACGATTTGGTATAGCCCCCATATAAAGGTACCTCCCGATATTCGGTATTTTGATTGTTTTTGCCACATTTTTTCACGGATTTGTCTAAAAATTGGTATTTGTAGGTCATGACGGGTCCCAGCTCGAGTGGCAAGACATTGGATGTATAGGTCCACGTTTTGGTATAGTCCCCATATGACGGTACCTCCAGATCTTAAATATTTTGATGATTTTTGGCTCGTTTCTTTGCGGATTTGGGTAAAAATTGGCGTTTGAGGGTCATAATGGGTTCTTATGTTTCCTTAGGATAAGGTGGAGGGTATTAAAATTTCGGCCCGGCCGAACTTAATGTTTTTATACCCTACACCACATAGTGGTAAGGGTATTATGTCTTTGTGCATTTGGTTGTAACATGGAGAAGGAAGCGAGATAGACCCATAGTTACTTTTGAGGATCTCCATAGAATCACTTTCTGAATTGATTTATGCATGTCAATCACTCTATCCGTCCGTCCGTCCGTCCGTCCGTCCGCTGGTCCGTCTGTCCATGTATTCTTGTGAACAAAATGCAGGTCGCATTTATTATCCGATTGAGATGAAATTTTCCAAACAACATTTGCTTGGCCCAAGGACGAACCCTATTGAAATTGGAGATTGGATCGGTAAAAAATTAGATATAGCTCCCATATATATCTACGTCCGATTTGGCTTTTATTGTGCACCAAACGTGTAATATCAGCCCAAATAGTATGGAATTTTGCACATACAACCAAATTAGGCCTGAAAATAAGTATGCCAAATTTGATTGAAATCGGTTCAGATATAGCTATAGCTCCCATATATATTGTTCATCCGATTTTTTTTTTAATTTTGTCCTCCGCAGCCGTAATATGCACTCTATAACAACAATATTTGGGGAAATATAACAAATACAGCTCAGAAATACCTTTGCCAAATTTTATCGAGATCGGTGCAGATTTGGATATAGCTCCCATATATAACTTCGTCCGATTTACTTTGGATTGCGCACCAAACGTCTTATATTTGTCCAAATTGAATGGAATTTGGCACATACGACCGAATTGAGTCTAGAAGCTAGTATGTCAATTTTGGTGAAGATCGGTTCAGATATAGCTATGGCTCCCATATATATTGTTCATCCGATTTGTTATATTTGTTACCCACAGCCGTAATATGCACTCCGTAACAACGATATTCAGGGAAATATATCGAATACAGCTCAGAAATATCTTGGCCAAATTTTATGGAGATCGGTTAACCAGTTTTTCTCTGGACCCTATTTTTCTTCAAACACCGAACTTTTAGAAAATATTACCTTAAAATAAAATTGAATTTAATACACTATCCTTGCATCCTTTCTTGTTTCTTTTCCAACTCAAGTTGAATGCATGTAAAGTATGCTTCAATTATTACAATAAAAATTTATTGTAACCCATACTATAGCATCATACAGACAGGCAGATATACAAAAAAAAAAAAAACAGGAAAATATTTATCCTTGGCAATATTGAGTCATATCCTTGCGTCTGTTATTTATTATAATGAAAAGCTGCTTAAAATGTCAACTTCAAAAGGCTGCTGCTACTGCCTCTCATCTCCTCCATATTGCCCCTCCACATAAACAAGGGGAGACCGAGTGCAATGTCTTTGCCAGCCTTGCAAAGAAGACATCGCAAGACGAACGTAGGATAAATATTCAATACGCAAAATGTCACTATGATATTGATGTTCGTTGGATATAATATTGTTATAGCCGAACTTAATACTTTGTGACTACTACAATTTTTTGCGCCCTCTCTCCTTCTCAGTTTTGTAGATGGTTGTAAGGATATATAAGTATATATAAGGTTACTTACCGATCAATAATGACAGGATCCGATGGTGTTTCATTGCGGTTGCCGCAACTTTTTTTGTCACAACAGCGGCTGTAAAGAAACGGGGGAGGAGAAAAGAGAAAATAAATATCAGAAAAATTTTAAAGTGGCAATGGAATTTAAGAGAAATTTCAACAAGGAAAAGAGAAATATTAAAAAAATGCAATAAAAACAAATCTTTTATTTACAAATAATTAAGGGAGGTTAGAGAGCGAGAAATATTCTATAATTCAATAGAAGAAAAAATTTTTATTTATTTCCTTCGCAAAAATGGGATCATTAGTCTAAATCGGATGTTCAACTCAAAGCCGCAAAAGAAAAACGCAGAATAAAATAAATCAATGAATTTAAATGAAGAACCACTTAAATTCACAAAAAGGAACTTCGGAACCAGTTTGAAACATACGTCTTCAAAATATGCCATTTGATAGTATTAAGACTTGAATTAATAAAAATGAATTTATATCCGAATCTAAAATATAGGAGAGATCTCTTTTTCCAATATGAACTCATCTAAACAACTTTCACCTACAAAAAAAAATGGGTTAATCTGATGACGAAATTGGAATGACAAGAGCCACTTAAATTCACAAAAGGAACCTGGGAACCAGTTTGAAACAAGAGTCTAAAAAATATGCCATTAATTTGTCGGCGTTGAATAAATGCATGTTTATTTATAGAATAGTTAGGCTTAAAACCATTTAATCTATGTTGGTATTGAGATTTGAATTAATAAATTGAAAATAAATTCGTATCCAAAATCTAATAGAGATCGCATTCTCTAACCAGGACTCATCTCAAACAACTTTGATCCACAAAAAAAAAAAAAAAAAAAAATGAAATGGAAAATAAAATAAATGTGTGAATCTGATGACGTATTTGAAATGAAAAAGTCCTCAAATTCACAAAAAGGAACATGGGAACCAGTTTGAAACATGAGTCTTTAAAATGTGTCATTAATTTGTTGGCTTAAGCCATTTAACCTGTCTTAGTATTAAGATTTGAATTAATAAAATTGAAACTAAATTTGAAATGACTACTGAATCCACAACAAAATGAAAAATAAAATAGATGGATGATTCTGATCACGAATTTGAAGTGAAAGTAGGAACTCAAATTCACAAAAAGGACCATGGGAACCAGTTGGCAAAATCCCTTTTTGAAATCTGTAATTAGTTTGTAAATTTGGAAAACTGCAACATATTCGGGTAAAGTAGGCGTTGTATAAATGCATGTTTATTTATAGAATAGTTAGGCGTAAGCCATTTAATCTATGTTGGTATTATGATTTGAATTAATAAAATTGAAAATAAATCCATATCCAAAATCTATGAAAGATCTCATTCTCCAACCATGACTCATTTCAAACAGCTCTGATCCAAAAAAAAAAAAAAAAAAAAAAAAAAAATGGAAAATAAAATAAATGCGTAAATCTGATGACGAATATTAAATGAAAAGAGGTCCTCAAATTCACAAAAAGGAACATCGGAACCAGACTCATGTGTCAAAGTCTTTAGAATATGTCATTAATTTGTTGGCTTAAGCCAATTAACCTATGTTAGTATTGAGATTTGAATTAATAAAATTAAAACTAAATCTGAAATCTACGAGGCATCTAATTCTCCAATCAGGAGTCATCCTAAAAAGCTTTCATAACTCATGACGAATTTGAAATGAAAAGAGGCACTCAAATTCATAAACTGGGAACTGGGGAACTAGTTTGAAACATTCGTCTTTTGATGAGTGAATCTGATGACGAATTTGAAATGACACAAAAAGGAACATCGGAACCAGTTTGACACACCAGCCTTTCAAAATTTGTCATTAATTTGTTGGCTTAAGCCATTTAACGCAGACCTTGGACATTCCAACAGGACTTAGCACCATTGCACTCGATACGCGCCACCCAAGTATGGTTACAAAATGAGGTTCCTCGCTTCATTTCCAGTGCACAATGGCCACCAAAATCTCCGGATACCAATCCGTTGGTCTCTTGTGTCTGGAGTATTTCTGGAAAGCATGGTTGGCACTAAAGAAAATACCAAAGTGCTGATCATCTCAAGCAACCCCCTTCGCCGGGAATGGGCCAAAATACCGCTGAGCAACATTCGGGCAGCGTGTGATGGTTTCATTGGCCGTTTGAAGGCCATAATTCGTGCCAAAGGTGACCAATTCGAACAAATCTAAACTCATTCTAAAATTTGATGCTATTTCCGAAATTTTTTTTCTTTCATTCAATGAAATTTAAGAAAAAAATGTAAAAATTATGACGTTTCGATCTACTCAGAATTATTTTTATTTTTTTCAATATTTGTCATAATTGTTCAGCTTCTCTTTAAGTTGCCATAGCATCTTCCACCATTCACATTGTTCCACTAACAAGGGTATTATTAGAAAGGATCATAATTCTTCTTCTCCTTTTGGACAAAACACTAGCAGTGGTAATGTTCCTACCTGTGGTATCGATATCAATGCTGTAATACTCAATATTATTTTAATGCGTAAAATTATGGCCAAATGCCAAATATTCTTTATGTTATCAGAGAACAATAGACTACACGCACACACACACACACCTATCTATGTCCTCGAAACAAGTTTTAGTAGAAGTTTTTGCTTTTGTCGCCCCACAAAAAAAAAAAGCGAGAAGCAAAAGGAGTGACATACAAAGATAAAAACATATCCTTTAAACATAGCAAGGACTCAGGACGATGAGTGTGTTATGTTGTAAGGGATAAGGGTAACACACACACATAGAGAGAGAGAGAGAGACATGCTTAAATGACAACAGACCCAATGTAAGGATAAAAGTTGCCAAAGCTTAAACAAACATTACAAGGATGACGATGATGATGACATGGCTGCTTATGTGGCCCCCTAAAAAGACAAGGGAAGAGGAGGGAAGGAAGGAGGGGAGAAGGAGATTGGCACATCATGTTTTGTGTGGCCATAATGGCTATTGTATAGAATGTTAACTCCATTTTATGAGCATGGCCAGGACCATGGTCCAAAAAAAGTGGACATACGCAGAATCAAGGCCGATGAAAGAAGCTACCATGGAGGGGGGAAGGTCTAATAAAGAGTTTAGCCAAGAGCAAGGCCATTTTCTTGGCAAAGGAAAAACAAGAAGAAAAAGAAGCTAAGAGAAAAACAAGACAAGAATTAATGGTCCGACCATCATGTCCTGGCATCAATGGCTTAGGAAAAGTGTTAGACGCTTAAAAGGATATTATTTTCTCTGGACAAATCAAACACTTTTTCATTTCATTACAGGGGGATTTTGAGGAGCCTGTGATTGTGTAAATGATTTGACTAACGAGTGGAAATTCGTTAGAGACAGGCAAAAATGGAAACAGAAAAAGACAAAGGAATTTCCAAAAAGTCTAGGTAACGAAAATCAAACAAGTCTATATTTTTTTTTCTGCACAAATTTAAGTGTGAAGTCAAAGCTAACAACTGATTTGTATCCTAGAGATTTTCTTGTTACCAAAAAAAAAAAAAGAAATGCAAATATACAGTGTCGGACAAAACATATTGGACTAAATTTCAATTTTCATTAAACTTCATAAACATATCAAATGATTCAAGTTTAAAACCAAATATGCATTGAAATTCAAAACATAAATTTTATTCTATAAAAACAAATAGGATTTATTCTAAATTTAAAAAAAAAAAAAAAATTAAACTTTTGTTATGAAAAAAAAAAACTAAAATATGTCACGCGACAAAACATATTGAACCAAACAATGCAATCAATATTTTGTGGAAAATCCCTTGTTTTTGAGGACGGCTGCACATCTTCTGGCCATGGAAGCAATAAAGTTGTCTATCGTTGCTTTGTCTATAGCATTCCAAGCATATACCAAGGCTCAAAAAAGTTTTTCCTTATCTCCTCCCACACCTTCGCTATTTATCTTTTTATTTACGATTTTCCAAAAAATTTTCAATCGGAGATTCCAAACCAATCTCTTACATGTCTTGAGATGTGTTTCGGATTATTGTCCTGCTGAAATTACCATACCAGTGGCATATTCCATTCTGCATGGCAGAACATAACACTTTGCAAGATTTCTTGGTACATGAATCTATCCATAATCCCATTTAGTTTGTGTATGGGTGGTCCTAGTCCATTTCCAAGGAAAGCAACCCCAGACCATCACATTACCTCCCCCATGCTTTACTGTGCCTTGGTAATATCGTGGATCTAACCTCCTACTTATTGGTCTCCGTACTCTCTTCATTCCATCAGAACAATTTTGAATTAAATTTTGATTCATCCGAAAATAAAACGGTTTTCCACTTCGGTATAGACCAACTGTGATGTGTTCTTCGGCAAATTTTATTCAAGCTTTTTCTATTTTTTCCGATATGAACGGCTTTTTTTCCGGCCCGGTTACTTTTAAGTCCAGCAGCACATGCTCTTCTTTGTACGGTTCGACTACTTATACTTAATTTGAGAGTTTCTACCACACTCGTAGCTGATTTAGCCGGATATTTTTGGAATTCTCTAAATATTCTTGCATCGTCTTTCGAGGTTGTGGCCCTTGAACGGCCACCGCAGTGAACAGTTTCGAGTATTCCGGTTGTTGTAAATTTTTTTATAATGAAGCTGAAGCTTGATTTCGGTAAACCATACTTTTTGCAAATATCTTTTTGTGATAATCCTTGTCGAAAATCTTTAATTATTAATTCTTTGAAATGTTCGTTGTTTTTATTTTGCGCCATTTATTTCGTAGGCAGCCACCTTCAACTTTTGTAAAAATATTAACCGACTAACAAGAGCTAATTATTGCGTCACATGTTATTGTTGTTTTGCTAATATTTGCAATGGTCCAATTTGTTTTGTCGCTACCTTTTCAAGTAATTCGTGTTCATTTTGATGATAACAGTACGAAATCAAAAAAAAAAAAAATATATATGCATTTTAATTTGAAACCAAATTACAAGTTCCGTTTTTAGAATTGTGATCTCAAAGTGCAAAATACTAAAAATATAATTTAAGTTCAATACATTTTGTCCGACACTGTATACAAAAAAATCCAAGCAAATATCATGCCTCCTATCCTTGTTAAAGGATAACCAAAGTGTTATTTTCCTTTTTCCCATAAATACCCGAGGGATTGGCAAGTGCAACCTCTTTTTTCTCTTGGTTTTTGCTTGGCAATGATTCACTTCGCTCATAACTTTATTATGCAAATAAGCGGTAGATAGTTAAAATGTAAAAAAAAAGAAAAAAAAATATTTTCTTTTTTTTTGTAGGAAAGTTGCAGAAAAGGATGGAAGGGAAGGGAGGGGTAGAGAAAACAAATTTTTGCAAACTTACCTGCACATAACTTCATGTGTTAACAGTACCCGACACATTTCGGGATTTTTATCTTGGCCCTCATAGATGATAGCCTGGAAAAGAAAAATAAAGAAGAAAACAAAAAAATGAGAATTAAAATTAACTTAAATATTTAAAGGAGGCTTGTAGCGGAAAAACTCTTTTATGACGATTTTTTTTTTCAATGGAAATGATCTTTCAAACCCCTGGGTTTATTAAATCGGGTAAAATAATACTATTTTCTTAAAATAATTATTGAAGACATTAAAACACTATTTTGATTTCAAAAAAATACTCTCAACAACTCTTCTGCTCTGCATCAGAGAAAACCACATCAACAAGAGAGAGAGAAAAGAGCACCAATATACACCAACACAAAAAAACCAAGCATTTGATTAAACAAGTTTCAAGTTTTATTTTTTCCATCTCTCTCTCTCTCTCTCTCTCTCTCTAAACATAATTATTCAATAACTTGTTGTCTAACAATAGTTCTTAAGTCTATGGTTTAAAATTACTTAGCATAATTCTTATTTTTCGAAGTTCATCTAATTAATACAAAAAAGGGTTAGGCCATACCCGGAACTAGTTCTTTAATTTACTTCTCTAGTTTAATTTTATGAATACACCGACTTCACTCAAACAAATGGCTAGCGCTCTCGGTTTCCTAGATTCCAATGTTATATTTTTTTAATAAAATTCGAGCAATATTTCGGCTGAATACTGATACTGATGTAGGAGTGATAATGACAACAATTCCTCAAACGGAATTAGTTCTTTAATCTAGTTCCTTAGTCAAATTTAGTTAATTATTTATTGTGTTGTTTCCTACTATCCATTTCACGTAGTTCCGAGTTTTAGATAGAATTCTAGTAGTCTAATTTTCCCGAGAAAAAAACTATTTATTAAAGTCAGCTCCTTTTTTCAGAGAAAATAAATCTCTTTGCTCTCCAAAAAAAAAATATTTTTTTCCATATTAATTTGCAATTTTTCCAATTCAATAAAAAGTTTCAAAATCAACAACCATTCACCTTGAAAAAAAAAAAAAAAACAAATATTTTAAAATTTATCCATCAACCATAAATATTCGAACATATGTCTAGAGCTCTTAGAGAGCTGTCACAGAAGCTCATCCATCAAATTTACAAACGAGAAGCCAAGGTTGGGACAGGTTTTTACAATTCTTGTTAACCTACATCAAGGCAATTGGAATCAAAGAGAAAATTATTACAAAAATTCTGCCATATGTAAAAATTGTCTATTTTTTGGATGGTGGCTCGCGCACACTCACAAAATCAGTAGGGCATAAAAACCGCAAGTGCTAAGGCATTATTATTGGGCCAGATGAGTTACCTAAACCAGGATAATGCTATCTATCTAGCTGGCTGTGGTGAACACCGGCAAGCTCATCAAATTTCAAGTACAAGTACTTCACCCTTAAATGCAACAAAACAACAACTACAAACTACAACAAACAAGGCATTTCAAATTTCCATTACGTGTGCATCATCATTGCCATCCTCATTTGAAACTCTTCAAAGGACAACAAAAAAGACAATGCAACCCCTCCTCTACCCTGCCTGGTTCTCTAGTCTAATTTGAAAATAATTAAATCCATTCAAGAACATCTTCCACCAAAGCCAGGGAGGTTTAATGTTTTGCGGTGCTACATGTGTAATCCTAGAGCTCACATTCCAACCAGAAGCCTGAGTCGCATTTTAGAGGGTGTAATCTATGGGTTTATCTCATTTTCTTATTTATCATTTCACAAGAGAACAAAAAAATAAATATGCAATGGGATGAATGGATGGATGGAAAAAAGGCCTGAGCCAGAGGCGGCGCAAAATGCATTCGGACTGAAACAAAATATCAACAGAAGGAAGGACACAAAGAGATAATAATTTCTGCAACAATGATTTTGGAGTTAAAGGACCAGAAAAACAACAAAACAACCACCCAAAAAAATGGAAAAACTACATGCCAGCAACCACCACCACCCAGCACATGAGCTGGTAGGTAACATCAGTTGGTAGCGGCGAACCTTTTTGCTAACTAAAACTTTTTTCTTGTCAAATGTCGAGAGCCAGCCAGAGGTTGTTGTTCCAACTGGGTAACTGCTAACATATGTGGCATTTTTCCCTTGCATTTACGATCTCTCCTCCCCCAGGCCTTCTCCTCCTCGAGACAACAAACAAATAAACAAACAAGCAACCAGTCCAACCAGCTAAACAATAACATAATCAGAAATTAATTTTTGAGCAAAAGTATCAAACACTAATCACAAGGATTTACGATCATGGTTGAGGGATTTTTTCGGAATAACAACAAACCCTTGTTTGTGACACTTGTTTTTGTGTCCACAACCAAAAACAAAAATCCTTTGGAGGAAGGACAATGAATTGGATAAGAATGACAAGTGTTGGTGTCAAAGGCAAATTGAAAAATGGGTTATATTTGTGGCAGATTTGTTTTAGTTGGGCAAAAAAACAAATAGAAAAAACTGATGCAAAACACATATGGTGCAATTTTTTTGTAACGTAATTTTGCAACAAAAAATGTTAAAAAAAACTATCGTTGCTAGGAATTTAAGGAAAATCCTCAAAATAATCATGAAAGTATAAAATATCTGAGGAGAACATCCAAGGTATTTTTAATTTAGATAGAAAAGTCTCAAGTTGTTGGGAGTCGACCATTTGCCGCCAACTTCACTCATAAGAGCTTATGTTAATTGAACACAGCCGCAAGCGACTTGCAAAACACAGCCATAAATTACACGGGATTTATTTTTAAATTAGATAGAAGTCTCAAGTTGTTGGGAGTCGACCATTTGCCGCCAACTTCACTCATAAGAGCTTATGTTAATTGAACACAGCCACAGGCGACTTGCAAAACACAGCCATAAATTACACGGGAGAAAAGAGAACTGTGAGAAGCACGCTAGCTGATTAAAAGTTGAAGAGAAAACAAGAAATCATAGAAGAATATTGAGGAAAACAATGCAGAACATTGAGAGAGAGTCGAACATAATTTACAATATTTAAGAGAAAGACATAATGAGCTATTTATTTAAAACAAATAGTGTAAACAAAACAAATATTTATTTGACCAAAAAACAACCGTCAACGACTTCTTGGAAAACCACATCAACAACAGAGGGAAAAGTGTACCACTTTAACAAACCAGACTCTCTTTATATTGCCCTGAGCGCTTACTGATTTACTGCTCTACAAAGCATCAACCCATTTGTGTAGCCATAACAACGCCCAAAGAATAATTCTCATTTCACTTGGTGCTTTTGCTTACTTAAGTAACTCGGTTTTGTCTTACACGAAGAAGAGAAGACCAACTCGTCTTCAATCATCGAAGGTTTTCTGACGCTCGAGTTAGAAAACCCCGTCTATCAGTTATTGCAGTAGCATCCTTTGTAAATATTCGTAGCCTGAGTTAAGTATGGATGAACTTGGAAAAATAAGACTTTGCTAAGTATAGATATAAGTAACTATTGTTAGCCGTAAAGTTTTGACATATTGTATACAGATGTTGATGAAAATATAATTGAATTGAAATTAAACGACAAAGAGAAGACCAACTCCTTTTCTTTCATCGAAGATTTGGGACGCTCAAGTTAGAAAATCCTATCTATCAGGTATTGGGGACTCCAGTTTTCAATAGTATTTTTTAGGAGGACGTTATAATTATGAGCATAAATATAAGTATATATGTAATTAGGATAGAGAAAGGCTACAGCTTCAGTTAAGTATTATATAGATAAACTTAGAAAAATAAGACTTATGCTAAGTATAGATATAAGGAACTATTGTTAGTCGTGTGGTATTGATAGATGGTTTAAGGAACTGATAAAAAATTGAATTCAAATAACACGACGAAGAGAAGACCACCTCCTTTTTTATCATCGAAGATTTGGGACGTTCAAGTTAGATAACCCTATCGTATCAGTTATCGAAATTAAAAAACAAAAAAAAAATTGGGGACTCCAGTTTTCATTGGAAATTGTTATAGTTATAGGCATAACTATAAGTATATGTGTAATTAATATAATATCGAGAAAGGCTACAGCTTTACGGTAGCCTCAGTTAAGTATTATATGGATAAACTTAGAAAAATTAAGGCTTTTGCTAAGTATATATAAGGAACTATTGTTAGCTGCAGGGTACTGACATCTTATTTAAGGAATTGATGAAAATATAATTGAATTGAAATTAAAAGAAGAAGAGAAGACCAACTCCTCTTCTGTCATCGAAGATTTAGGAAGCTCAAATTAGAAAACTATATATATCAGGTATCGAATTTAAAAAATAAAAATAAGTTGGGGACTCCAGTTTTTATTCGTCTTTTCTAGGAGAGTGTTATAATTATAGGTATAAGTATATGTGTAATTAACATAGTATCGAGAAATACTATAGCTTTACGGTAGCCCCAGTTAAGTATTATCTAGATAAACTTAGAAAAATAAGGCTTATGCTAAGTTTAGATATAAGGAACTATTGTTGGCCGTAAGGTATTGGCATATTGTTTAAGGAATTGATGAAAATCTAATTGAAATGAAATTACACGAAGAAGTGAAGACCAACTCCTCTTCTATCATCGAAGGCTTGGAAGGCTCAAGTTAGAAAATCTCATATATCAGGTGTGGAAATTAAAAAATAAAACACGTTGGGGTCTCCAGTTTTCATTAATCTTTTTAAGGAGAATGTTATAATTATAGGCATAATTGTAAGTATATGTGTAATTAAAATAGTATCGAGAAAGGCTACAGCTTTACGATAGCCTCAGTTAAGTATTATATAGATAAACTTAGAAAAATAAGACTTATGCTAAGTATAGATATAAGGAACTATTGTTGGCCGTAAGGTATTGACACATTGTTTAAGGAATTGATGAAAATGTAATTGAATTGAAATTATACGATGAAGAACAAGTAAAAAAATAAGCTTTTTCTTTCTTAAAAATAAAAACCTTTATATGGGGGCTACACGAAGATGTGGGGCTGGATAAGTAATTTTCTGTCATAGGCTGATCAGGAATATATATATATATATAGACAAACTAAATATACCCTCAATATTATTTATGGTGGAGGGTATAAAAATTCAAGATAGAATCGATTTCTCAATTGAGGTGAGGAGTTTGATCGGCTGGAAGAGAATCGGCCAAGGACCCAAATTTCCACTTATTATTGACGAGTGTTATCACCGTTAATATATTGTATTAATTGCTTTTAAAGCACACTTAAACATTTATTTCCCGCATTAAATTTTCCCATTTTGCAAAACATATATATTTTCATAATTTTTGTAAAACGCTTAATGTTCATGGCGCCGACGCCGTCCATATTCATAACTTTATGTTGCATTGTAATTGTATGGAAATGACAGAAGATATGTGGCGATATTAACGATACCGTTAGTCATTTATCAATTTGTATCCATAATAAGGGGGGTAGGCGGTTTGGGGAGGTGCAATAATGTAGATGATTGTTTAAAACATCACGGATATGGATATGAGCATCCATATGCATTGTGGTTATGGTTATGTTAATGTGTACATCTTTGTTGTTGCCGTTACAACGCACGTTTGAGTGTTAATTAAGCGATAAAATTAATTCGAAACGTCAACACTTTACACATTACACGGATGGACGGACATGGGCAAAAACATGATGAAATGTAATGTATGCACCATGTTGGAAATCAGGCAAAACAAAAAAGAGACTTCAATAAAAGCCCTGGGTGTTGGGGGGCATGGCCGAAGCATCGCATCATCATGGGCTGATAAAAGTGCAAATATGGCCGTTCATAATATGTTTTGCACAAAAATTTGCATACACTCACACACGAGGAAGGCAGGCAGGCAGGCAGAAATTCAACCTAGCAGCCAAGCATCCAGCCATTATGGCCAAACTGCTCTTTATTCATTCGAGTTGCAATGCAACGCCCCATAATAAAGCGACAAACTGCGGATATTTAAAAACGACAACAAACAAAAGATAAAACATGAATGGTATTGCTCCATTTGAGAGCCACGTTGTTGGTCGTGATGATCTCATTCCAATTTGCCTGGTCGCCAGCAACAACAACAACATTGATGATGAGTGCGGCTGTCAAACACACACAACATCATACATTCACTCGTTCATTTGTTCGCTCATCGGTTGCTTGCATTGCCATGCAACTGCCTGGACTTGCGTGGAGTGTTATTTTCACCATTAATTCCGCATGAATATTGGTGGCAACATTAAGTGATAACCACAATGGCGTACTTTTTATTTTGTCCCATCCACAGGCATATTTAAAGCACTCCATAAATTTCCAGCTTAAAATGGCAAAGCGAACGAAAGAAAAAAATGAGTAAAACCAATAAAAATAAAAGCGCAAAATAAACAACTCCAGAATGGACAGCAAATGATTGTCGATTGCGTTAAATGTTGTAAAGAGCTGGAGATATTACCAGGAAATGAAATATGCCAAACAGTGGGTGGAAAGGAATGAAAAAGAAAGAAAATTTTATTTAAAGAACGTAAGAGACAAGAGCGCCATCATAACATGTCGTTTACACTGGCCAGATTTTGGTGACATGGAAATATTAGACAGAGAGAAAGTGGAAGAGAAGAGACTAATGATTGAGAGCCTTAAAATGCAATAAAATATTGACAAAACAACGACCTCAAATGGAGGATACCGCCACTAAAGGTTCCTATAATGAAACCAAAAAGGAGAACCCAAAGCAGATATAGGAAAACCGACAAGAGACTCCAGCTTATCGCAATATGTTGCTTAAATCGGCTAGATTTTGATAACATGCTAGATAAAGAGAGAATTGAAAAGAAGAGACTTATGATTGAGAGCCTTAGAATACAACGAAATATTGACAAGACTATGAACTCAAAGAAGAATACCGCCAGTATAAGCACGTGCTATGGAGTGGCAATAAAGTAAAAACGCCTGAAATAATAATTTTAAGTTGTGTAGTGAAAAATAATTTTATTCCTTTTTAGTTTTTAAAAAAAGACGAATTCTCTGGAAAAACGCTGGAAATAAGTTTGGCTTACTGTAGGAGGAAACCACAACGGATAATCTATGGAAATAATTTTGTGGACAGAGGTCAATTGCAAAATATGTCGTTCACAAATTCTAAGGTCCTTCATGGGGCACCTTTTATGGGATGACGTGCTCATGAGGTTGTTAAAAATTGGTTGTCACAAAATTAGGACTATGATTTCGTTATTTTCGGGAGAAAAAGTCCTGGCTCGTATCAGAACATAAGTCTTCTCTCAATGTTTAGAAATGTACTGGAGAGTATTACGGAAACGAGGTTTAGGGAATGCTATATTGAAGGCAATTCGCCGTTTCAACGGAGGGTAAAAGGACTGTGGATGCCAAATAAGTCTCTGGCGAATAATTCGTCGACATTTGACTCGCTTTTATACCTGAGAAAAAGTCCTTGCTCACATCGGAACCCAACGTTTTGAAATACGTAAATGATTAGGGAATCGAGGTTTAGGAAATGCCGAATCAGTCCAGGCGTACAGAGGGTGAAAGCACTTTGAATGTCAACATTTGACTACCTTTTATGGGATAGCGTGCTTATGAGGTTGTTAAAGATCGGTTGCCATCTAATCTATAACTTCAATATTTCCGGAAGAGAAAGATGGCTACCAGAACTTGAAAAGGTGCTAGTGTATGTCAAATACTTTTTTTGGTATAACAGCCGACTTTAATGTCACTTTTGATTTCCTTTTACAGGAATAGCATTCTCACGAGGTTGTTAAAGATCGGCTGTGGGTGAGAAAGTTGGCCGTCTTGTATCGGATCATAAACCTTCTTCCAGATCTTGTGCAGAAATTTTGGAGTGAAATATAAGAAGTGTTTCATTGAAGGTAACCCGCCAAATCAGTCCATTTTTACCGAGGGTAGATATGCCTTTGGAAAATTCGCCAAGTTTAAAGTTTATGGGATAGCATGCTCAAGAGGTTGTTAAAGTTCCGGAAGACAAAGGTGGCTTGAGTAAGGAGGAATTATAGTTCATATCGATGCATTAGCCCTCTACAAGTATTTGGAAAGGTTCGATAGAGAATCTTGTAGGAGAGATCGAATCTGTCTTCACGAGGTTGTTTTGGAACGATTGCCAGAAATGTAGTCTTTGTTTGAGCAATTTCCAGGGGGAAAAGGTGACAAGTCTTGCATTAACGCATTGAGGAGTTACGCTCATTGCTTGGAAGGGTACTGGAGAGAAATTTAAAGGTGAGTTTTCAGGGCAACTCATTGATGATAATTCGTTGAGAAATTCTACGATTTAAAAGATGTATTTTTATGTTACAAAATACTCCCAAGGTTGTTGGAGATCGGTTGCCAGGATTTAGTCTGTGGTTCGAATCTTCGTCGCCGCATGAGTCCGAGTTTACGGAGGCTAGAAGAGCTGGGAATTCCAAATATGTTGTTGGCATATCTATCGACTTTAAAGAGATATTTTATCTACTTTTTTATCTCCATTTTATTTCAAGGCAGTCGTGTACACGAGCTTTCACTGAAGAGAGAAGACGCTTTGAGTTTTTTTTTATTGCCTTATTTCTCTCTTGCTCTCTCTGCTCTCTCTCTCGAGCTTTTTTTATGGAATGTCATGCTCACGTAGTTGTTATATCAGATACCAGGAATGTAGTATTTGGTTTTGTTTTTTTTCGAGAGAGAGAGAGAAAAGTTTGCGCTGTGGGATCCAGAGTTTTCGTTGGGATAGATGTCCAACTTCGTTGTTTCTAGGTTTTGTCTGGGACCCATTTATTTGGAAGCTCATGGTGAATTTTTTAATGGCGAAGTTAGCGGCTTAGTCTATAAATCGCCACGAGCTATTGAATGAAAATGGCCTATAGTCTTTGAGGCATTCTTGCCAAGTTTCTATCTGACTCCAGAGATTTGGAATGTAAATATATTTATTTCGAAATCTTCTACACTGTTCAACTGTATACCATTTTTTTTTTTTTTTTTTTGAAACATGATCATGGTTATCATCCTACCATAGAATATGTGTGCGCTTGTCGGTGAGTGATGAAATATATTTACAATATATTTTTTTTTCTGCTGCCTTTTTATCTTTTATTTTATTATTTATGATAAGGCTCTGATTGCCATGGATTTAAAATGAAAAAAAAATCTGCCTTAAATATCAACAAATTATTAACAAATTAAAGGTTTGACACAGAACTGAATTGAAATGGCCTTAAATCAGGACATGTGCCACTCATCATTAGCAGTAGACTTGCTGTCACAAATGATAGCTAATTTTTAATATGTCAAACCCCACACAAAAATATACATGGCCAAAGAAACTAAAATCTGTCAACTAGTAACCATTTCCAGCAAAATGAAAAATAAAGGTTTTCCATCTGCCAGAATGTCACACAAATTAAGTGGTAGTTTGAAACCCCGAAAATTAAACTACATTTCAAAGATAACTCCCATTTTGTGTTTGCTGTTGATTTAACATTCAAATTTGATTGATACACAATAAATCCATTAGAATATGTTGCCACCGTGAATTGAGAGGCCTGAATCAAAAAAAAAAAAAAAAAAATCCTCCCAAAAATTCCAACATGTTTTTCTACCCTTAAAAATCCTAGATTCAGGTTTTAGTTACAGAAATTTATTCTGTGGACTTTTTTGGGCCTAAAAAATTTTATTTTTTTTATTTTTGGAGTCACTTTTTATTTTTTTTTGGCCCAAAAAAATTTTTTTGCCTTTTTCTAACCAATTTTTGTTGTTAACAATTCAATTTTCCATTGTCCAGGCAAATTCAATTTGTTGTGAATTTTTCACCTATTGGAAATTCGGAAATTTAAATATTTGTTAATTGAATTGCATATTTCAAGGGGGGAGGTGTTGCAATACTGGACATCACATCGCTGTTCTAAAGGTGGCTTAAAAATATTGCTATCGAGAGTTAGATAAAGTGAAAAATTTGCCATGCAAAATTGAAAAATTCGGCCTAGAAATAAAAAAAAATAAAAAATTGCCTAAAAATATGCTCTGAAAAAATTACATTTCATTGATTTTAGATTTGAAATTTCCTTATGTTCTATGAAATCTGTTTAGAAATTCGTAGTTTTTGGACCTTTTTCTTAACTTTTTTTATTTTGAACAAAAATTGAAAATTGAAAATTTCGGCCTAGAAATAAAAAAATTGCCTAAAAATATGCTCTGCAATTTTTTCATTACATTGATTTTGGATTTGAAATTTCCTTATGTTATATGAAATCTGTTTAGAAATTCGAAGTTTTTGGACCTTTTTCCTAACATTTTTTATTTTGTTTTGAAATAGGTTTTTAAAAACGGTATAGCCTGGAAGTAGGCAACATTTTTTTGTTCTGTGGCCTTAAAATTAATTTTTATAATTATTGTATTTTGGCATCAATATTTCAATATTAAAAATTAATTTAAAAAAAAAAACAAATCAATTCAATTTATTTTTAATTTGGAGTTATAACGCCCTAAAATAGGCAATATTTTTCATTTTTGATCAAATTTCCATTTTTTTCCATATTTTAAGGGGTGTTGCAATATTGAAAGTCTTTAAAGGGACACGGCAACACCGTTTCCCATGTGAATAAAAATATTTATTAAGATTGGCAGCAAAAGTTGAAAATTTTTCATACAAATTTGGCTCTAGAAATAAAATAAAAGAAATTGCCTAAAAATATGCTTTGAAAAAATTCAATTTCATTTATATTGGATTTAACTTTTGCCGATATTTTTTAAGAATTTTTTTGAAATTTTGTAGTGGTTTTAACATTTTAATTTTATTTTAAAATAGGTTTTAATATTTTTTATTTTAAAATAGGTTTTAGCCTTGAAGTAGGCAACATTTATTGTTATGTGGCCTTAAAATTCATTTTACATTGCTGGCAACTATATATACCTATTGTTTTTGGGGCTCAGTATATCAATTTAACACAAAAATATAATTTTTATTTTTTTTATTAAAAAAAAAAAATTCTAAAAATTTCGCCCTGATGTAGGCAACATTTTTTTTTTTTTAAATTTCCATTTCTTATGAAATTGAAAATTGAAATAATATTTCACTCTCTTGCAAATATCATAGAATTTCTGAAATTTCATTTCAAACACTTAAGCCTTTCTCTCAAATTACCAAAAATTATCGCGCTCGCCAGGCTAATCCTGGCCACATGATTTTATTTCTCAGTTTCCATTTGCAATTGTAATTGTAATTCAAAACTCAAAAGGGGTTAACCCGCAAAGTAGTTGGCCTGCTTATAGTGTCACCCTAACACATGGCAAGGAAAATCAGAAGAGGCTAGGAAAATAATGATGAGGCCGCCGCCGCTGATGATGATAAAAATGCTAGACCAAATGCAGGACAAAAAAAAAAACAAGAGATATTCATAATTACACTTGATCAGATAACATGTTGCAAAGGCTTTTAAAGCGCTTAATCTGCAACATAAATTCCATGTAAAGAGAGAGATAACAGGGGTTGGAGAGCACACGCACACACAGGAAGCCTTCCTTCAACGAAACGGAAATAAGTATGGAAATCAAAGGAAGGATGCCAGGAAGGCATTTCTAGCAATTGCCTGTAATTTGAGGACACACACAGACACACAATGTCCTACCATTCGCCACTCTACCACGTGCGCTGATATGGCTTTGAGATTATTTTGTTGGCTGGCAAAAAGGATCATATTTCATCATTTCATAACGGCGAACAGCAGCCTGCCATAACCCGAAACCAAAGCGAATGCAATGCCAAATACTGCCACCAGTTTTATTGGAACTGCATATGACCAGCCAACAACAATAACAGCGGAGAAAAAATTATCGCGATTTTACGCATTAAATTTTTGTTGGTGGCGCCCAAACGAAAAGCTGAAAATGTAATGTGGACCTTTCCGCACAATTTTTGTATTTTCCAGCCACAACTGCATTCCATGGCAATTTTCCCGGTTTTATTTTTCATATTTTGACATGTTATTGTCTGCGCATTATTGCTTGGCCAGTTTTGAAAAGGATATTTGTTTTTTTTTTTTTTTGCTTTGTTGTCGTAGTCGTTTTGTTCCCATTATCCTTTGGGCCTTTTGTCTAGATTGTGCTAGGTTTTTGGCATCATAAAAACAATAACCATAATGATGACATCGTCCATGATTAGTGGGATATTTATGGGGACATAGAAGTTTTGGCAGGGCAGAAACGTTAGCGCCGAAATGGGGACTTGAAAAATGTTTTAAACTTGGGTTTTAGGGGAAAAAATGTTTGCAAATTTTTTTCAATATTTCTAAGGATATTTCTCAAAAAAAATTTATAGCGGAAATAGACACGAAAAGTCAAACATTGTCCCGGGAGAGGAATACAACTGAATCGATATCGGCAACAAATCCATGAAAAAAAAAATAAAAATCTGGGTCCTGAAAAAAAATAATCGGATAGCAGTGGAATAACCACGTCGACAAACTAAAACGAAACTGTCTCTAGCAGAAGGAGAAAGCTAAACGTAGAGGTCCACCGAACCTAGAACATGCCCAGGAAGCCAAAAAAGGTACTTCAAATTGCGATTAAAGAAAGTAAAGAATATAGATCGGAAGAAATAAGGGAGGACACAAGCCGGGATCCATTTGGACTTTAAATTGCGATTAAAGAAAATAAAAGAGATACATGGGAAGAACTAAGGGAGAACATTAATAGGGATCCATTTGAACTGGGATATAAGCTAGTTATAAAAAAGTTGGGAGCTCTAGCTCCAGTAAATGGGATGAATGGGATGAGCAAATGACACATATCGTAGACAATCAGGTTAAAAGTCCATGCTAAAAAACTAAAAGATATGGGTACAGGAAAACCACCTGTCTCTCTCTCTCTCTCTCTCTCCCTCTCTCCGTCTTTTCCCCTATCCCCTCTTTCCTAAAAAAATATAAATTATTTTTTTAAATAAAAAATTACCACTTAAAATTAAAAACCATTACCTATCCACCCAAGAATGAAACAGAAAACACAACGCCCTTTCGGTTTCTGAATGAAAAAAAAAATCATCCCTTAATTTTATTTTCCTTACCAGGAAGGACATTCCTAGTTTAGCTGTAGCTCAAACAAGGACACACTCCCATGGCCTTTATATTCTGAAATACATTATCTTATCGTAATGATATAACTTTAATCTAAATAATCGGATCAAATGATTGTTCATTTCGTTGGTGTAGAGGCCAGCCCTCCTGTTTAATTTGGCTTCGATGGAGTGTGCATTTGTATTCTAAGCCTTTTGACAAATTAAGTGTGGGAACTTTTGGGTTTTGCCGCTTGGATTTTGGGAAAGTTTTGCTCGAGCTCGGTTTCCTGTTTTCTTGAAATAAATTTTCAATTGAGGAATTTGAAAAAATATATTAAAACTAATTTTCAATAGCGGATTTTTACAATAAATTTTAAATTTTTCATTTTTTTTTGTTAACAAAAATTGGTTGATATTTTTATAAGTATTGAATATACAAAATTTTTTTCTTCAGAGACCCACAATGTAATTCGATTTTGAATAATTTTTCCTTTGACACCATTCCCAAAAAATGAAGTATAAATGGAGATTTTGATAAGGATTGGAAGAGTGTTAAATTAACAATAAAATCCCTAAAAACATAATTTCCCCTTTTTATTGCATACATTTCGACGGTAATTTTCCTAAAACCTATTAGACCTAGATATATGGTTTATTCTGAGATTTATAGTGAAATTTTGTGTAGAATATTTCTTCTCTTGGCAGTTTCAGCCTAAAATGAAATTTTATGCTACTTTCAGGCGTCAACTCGAAAAAAGTCCGAGAAAAAATAAATTGAAAAAATTAGGGAATATTTTCGTGTTATCTTTTTTTTTTGGAAAATTGAGGCAAATATTTTTTTTATTTTTATGATATGCAGTAGAGCTAGAGATTTCCTTTCTTTAAAGACTTATAGTGAAATTTGATGAGGAATATTTTTGTCTTTAATATTATCCTTCTAAAATGAAGTTTTCTTGGAGATTTTTGCCCAAATTCACATAAAGTAAGGCTTTAACACTAAAATATGTTTTTATTACATATACATTTCGAACATAATTTTCTTAAAAACTATTGTACCTATAGATATAGTTTATTCTGAGATTTATAGTGAAATTTTGTGTAGAATATTTCTTCTCTTTGCAGTTTTTGCCTAAAACGTAATTTTATGTTACTTACATTCGTTAACTCGAAAACAGTCCGAGAAAAAAATACATTGAAAAAATTAGGGAATATTTTCTTTTTTTTTTTTTTTTGGAACATTGAGGCAAATATTTTTATGGTATACAGTGAAGCTAGAGATTTTTTATCTTTGGTGACTTGGGGTGAAATTTGATGAGGACTATTTTTGTTTTGGTAGTCTTCTGTCTAAAATCATATTTTGTTGGAGATTTTTGCACAAACTCACACATAGTACGGCTTTAACACTAAAATATCTTTTTAAAATATATACAAATTTCGAACGTGATTTCTTAAAAAGTATTGTACTTATAGATATAGTTTATTCTGAGATTTATAGCGAAATGTTGTGTAGAATATTTCTTCTCTTGACAGTTTCTGCCTAAAACGTAATTTTATGTTATTTTCAGGCGTTAAACCGAAAAAAGTCCAAGAAAAATTGATAAAAAAATTAGGGAATATTTTCTCGTTTTTTTAACATTGAGGCAAATATTTTGATGATATACAGTGGAGCTAGAGATTTTTATTCTTTGGTGACTTGTGGTGAAATTTGATGAGGACTATTTTTGTCTTTGAAGTCTTCTTGCTAAAATCATATTTTGTTGGAGATTTTTACACAAACTCACATAAAGTACGGATTTAACCCTAAAATGAGTTTTTAATGTTTATGAATTTCTGGCGTTTAGGTAAGATTTAGCCTCTTGACATCTTCTAGGACCTATAGTAGAATTTCATGACAAATAATTTTGTAGAATGTTTTGACAGGCTACAGCCACTTTTAAAGGGAGTTCAAAACTATATTTTTAAAAAAGGACCAAAAGGACCCCTTTTTTGACTCGCTTAAGGGTTAACATATTTAACCACAATAATAATTGTGTTGTTAGCTATAATATTTCCAACGACACTATGTACCTAAAATCAAAGGATTCCAACTTAATCCGAAAATTTCAAACCACGTTTAAAGGGAGTTTTTAACCCTTTTAACATAGTACGGATTTAACCCTACAATGTCGCTAATGTATATATAAATTCCTGGCATTTGGGTAAGATTTAGACTTTTGACGTCTTCTAGGACCCATAGAAGAATTTTTTTCCAGATTATTCTGTGGAATATTTTGACTTTCTACAATTCCGCAAATTGGGTTTTTAGACGAATTTTGAAAAAATGGACCAAAAGAACCCCTTTTTTGACTCGCTTGAGGGTTAACATTTTTTACCAAAATAATACTCGTATTGTTAGCTACAATATTGCCAAAGACACTATATACCTAAAATCAAGGGATTCCAACTTAATCCGAAAATCTCATACGTTTAAAGGGAGTTTTTATATCAATTTTCAAAAAAAGGACCAAAAAGACCTCTTTTTTGGCTCGCTATGGGTTAAATTTTTCTTACCAAAATTATAACCGTATGGTTAGCTTTAATATTGCCGAAGATACTATGTACCTAAAACCAAAGGATTCCAAGGAATTTTAATCTGGAAATTTCCAAAAATGTGAAAGGGGGTTGGGGGAACTTGGCCCCTCTCTCTAGGTTACATTGCGATGTAACCTTTTAAAACGCCGATATATGTGTTTTCTTTTTTTAACTTCACTTTCATAGTCTGTTGGATTTTTCCGGTATTTATTGAAAAAATTGAAAATAGCCACACATTGTGATTTTTCAATATTTCAATTTCACAAAAGTATTTTCATGGGTTCTTTGAAGAATTTCAATTTTTGATGTTTTTTTTAAAGAATTATTGGAGAATCTGTGCGTTCTTAGAAAAATATTCATGTTTCCCTTCAGTCTTTCAATGAGGATTTTTTTTATTTATTTTTTTTTTTTTAGGATTTTGAAAGTCCCTTTTGGCCTTATTTAAAAAATATTTCTCTGAATCCCTTTTTGGATTTTAGATTTTTTTTAACAGTCAACTAATATTCAATTTCCAATTCTTTTTAATCAAATCTCAACAAAAATCTGTACTAATTGACCTATTAAAAATAAACGATTTCCTACCCATTGAAATTTCATTCATTCAAAACAGATTTCTATTTTTTTTTAATTTTTTTATTTTTATTTGTATTTTTTTTTTGTTGAAGATTGTCACTTTTTTGTTGCTGTTGTTGTTTTTATCATTGAATTTGCCATTTGCTAAATGTTCTTCTCTCAAATTTTCGCCACATTGTCTTGCTGTCATTATCTGTTGGGCAATCATGGGCCATGATATTCGAAACGACATCAGAAAAAAAAAATACCACATGGCTCATTGAATTTTTTTTCTGCTACAAAGAGAGGTCACTATCTAATCGATATTTAAACAATAACAACAATTTCAAAACGCACACTCAAAACACATGATGAGCAATTTGAAAATATTAGCCTCCCTACAAAAAAAAAAAAAAAAACATCTCAACTCTCAACAACAAAAAAGGGGTATCTTTGGCATGTGGCACATGCCATAATCGATACGACAGAAAAAAATTGAAAAAAAAATTGGAAAAAAAAAATATCAAGAATTTTTTTTAATGGTCCTCTTCACCTCCTCCCCCTTTTTTTGGGCTAGAAATAGCCACACATGGGTTCGTAGTTTCAACAAAAAATCTCTTCCCCACCCACCCACACAGGGCTTTGGTGCTGGCACAAGCAGCATGGAGTCAATAAAAATTTGTCACTTTTAGAAAATTAATTGCCCTTGAAACAACAACAACACCAGTGACAACAAGAATCAGTCAAATGGCATGCAACAACAACAAACAAGTTGAAAACAAACCGAGAAAAAAAAACACAAACTTGTCATGGAACCCCTTTTCATAGTTAACCTGGCGTTAAAATTCCATTTGGTTGGGGGAGAAAAAAAAATTCACCCAATTTTTTTTTTGTCCTTTTAGTCCTTTCTTGGGCTGCATTTTCCAATGTGCTTGGACATGCAATCTTTTGCCAAACAAGACATATGGTCCAAGTAATTTTATATGTGCTTTCAACCTCCAGGAAAAAAACAAAACTGCTGCAATTGCAGTTTCCGTAAATGAACCCCCAAAAGGATTGCCTCGGACGTGTTTCTAAGTCCGCTGAAATAATCCTTTTTTTTTTGGTGGGCGCTACCTTTTGCACGAAATAGCAAACCTGGTAATGGTTTAATTTCTGTTTTCCTTTTCTCTTTTTCCCATTTCTCTTTTGTTACTCTTAAAGGTGGGTGGGTTAGAAGAGGCCTTCCATGCCTTATTTCTGTGACAACTCAATTTATTGACCCCGAGTTCGATTGAGTTCTTTTCGGATGCGTGGCCCCGGACGCACTTAATTAACTGTGACAATCAATTTCGTATGCAACTTATGGCTCAATTACTATTTGCTTGAAATTGTTTGGCCATTTAATGGCTTTGTACGACTTCATCAATGGTTTGTCGAAAAAAATAAGAAAAAAATGTGGAATCTAGGATGCATCCTGATTCTCCCTGGTTGGTGTTTGCAAATTGCAATTTATTGGGTGATTTATGGTGGCTGAGAGTTTTTCGATAAAAAAGTGAAGGGAAGGTATGATAAGGGGGTGAGGTACTTACTTGTTTTGTCACCGAATCGATGAGACGCACAAATATGTCCTGTTCCTGGCGGGCACCTGAAAATGAGAGAAAGGGAAGAAATTGAAATTAATAAAAAAAAAAATAAAAATGATTTATTTTTCTTTCTTTTTAATATCCCTAGAGGTCCTTAATGAGGATATTTGCAGCTCCTCAATTTTGAACATTTCTAAGAATATTTCTGACCTTTTTAAAGAAGCAACAAAGAGTATTTTTCTTAGCAGTTTTTAATTTTTTCAAAATACTTATAAAAAATTACCAACACCTTTTCTAAGCTCTTCTGAGGTCATGAAACAAGGATATTTTCGTAAAATTAGGTGCGAATTGTTTTCAAAATTTTTTTCTTGGTTTCTCTAAGGTAATTTTTTTCCAAATTTTATATTTTGAAAATTTAAACATTTCTTTTTAAATACTCTTTCTCCTTTGAGGTCCTCGATGGAGAATATTTTTGGAAATTCTTGTTCCAAATTTTTTAAAGAGGTTACATTGGATATTTTTTCACTCATTTGTTTTTTTTTTTTTTTTTTTTTTTGGAAATTTTCTTGTTTTTATTAAAGGATTCTGGGGTAGATTTTTTAAAAATAGTAAAATTTAAAAAAAATAATTTTTTATAATTACTCCTGAATTTTTTAAAAGATTTTCTCTCAGTTTCTTTAAGGTCACCTAGCGCCCCTGAAATGAAGAATTTTTAATTTTTTTTAGCTCATTCCAGTCGAGGTCCAGTCAGATATTATTAATGATTATTCTTAAGGTATAAATATTTCCGGATTTTTCTAGGCTTTCGGATTTTTCTAGGCTTTTGGTGAGTAGATTTTCAGGACCTTTTTGTGCGGCCCTTTTGGAGTCCTTAAATAGGATTTTTTTATCATTTGCCTGTACTCTTCTAGGTCCTGCACTCTTCCTAGTCTCTCTGAAGTCCCTTAATGTGAAGTTAAAAAAACAAATTTCTCGGCACATTAAAGCGGCCTTACAAATCTTCATAGACCTAAAAACGTTTTTAAATCCCCAAAAAAGGACTAAAACCTTTAATTTCTCAAAATTTGAAAAATCTCTTTACAAGACCTTTTTAAAGGGACCTAAATAATTGCAGGGCATTGAAGAGAAAGAAAGACATTATAAAAAGCCAACTTCCAAGGCTTTTAAAAAATTCGATTGACAAAAAAAAAATCAAACAAAAAAATTGGAAGAGGTTTAGATATTTTTAAACAGGTCTAGAAAAAAAAACTAATTAAATTCTTTGGGAAATTCTGGATTTGAGATTTTGAAGAAGCTAAGAAAAATCTTAAAAAAAAGCTCGTTTAGGTACCACATTTTTTACGGCCTTCAAAACACTTTGAAAAATTCCCCTTTTGAGGCCTTAAAGAAACCATAAAAATGACTCTTAAAACTCGTCGTTTTCGGGCTCACAAAATATCTAGAAAAAATTTTTAAAAATTCCACGTCTGAGGCCTTGAAGTGACCTTGAAATATTCTAAAAAATGCCTCGTTTTGATGGCTTAAAGAAGACAAGAAAATAATCCTCAACAAATTCCAAAAAAAAAAAAAAAATCTTTTAGAAAACATAATTTTGAGGCCTAAGTTTTTAAAACCCCACTTTTATGACATTACAAATTCTTCAAAAAATTTCGAATTTGAGGCCTCGATGAGGCTTAGAAAATTTTTGAAAAATTCCTAGAAAATTAAAAACACGTTTTGAGGCATTGAAACGTCCTAGATGAAATCTTAAAAGCCCTAGAAAATCCTGGAAAAATATGCCGTTTTAAAAAGATTAAGAGGCCCAGAAAAATGCCTGAAGATCCACGATTTAAGGCCTTCGATTGGCCAGTAAAATTTTTCGTAAAGGTCTAAAAAAATCCACGTTTGAATGCTTCAAAAATTTTTTCTTAAAAATTAAATTTTGAAGACCTTAAAAACTGTAGAGACCTAGAAAATTCTTTAAAAAATTACGATTTAGGCCATGGAGAGGACTAGCAGAATTAAAAAAAATACCTTGAGGTCTAGAAAAATTATTTAAAAATCCACGATTTAAGGCCTTCGAGAGGTCAAAAAAATCATGTTTTTATTTTTAGACAAATTCTTGAAAAATCCACATTTGGATGCTCTAAAATATTTTCCGAAATTCCTTAAAAATTAAAGTTTGAAGACCTTAAAAACCCTAGAAAGTTTTAGAAAAAATTTTTCGGGTTTAAAACTATCAAGAGGCCAAGAAAAAATCTTCAAAAATCCACGAATAATTCACGTTTTGAGGTCTAGACACATCCTTTGAAAACCCACGTTTGGATGCTCGAAAAAAAATCTTAAAAATTCAAGTTTGAAGGCTTAAAAAGACCTAGAAATTCCGTTTTAAAATAATTAAGAAGCCTAGAAAAAATCTTTAAAAATCCAATCTTTAAAATCGAATTAAAGCCTGCGAGAGGCCTAGAAAAAATGTTTTAAAAATTGCAAAGTTTTGAGGTCTAGACTAATCCTTTAAAAATCCCCGTGTGGATCTTCGAAAATTTTTTTCCAACTTTTAATAGAAAAATTCTTATAAAAACATGTTTTAAAGGCCTAGGCTCAGAAAAATTCTAGTCCACGTTGTAAGGCCTTAATGAGGCCCAAATATCATTTTTTTTTAATTACACGATTTGAGAATGACCTGACATTTTTTTTTTAATTATACGAGTTGAGATCTGGAAGAGCTATAAAAATTCCTTAAAAATTTACATTTTTGATTTTTTTAGAAAAAATATATTTTAAAGCCCCAGGCTCAGAATATTTCTAGTCCACGTTGTAAGGCCTTAATGAGGCCCAAATATCACATTTTTTAATTACACGTTTTGAGAATGTCCTGACATTTTTTAATTATAAGAATTGAAGAGACCTGGAGGAGCTATAAAAATTCCTTAAAAATTTACATTTTTCATTTTTTAGAAATTCTTTTAAAAATCTGAGTTTTGAGGTTTGAAAAAAATTCTTAAAAATTCATTTCATAAAAATCATATTTTAAAAGAAAAAATATTTAAATAATTCTCCCACTTACCATTTGCATACAGCAGCTGCAGACGATATTGTATGCCATTATTAGTTTTCGTTGTATCCGATTCCGAATCCTTTTCGATGAAACCTATAAAGGCGGTGCGTTCGATTTCTATGGGTTGACCGGCGCGATCGTAGAGGGCGATGACAAAATGAAAGAAATTTGATTTTCGTAAATTGCTGGGCGGTTGTTTTTCAAAGTGGGCGCGGCCAATGCCGAGGCTAGAGAAAAAACAAAACAAGAAGATAAGAGAAAAATGAGAAAAAAATTAATATGGAAATTATATAATTTATCATGAGGTATTTAATAAGGTTTTTGAACTCTTTACCCCACCCAAAATTAAGTTGTTTTGCTGCGGGCAGGTAATTATGCATGTGACTAATGGTGAAATAATTATGACCCCCTCCCACCCCGTTTTTTTGGTTGAGAACAAGAAATTGTAACATATTTACATAGTTGTTACTACATATGACAAGTGATTACAGAAAAAGGACTAAAGAACTGATGGAACGGCAAGTCCTGCCTTGTCCTGTTGTTATCATGTCGTCAACTTAATTTAGCTGTTAGAGTTGTCTTGTCTCCTTGGCTAATTATGGGGTTTGGCCTTAAAACTAAACACCAAAATTTTGTTATTTTTTTGGGTGAACACCCAAAGAGAGAGAGAGAAAGAGAGTGAGAGAGCGAAGAGGAAAACAAAAATTGCCGACGTTAGGCCAATGTCAAAATAAATAAACCAAATTTATTATCACAAATAGCCAACAGTTTAACTACCGACAATTGTTGGTGTTGTTGCTGTTGCCCTTTTATTGTTTGTCCATAAAGGATATGTCGGTGTTTTATTTTTTTTTATTTTTCTAGGCTAAGTAAATATGGGAAAAACCAAGCAAACTTGCATGGAAGGGGTGCCTCCCACCATTTCTCTCTCTCTCTCTCTGGCCAAAAAGATTAAATCTATCATCGAAAGCAAACTAAACAATGCCACTAACTAACCGACAATTAAAAAGCAAGACAACATTGTCCGAAAAAAACTGCAGCATATGTAAGGCGTCATTGGAACCCCTCTCCCCCCCCCCCCCTTCTCTTCCCCTTTCCTAAACGTTTGTTAAATGTCAAAGTGGACTCATAAAAACAAGAGACCTGTAAGACTCAATGAATAACTGAATGGGCCAACGTATGGATGACAGTTATGAATATATGTAGGTATGTGTGCATGTATGTATGGACACATGTACGTATGTAAATGTGTGTATGTATGTAAATATGTTTGTCGATGGTATCATATGCAGTAGTCTTTGGCAAATAAACAAACATAAATATCACTGGCATTTTTTTTCCAAGTCAGCTTCGGCTTCAACGTCATTGTTGTTGTTGTTGCTGTTGGTTTTTCTTGTTGTTTACACACAACCATAGCCATAACCATACACTTACATATTTACACATGTAAATGTAGATTCATTTCTAAGGTCCTTTCACAAAGTGAATAGCTAGCTATGCAGAATATCACCATTCATTAAATGCCAAATTTGAAAATAAAAAAAAAAAAAAAAATTGGGAAACCAAATTCGGAAGAGCGGGGTATGAAAATTATTTCGAATTAAAAATGTTTTAAAGAAAAATTTTGATGGGGATTTCAAAAATTCCCCGGAAAATAACCTAAATTTTGAGTCCTTCTCAGTTTTTGGGGGTTTATTTTATAAACCCTGGGGGTCTATTTTATAAACCCTCATATGACTACAAAGAGGAATATATCCTTTAATACGGTCAAAATGTGTCTCACCAAAATAACGGTATCAGAGCCTAGGTCTCTTCGGGTGAGATACATTCCAATGCAATTGGAGTCGATCTAGAGGTGTCCGTAGCCATATGACTAGAGAGGGGAATATATAATATAATATGGCCAAAATAAGCCTCAATGAAATAACGGTATCAGAGCCTTGGTCTCTTTGGATAAAATCCGTTTCAGGACATTTCGAGACAATCTAGGGGTGTTATCCTTCATTCTTCCCGACAGACGTTTGTCTATTAATATGTCCGATAACTCTTGAAGCGAGTAACCGATTTGCTTCAAACTTGCTATATCGTAATATTATTATCAAATTTAGATTGAGGTCGGAGATGGGCAATAACGGACCACTCCTTCTGGTACCTCTCCCACAAAGGTAAAAAATGTCACAAAAAATAAATTACCTCGTAGAATATGAAAGGATCATTCAATTTGATGGAAACTGTGTAAAACCTAATATTTTTATGAGTACTAGCTGAGGTGCGAAAATGGGAAATATTGGCCAACCCCTTCTAGTACCTCCCCCACAACGGGACAAAAATTTGGAATAATACTAATGTGTCCAATAACTCACGAAGGGAGTATCGGATTTGCTTCAAACTTGCTACATCGTAATATTATTATCAAAATTAGATTGAGGTCGGAGATGGGTAATATCGGACCACTCCTTCTTGTACCTCCCCCACAAAGGTAAAAAATGACACAAAAAATAAATTACTTCGTAGTTGAAGAAAGGATCATTCAATTTGGTGCAAATATTGGAAATCCTAATATTTGTATGAGTACTAGCTAAGGGGGCAAAATGGGTAATAGCGGGCCACTCTATGAAGTACCTACCCCACAAAGGGGTCAAATTTTTGAATAATCAAAACGCTTATAAAATGAGAAACAAGGAGTCAATTCCTTTCAAATTAGGTAGATCCTAATATTTCTATGAACACAAGATCTGGCGTGAAGGTTGGATATATCGGAGTACCCATTCTGGTAACTACCCCACAAAGGGGGTCAAATTTTTAAATAACCAAAACGCTCATAAAAAATAGAAATAAGCATTTTATAATTTCCAAACTTCACACATCATAATATTTTTATCATCACACGATCTGGTGTGAAGACGGAACATATCGGTTCACACCTTTTGGTACCTCCCTCACAAAAGGGTCAAAAATCATAATAATCAAAACTCTCATAAAATGCGAAATAAGTATCCGATTCTCTTCAAATTTCACACATCATAATAGTTTAACTAACACAAGATCTGGTGTAAAGATGGGCTATATGGGTCAACTTCTTTTGGTACCTTCCCCACAAAGGGGTCAAAATTTGGTATAATTATATCTCTTATAAATCACATAATAAGCAACCGATTCATTCTAAACTTTACACATAGCAATATTTTTAATAACAGAATATTTAATGTGAAGATGGATTATGTTGGACCACCCCTTCTGGTACCTCCCCCACAAAGGGGTAACATTTTTGAATAATTCTAGCTCTTATATAAAGGTAAAATAAGAGTCCGATTGTCTTCAAATTTGGTTAATCCTAATACTTCAACTAAAACAAGATCTGGTGCGAAGACGGAATGGAACGGACCACCCCTTCTGGTACCTCCCTCACAAAATGGTTAAAATTTGGAATAATTACAATTCTTATTAATTGTAATCTAAGAGTCCGATTCTCTTCAAATATCACACATCTCGATATTTCCATTAACACAAGATCTGGAATGAAGATGGAGTATGGCGGACCACTCCTTCTGCTAACTCCCCCACAAAGGGGTCAAAATATTAAAATAATTAAAATGCTCATAAAATACAAACTAAGCATCTGATTCTCTTCAAATTTCACGTATCGTAATATTTCTATCAACACAAAATTAGATGTGAAGATGGATTATATCGAATCATCCTTTCTGGTACCTCCCCCACAAAGGGGTCAAAATTTGGTATAATTAAAATGCTCATAAAATGCGAAATAAGAATCCGATTCCTTTCAAATTCCGTACATCCTAATATTTCCGCGAATACAAAATCAGGTGTGAAAATGGTAGATATTCGGCCACCCCTCTGGTACCTTCCCCACAAAGGGGCCGAAATTTCGAATAACCAAAACGGTCATAAGATACAAAATAAGCATCCGATTCTATTGAAATTTCACACATCGTAATATTTTAACTAACACAAGATCTGGTGTAAGTATGGATTTGATCGGACCACTCCTTCTGGTACCTCGCCCACATAGGGGTCAAAATTTGGAATAATTCAAAGTCTCATAAAACACGTAATAATCATCCAATTCTCTTAAAAGTTCACATATCTGAATATTCTTACCAACACAAAATTAGGTGTGAAGATGGGATGTATGGGTCCATTCCTTCTGGTACCTCCCCCACAAAGGGGTCAAAATTTGGAATAACCAAAACGCTCATAAAATGCGAAATAAGTATCCGATTCTCTTCAAATTTCACATATCGCAATATTCTTACCAACACAAAATTAGGTGTGAACATGGTAGATATCCGGCCACCCCTTCTAGTACCTCCCCCACAAAGAGGTTAAAATTCGGAATAATCAAAACGCTCATAAAATGTGAAATAAGCAATCCATTTCTTTCAAACTTGGCACATTCCAATATTTCCATCAGTACAAAATCTGCTGTGAAGATGGTAGATATCGGTCAACTCCTTCTGAGGTCAAAATTTTAAATAGCCACAACGCTAATAAAATGCGAAAAACTCATCCATTTCTCTTTAAATTTCACAAATCTCAATATTTTACTAACACCAAATTGAGTCCTTGTTTTCCCTTCGCCATTAGCTTCCACCCTCGAATTTTATAGCCATCCTTCTTCTTTATTTTCGCCCAAAAAGTGTTCACATATTTGTCTTTCTAATGGCTTTGTTTGCAGTTATCGAGAACTGAATGTTGCCACCAAAAAAAAAAAAAAAAAAAAAAAAACAATATATTCTCCAAACGTTGAGTAAAATTGCTGACATTTAGGATTTGCGGTTTATTTTATTTGGGAGAGTAGGTTTTTCATGTTACTTCCAATTTTACATGGTGAGAAAAAAAAAAGAAAAACGAGTAAAAAAAGCTGGGCCGAAATTTCAATACCATCCACCATTGGGAAGGAATTTGCAAAATGTCGAAAAAAAATCCGCTGAAAAATTACATCAACATTTTTTAAATTCCGAATTTAGGGAATTTTGGGTTTAGATACCTTTACATCCAATTATCTGCCAGAGTAGGTGATGCCTATTACGATCTCTAAAATCAAATTTTGAGCTAATTCTATTAACAAATGTAGCGAAGATTATCAAAATACCGAATATCTGAAGGTATTGTTATATGGGGGGTCTATACCAAAACTTGGATCCATATGTACAGTTCTGGGCAAGAATGTTTTCTACAATTTTGAAACACATATTTCCAATTTCAAGCAAATTCGGTTTGAAATTGTAATTAAAACACCCAGAAAAATCTTAAATCTTCCCGTACAATTATATGGGTCCCATACCAACACGCGGACATATATAGCCCATTTTCAATAGGTGTAGACCTAAAACATATCTAAGAAAAATTTTATCAGTCGACTTTATTTCGTTCGGAATATAGAGCGATTTTCACAGACGAACAGGCAGAATTATGGATATGATTAAAGCGACATAGAATCTTATGCCGATCAAGAATATATATATGGACGGATATATGGGTCTAAAAAGTATATTTTAATATTTAGTCCATATACCCTCCATCCTATGCAGGAGGGTCTAAAAACGATATTTTTCCATTTTATTTCAAAATATAAAAATGTCCCTCATAAAAAGTACTTAATATTAATTTTATAATTTTTTCTACATTTTTTTGTTTGTGTTTTTTCAAAAAACAAAAATTTTCTCTCCCCAGAAATATTGAAATATTCGAAATATCTTTTATTTATTTTTTTTTTGATTTCCATTTTTGGTTATTTTTTTTAAATTTTTTATTTTCTTTTTTATATTTTCTTCTTTTTTATTAATTAATTTTTTTTTGTTGCAGACTTTTTCCATTTTATTTCAAAATATAAAAATTTTCCTTTTAAAAAGTACTAAATATTAATTTATTATTTTTTTTAATTATTTTTGTTTGTTTTGTTTTCAAAAAACACAAACTTTCTCTCCCCAGAAATATCGAAATATTCGAAATATCTTTTAATTTTTTTATATATATATATATATATATATATTTTTTGATTTCAAATTTTTGGTAATTTTTTTATTATCTTCTTTATCTTTTTTGTTTTTTTTTAACTTAAATTTTCTCTCCCCAGAAATATTGAAATATTCGAAATATTTTTTAATTTTTTTTTTTTGATTTCCATTTTTTTTTTGTTATTTTTTATTATCTCTTTTTATTTTCTTTTTTATATTTTCTTTTTTTATTAATTTATTTATTTTTTTTTTTTGTTACAAACTTTTATTCAAAATATAAAAATTTTCCTTATAAAAAGTACTTAATATTAATTTATTTTTTTAATTTTTTTTTCTTCAAAAAAAACACAAATTTTCTCTCCCCAGATTCCATTCGAAATATTTGTTTTTTTTTTTTTTTTTTTTTGATTTCGAATTTTTAGTTACTTTTTTATTTTCTTTTTTTATTTTCTTCTTTTTTATTTTATTTTCTTTTTTTTTATTTTTTTTATTTTCTTCTCTTTTATTTATTTTGTTTTTTGTTACAGACTTTTTTCTCCCACTCCCACCCCTCCTAATATCCTTAAAGGCCATACGTCTTTGTTTTGATGCCATTACAACTCAATTTAAACGTAATTATACAATGACATTAAAAGGTTACCACATTTCGTTGGTCTCTCATGAAGAGGATCCATGCGAGAGGGAGAGAGAAAAGAAGGAGTAAAGAGTACTATTTAATATGGGCTATTTAGAAATATATATATCTGTGTGTGTGAGCGTGTGTGTAATTTCGACTAGATTTATGTGAGGGAAACACCTACTTGAACTTGGTAATAATGTCTGTTAACATTTACATGTTTCGTCCTTTGGAAGGAGTTCATGTTTTAAGCAATAAACAGGACATTAGAAAGTGAGCTAACATATGGCAATTGGAAGAGGGGAGGTTCAGAAATGTTAGGAATAAACAAGGATTAAAATACAAAGAAGGATCTGTAATTTTGGGAAATTGTTTAAACAAATTTTAGATCCTGAAAATTTGTAGACCTTCTTTCAACTTCCATTTGAAACCCCCTACCATAGTATGGAATATACATTTTAGACCCCACAAAGTATTTATATTCTTGATCAGCATAAAATTCTATGTCAATTTACCGATGTCCGTCCGTCGATCTGTCTGTGGAAATCACTCTAGCATCCGAACGAAATGAAGTAGATTGATAAAATTTTACTCAAATGTATATTATGTCTGCTGGACTTTTGTTATTGAAAATGGGCCATGCAGGTCCACGTGCTGGTATAGCCCCCATATAACGGTACCTCCCGATATTCGGTATTTTGATGATTTGAGCGACATTATTCAGCGGAATTGTTTCAAATTTGGTATTTGAAATTCGAAATGGATACTACAACCGAAGGTAGAATATTGTCAGTTCAGGTCCAGATCTTCGTATAGCCCCCATACAATGGTACCTTCCCATTTTCGGCATTTTGATGATTTTAGCGACATTATTCTCCGGAGTAGTTGGAAATTACGTATTTACAGGGTGAGATAAAAAACTGCAATAAAGTCAAACGCCATAATTTTTTTTTTAAATGAAAGCAGAAAATGTCGGAAATAGCATCAAATTTTAGAATAAGTTTAGACTAGAAAAGACTTCATAATTTTGAAAATTATATCGACCTCCCAAAGACAGCCTCTATGGAGTAATTGAGTTCAAAACTGTATTTTTCGCCTATTTGAAAGAAGTATACCCTTCTCATATAAGAACTGAAGTCCTTGGAGTCCTATTGGCTTGGCCTGAAGACCAAAGGAGTTTTCAATGCAATCTCAATTTCAAAATTTTAATGCCAATCTTAATATTTAAACCAATTTTTTTGCAAATATTCAGCTATCCGATTTATTTCTTTGGGATTTTCCCCCCACTCCCCCCACCATCACTTCAATAACTCTTTAGTTTTATTCGTTGGTGTTTGGTATTAAAAATGTAATAAATGTAATTTATAGAACAAAAGATATCCAACAATTGCAGGCCATAACTTTTTAATACCAACAGCAACAGGAACAACAACAAAAACAAAAAAATTACAACAAAAAAAATATATTTTTATATTGTAAAAGTTATAAACAAAAGTTATACAACATCGCACATCACATTTATATTTATTTATATGCCTTACGATACGATACGGTTTTCGAACAGGAGCAAGGAATGCTTTTTGCAGCAGGAGCAACAATAAAAATTGGACAGATTGCAGTATGCCTCTTGTTGTTGTTGTTTTTTTTCCAATTTTGGTGCCTTTCGGAATGGCTAAAGCCAATTCTTTTGGTGCATTGCTTCAATGGGTTTGTGTGAATGGCTTTTTCCTTTTTCCCTGGTTTTTTTTTTGCTCCTGCATGGAGGGTAAGGCAACGTAACGTTTTAATTGACAAGGTCGATAGGTAAATAAATTGTATGCAAAATTTATATAATGAACGTGATTTATGAGAATATTGAGAGAGAACGAAATGATGCTTTGTGCTGGTTTTGGGTGAAGGGAGGAGAGGAGGAGAAGGAAATTTATTGGTGCCATTGCATTGGTCTTTACTGAGGAGACTTTCAGACAATGAAAGCAAGTAACAATATTTACATACAAAAATTTTACATGTCATTACAATAATTTACACTTAAATAAAATGCTTTGTAGGCAAAGAGAACAAGCGGAAGCCTGGATCCACAATTAAGGCTACCTGGACTCCGTGATAGAACATGGAACGAATCTAGGGACCCCATCCTGTCTATAAATGCTCACCGCACTGTATCTCATCTAAACAACTATATTTAGGCTTTAGTTCTTCATTAAAATCTCCCTGGACCTCAGAAGCTCCCTTAGCCGGACTCCATGGCCTTGTAATTTGTTCTCATGTAAATCTTACGAACTGATGTACGGAAAAACATCAATAAATAAGACTTCCTAGACTTTACGATGGCTATGGAATTCTGGGCCTCAACTTTTTTTTTTTGGGGAAAGCCTCCTGCATTCACATCTTAGCTATAACTGCTCATCGAACTGTAGCTCAGGAAAAAATGTATTCTAGGCATTAGTCCTTCAATAGAAACTACCTTATCAATACGACTCCCTGACCCTTAGCTCGCCTTTAAGAGATTGTCTGGGACTCATCAAGTCAATTAATTTAAATGTAGAAATTTACAGCATACTTTTAGGCGCCATTAACAATTTTTTAATATAAAAAAACATCGGAATAGACCCAAACAAAAACACTATACTATAATATATAACATCTATACAAAACAATACTACATAATATATATTTATTATACCTTTTCCAGCCTAATATCTTTGTGCGCTCCTAAAAGTATGCCATACGCAATACTTAACTGCACTACATTTCGCCTGTAAAGAATTCATAGCCCACATTTCATAAATGAGAGATTACCTATTCCCACTTCCTCCCCCCTTCCTTGTCCACCAGACTCCATGACGACTTCGCGATATTTCAGATCGTCTATAGAAATTTTCAGCTCGTCTAAAAAATTTACCTGTCCTGTAGTGATATCTTAATTTTGTTACTCTCTGTTTACATTGATTTTTTGATGGTTCGGATTGTGTTAGTGTGTTGAGAGAGAGCACTCGTACCTGTATTTGATGATTTGGTCCTCTTATAAAGAGTCGTAAGACTCTATTTACAACGAATCTCTGGAAAATTCATTAAAATTCTCTGAAAAGCTCCTTTTAGTATGGAGAAGACTACCTAGCTTTTAAATAAAAAATGTTCCCTCAAATCCCATAAAAATGAGTAATTATCCTTCAGATCCTGTATAAAGACTCCCTGAACTTTTACTCTCTTTAAAGACCGGAAAGTCTCTCTTGATTTCCGCTTGTCTATAAAAGTTCCTTAGGTATCAGTATGCCTATAAATACATAGATTTGCATACTCCTTGCAAAATTCCACTTTTTCTATAAAAAAATACACAATCTTTAACCACACCGATTTCTTGGGTTTCAGATGACCTATGTTTTTTATTTTGTCTATAAAAACTTTTTAGACTATAAGCTCTACTATTAAGAGCCCTTAGCATTTAGAATCGAAATCATAATGTTAGATAATTAGCATAGATTATTCCCCTTAATTTTTCTCATTTATAAATCCCTGAGAAAGTGTTAAAATGTTTGTCTTTTTCTGAATATCCCGTTTCATAGTGTTCTCTCTTCTCTACTTGAGAGAGAAGAAATTAACAATTTCTGTTAATCTTGTTGAAATGAGAGGAATTTTATTTTCTCCTAATTGTTCCTCTCTTCGTTTTCATTTAATGGAGATTTCTTTCTCTTCACAGTGGATGGGGACGGTTAAAAAAATTAATTTTTAAACAAATTTTAAGTTTTAAATTTTACTATTTTTTTTAAATTGAAATTATATATTTTAAAATATTCGTCAAAAGGGAGATATTGACCAGAACGGTAATATTGTCATGGTCAATGACGAATTTCAGAATTTCTACGAAAGTCCAAGTCTCACCGTTTGAAATTTTGGTTTATGGTCAGTCTTTAAGGAGTTTAATGTGGTCAAAAGGTAAGAGAGCAAAAGTGGGAATCCTATTGCGTTATTCAACAAAAGTAGTTGAAGACACCACCTTTTTGGTGAAAATATGGTATTATGAAAGTAATTTTTCGAAGCAGAGCAGATAGAATTCAATGGAATTTAATTTACCGTTCCAAGGTGCCTTCTAAACCCTTAACCAGACGATAGCGGGAGAAAAAGTTTTTGGCACACAGTAGTTGACTTTTTTTATATTTCGAAAAATGGATTAAAACTATAAATTTGAGGAAAATAATTTTTTCAATATCCTTAAATAAGAGTTCTTTACGGAATATTCTAGATTTTTCCCAAAGTTAAAATAAAAGACAATTTTTTTAAATCCCATTTTAAGTAGCTCCATTAATCATTGCCTAATTTTTTGGGTGGATGTATATCAATATTTTCAATATTTTTCAATATTTTCCTTTTAAACTTTTTTACAATTTTTAATTTTTTTTTTTTTTTTTTTGAATGATGGATTACCATTTTTTAAAATGGTATGTGTCTATTATAATTCCAAGTCGTATTCTGAATTCCGATTTTAAATGACACATTACAATGTCAGGAAATTGATGAAGTATATAGGTTGCAAATTGATCTGGAGCTCCCAACAATTCGAGAAATAAATAATCTTTCCTAAAAGTTGGTAGTATCTTCAGAAGAAGTCATCCCTACCTCTCTTTAAAAACAGGAAAAAAATAAACTATTCGTAAAAATAATTTTTTGGGATTATTTTTAAATTTTTTTGTCAAGATTTGTCTGAAATTAAACTGGAGCTCCCATAAAGCTCGAGAAATAAATAATCTTCGCCAAGAGTGGGTAGTATCTTCGGAAGTAGAGATCCCTGCGGTTTCTATCGAAAACGAAAATCATCAATTATTTTTAACAAGTAAGCAAAGGCTACAGTCGAGCGGGGCCGACCGTTGAATACCCTACAACACTATAATAAACGATACAGTTTATATAGGCAAGATACTCGAAAGAATTCCACAAGATATTGTGACAATTAATAAAAGAAAACCATCAGGTTTCGTTCTCTAATTTTCGAATAATAGCAACTTTAACTAATTTGCTCATTTCCTATTTATTGGTAGGTGTTGCACTTAAATGGTCTTCCTAGATCTGGAACCAATATTTCCCAAAGACCTATAATCTCTCAGAAGTGGCAAAAGATTAACATTTATTATTGGTTTTTGACTGAAACGCATCTATATGAGATACAGACATTTGACTATATTCTTCAACGAAATCAGCGTTAACGAAATAGTCAGAAGTGCGTCTTTCCTGTATTTGTGAATTCTCCAAAAAGTCACCGGAATGGACATTTTCGTATTTTGTCTACAAAAGTTGGCAAACTATTTCACACATTGAATATTTTTGGGATGACCATCCAAAACTGCTTGGTTTTGCAATGTCCGGTAACCCCCATAATTACGACCTGCTGACAATTTTGCAGTTTTTTGGTCCATTTCAACCCCTAAATATATGGCGATCATCTTCAAAAAGAATAGGCTTTTATTCTGACCCTCATCTTATCTCCATGCAAAATTTCGTAAGGATCGGGCCATAAATGCGATCTGTATATGATATCCTGATATTCTAACTACTTAGTTTTGTTAGCTGTAGAAATATTAATATATTAATATTAATATTATTCAAATCAAAATGAAAATATGCCAAAAATATGACAAAATTGAAAAAATATGAGAAAATTTTACAAAATCAATATTTTCATCTTTAGAGAGATATTTTTATGCGATTTTTTTCGACGTTTTATGTTTCCTGCCAAGAGGTCATTCTGAATTAATGAGAACTGTCGAAATCAGTTCAGCCGTTCTCGACATATAAGAGATTTTTCAAGCATATCTTCTTTGGTAAACATATATATCGCACATATTTTGCTATATATCCGTTTTGTTGGATGTTAACATCAATATAAAGATCAGAAGTAACCTTGTCATGGCTTTGTGATTTCGCCGGGATTTAAAATATTAGCGGTTTAATGAAAAATTTTGAATTTTTTCAACAAAAAAGATATTGTCTATTTTACCCGCTAAATATTATCCGATGACCACCCAAATAGGTAGGCTTCTTGCCAGCCCTAAACTCTAGCTACATGCGAAATTCCGCGTCGATTGGTCTATAATTGCGACCTGTAGAGCAAGTGCAAAATCAGGATTTTTTTCAGTTTTTGGTCCATTTCAACCCCTAAATATTATGCGATCATCACCAAAAGAAATAGGGTTCTATTCTGACCATAGCCCCACCTCCATTTTAAATTTCGTGAAGATCGGACCATAATTGCGACCTGTAGAGTGATTACAAATTAACATGGACAGACGGACAGACGGACAGACGGACGGACGGACATACATAGCTAGATCGACTCAGCTCGGCGAGATAGGAAGATCCATATATACTTTCCTATGTGGGAAATCAATATTTCGTGGTGTTACATAATTTTTGGGCCAATCAAACTTATAATACCCCCAACACATAGTGTTGTAGGGTATAAAAATACATTTTGTTAACATTTTTTTTCATTAGAAACCATTTTTTTTTTTTTGAATAAATCAATAAAATTTTCAAATATTTACAAAAATTAGATTTTTTTCCTACAAATATATTCTTGCATTTTTTTTATGGAAATAGTGAAAAAAAAACACAGAAAAATTTTCGTTTTATTTTCAATTATTTGTTTAATTTTTTCAATTATTTCCTAAAATTAAAATAATTCCTGTGATTTGTATCAAAAATGAAAATAATCAATTTTTTTAAAAAATAAATTTCTTGGGACTATTTTTGTAATTTTTTGTTAACATTTTATTTCATTAGAAACCATTTGTTTTTTTTAAAGTAAACAACATTTTCAAATATTTACACAAATTAGATTTTTTCTAAAAATATTTATTTTTTGGATGGAAATAATGAAAAAAAAAACAGAAAAATGTTCGTTTTATTTTCAATTATTTGCTTAATTTTTTCCATTCTTTCCTAAAATTATGTTTCAAAAAAAATATTTAACTTTAGTTCTCCACAAGAAAATTGCCTCAAAAATTGTCACCAATAAAAGTTTTCAAGTTAAAAAAAAAACTTAAAAATCTCCTAGAAGGCGTTTATGGAAAGCCAATTACTCCACTTGCTCTGGACAATAAGATTTTTTTTGGAAAAAGCGAAACAAAAACTCTTTGAAAACAACCAATGAATGCTCCTGGATGCCAGGAATTTGCATGGACACATAGGTTTTAAATAAAATATCAGGAAAAAAGAAGAGAAAAATAGCAACATTCGTAACAAAAAATCTTGGCCGTTGTGATGACCGTTTAACGATTTCAGGTATTCATCACTGTCGTCATTGTCATCAACATTGCCATTCTACTGGCTACTGGTCGTTCATCTATAAAACGGAAGCGGAAACGGAAGAAGGACATGCTAAAAGTTTCTTGTTTGTTTTACAAGGTTTTTTTTTCAATTCTGGATTGTTTTTTGTAATTTTTTTGGTATTTTTCTTTTTACAATTATTTATCGTTTTTGTTTCTGTTTTTTTTTTTTTTCACAACAATTTTTCTTTCAATTAAATCCGTCACCTTAATAATTTTTCATTTAAACTATCGGCAATCGCACGACTATTATGACTCGTGGTTCTGGCAGCAGCGTGATGCTGCTGCTGGCCACTGACATTGGTGGCTGTCGATGTTTGCATAAAACCCGCGGTCATTTTTACGTTGTTTTCTTTAATACAGTGTGTTGTTGTTGTTGTTCTAGTTAATTTTGTTGCCGTTTTCACAATAAACATCTCACTTGTTAAACATCTCTAGTTCTACTAAATTGTTTTCTTTTTTTATTTCCTTCTTTTGTGGAGGCTTAAAGCTTTTGGATTCCACAAAATATTCTATTCATTCATTGAACTTGAAAATCAACCCCCTTTTTGAAGTGGCAAAAACAAAAAACACAAAGAACAAGGAAAATAATGGACCTTTTTCCTAACATCCCCCAACCCCCACCAACAGGAATTTGAATGAATTTTCTATCCCCCCTTCGTCGAAAACGCACACAAAATAAATGTTTATCCTGAGACAATGCCGCCAAGTCCGACCATCATTACGCACATTTCTTTTTGGGGGATGCTTTAAGAAGCTTTTTATTTTCTTTTATTTTTTGGGCCATGTTTGTTTAGTGGTGGTCGTGGTGGTGGCCAAGAATACCCAAAAAAAGAAAAACAAATACCAGACTCTTATTGTCACGGCAACACACAAAAAGTTAATCAAGCCAAAGCACTTCTCGGACTAACCAGAAAGTAAACAACCTTTTCTCTCCCCTTCCCCACTCCAAAAGAAATTCTAAATTGAAACATTTGTAACTTTAAGAGAAAGTTTGCCATGTTTTGAGTGCCTACCTATATAAAAACATGCTCAAAATTGCCACTCAAAACATAACCAGCCACCCATCTGCCTTCGAAGTCTCTTTGACTTACTCATAAAACCGTCATATTTTCCCTTATCCCTGCCTTAGATGATGACAAGACAAGCGTTACATTTCTTTAGGCTATTCGTAACACTGTTCTTTACACCAACCACACCAAAAAAACGGGGGAGCCAACAACAACAAACAGCTTTGCCGATAAAAATCACCGTTAAGAAACATCAACAAAAACAAAGACTCCTAAATCTCTGAGAAAGTTTGTGTTTTTTTTTTGCTGAGAGATGCCTTGCATGCCGCCGTTACTCAGAGTTCACATGTGTGTGAGTGCGTCGGAGTCATTGTTTTGTTTTGGTTTTTTTTCGGGGGAGCCGTCGTTTAATCATGTTTTTATTGACTCGCCAGACTTGAAGTAAAGTTCAAAGTTGTTGTTGTTGCTCTATTGTTGGGGATTAAAAGAGAGCTCTCACGTGTTTTATTAATCACATGTAAATGTGTGAATATTAATGCGTTGATGTTACTGTTGTTGTTGATTTTGTAATCCATGCAAAAGGAGAAGACTTTGTCGTCAATGATATGATGATGATGAGAGATGATCTGTTTATTATTGAATTTAATGAAGAGGAATTTGGTGGGGCAAAAGAGTTGGAAATGGGAGGTGGATAAGAAAATAGAGATGGCGTAGTGACGGAAAGGGCATATAGAGTTGAAACAACTAGTTAGTGGTTAACGTAACGTAGAACAGTGGTTTATAATTGGTGAAACCCGTTTAAAGAGAAATATAAAAATATATATAAAATTAAAATAATAAATTGAAAAAAAATAATAAAAAAGAATAAAATAAATAAAATAAACACATAAAAATAAAAAATAAAATAAAAAATTCATAAAATAAATTCTAAAAATTAAAAAAAAAAATAAAATTAAAAAATTCAAAAATAATAAAATTTAGAAATAAAAAAATAACAAAGGATAAAATAACAAAATATTAAAATAGAAAAAATATAAAAACCAATGAATAAAAAAGCACAAAAAATAAAATATAGAAAAAATAGTTATAAAGAAAAACAAATGCATAAAATAAATTAAAAAAAATAATAAAATTTAAAAAAAAAATAAATTGTTAATATAATAAAATTTAATAAATAAAACTGAAAAATAAAATTGTTGTGTAGTACAATATTAAATCTATGGCTAACAAGTTAAAAGATATCAGTCGCTGATGCCAACAGATGTATACCACCCTCAGCCAATGCCCGTTTATCTAAATCACAGTGAAACCTCCCAACAGTAGACGAGGACGGTCGACCGAAGTTTGTCCACTTTAAGGATGTGACCGCCTGTGGGAGGTTAAATAAAAAAAATATTTTTTTAACAAAAGAGATCGGCGGACACCTCTTTACTATGGACCAATTTCGATCGACCGTCGCTGCCCATGGTTGGGAGTTTTCATTGTATTGTGAACATTTCGTATCTGACCTATGACGCTTTATATTCGTAAAACGTGCCAGATTTGGACTAAATCGACAACATTCTTCACCATATATGAGATGTGTGCAAAATAGTGAAATGTGAGTTATGTACCAAATATTCCACTTCATGGAATACTGATAAAAATATTGCTATGTCCAAAATTTAAAGAAAATCATACATATCCAGCTTAATGCGAATTATTTATAAACTTTTGTTGGAGAGGTGCAAGAAGGAGTGATCTGATATTATCCATTTTCACAGCAGAACTTGTGTTAGTAAAAATATTGGAATGTATGGAATTTGAAGAGAACCAGATGCTTATTCCACATTTTATGAGCCTTTTAATTATTCAAAAATTTGGTCCCTTTGTGGGGGAGGTACCAGAAGGCTTGGTCCAATATCTACCATTTTCACAGCAAATCTTGTGTTAGTAAAAATATTGGAATGTGTGAAATTTGAAGAGAATCGGGTGCTGATTGCAAGTTTTGTGAGAGTTTTAATTATTCAAAAATTTAGTCCCTTTGTGGGGGAGGTACCAGAAGGAGTGGACCGATATCTACTATTTTTACAAAAAAAAAATCTTATTAGACGAAAATTTGGGATGTACGAAATTTGAAGTCAATCGGACTATTATTTCACATTTTTTTAAGAGTTATAATTAATCAAAATTTTGACTCCTTTGTGAGGGAGGTACCAGAAGGAGTGGCTCGATACATTCCATCTTCACAGCAGATCTTGTGTTAATGAAAATATTGGGATGTGTGCAATTTCAAGAGAATCGGGTGCATATTTCGCATTTTATGAGCGTTTTGGTTATTCACAATTTCGAACCCTTTGTGAGGGAAGGTACCAGAAGCAGTGGTCCGACATATTCCATCTTCTTACCAGATTTTATATTGGTAGAAATATTGAGAACTGCGAAATTCGAAGATGATTGGGTGCTTATTTCAGGTTTTAGGATCGTTTTAGTTATTCAAAATTTTGACCCCATTGTGGGGGAGGTACCAGAAGGAGTGGACCAATGCCAACCATTTTCACAGAAGTTTTTGTGTTAGTAAATATATTGGCATGTACGAAATTTGAAAAGAATTGGAGACTTATTTCGTGTTTTACTAAGAGTTTTAATTATTCAAAATTTCGAAGCCTTTGTGGGAAAGGTACCAGAAGCAGTTGCCCGATATCTACCATTTTTGCCACGAATATTGTATCAGACAAAATATTAGGATGTGTGAAATTCGAAAACAATCGGACTCTTATTTTACAATTTTATAAGAGTTATATTTTTTTACAATTTTTACCCCGTTGTGTGGGAGGTACTTGAAGTAGTGGGCCGATATCTACCATCTTCACAGCAGATCTTGTGCTAATGAAACTATTGGAATGTACGAAATTTGAAGAGAATCGGATGCTTTTTTCACTTTTTATGAGAGTTTTAATTATTCAAAATTTTGACCCCGTTGTGGGGGAGGTACCAGAAGGATTGGTCCGATACATTCCATATTCACACCAGATCTTGTGTTGATGAAAATATTACGATGTGTGAAATATAAATAGAATCAAAAGCTTATTTCTTATTTTATGAGAGTTATAAATATTTTAAAATTTGAGCGCTTTGTGGGGGAGGTACCAGAAAAAATGGTCCCTTCTATCCGTTGTCCATACCAGCACTTGTAGTGGTTAAAATATTCAAATGTGCGAAATTTGAAGACACTCGGACTCTTATTTCACATTTTATAAGGGTTAAAAATTTTTCAAAATTTTGACCTCTTTGTGGGGTAGTGATAATCTAGCACTGATAAAAATATTAGGATTAGCAAAGTTTGGAAAAAATTGGATAATTATTTCCTTTCGCATATAGCTAAAATACTGCCAAAAAATTTTTTTTTTAAATATTCCAAAAAAAAAAAATGGTAATCTTTTTATAAAAAAAAATTGCGAAAAATTGCAGAATTTTTCATTTAAAAAAATAAGATTTTTTTTTTTGTTTTTTTTTTTTATGAAAAATTGTGTATTTTTAAGTTTTCATATTTTTTATTTTAAATATCTCACACGATTTCTTGAATTTTTTACGCCTTTTGAAGACCAGACTTTATTAATACTGATTGAGGATTTTTCGGTTTCTGTTGCTTGCCAAAATCTTCATAATTTTTTTCAGTTAAAAAAAAACAGTACTAAATTAAAAAAAAAAAACAGAACTAGTTGTTCCTAAATTTTTTCATTTTTTTTTTTTTTGAAACAGGATCTACTAATTTTGCATTTTTTTTTTCGATATCATAAAGGAAAAATCGGTTATCGTAGTAAAAAAATTACATTCTTGTAGTTTTGCCGTTTATAAACCATTTTTTGGGACATTTTTTACCGAAATATTTTTTTTTTGTAATTTAACCTCCAACCTAATTATGGTATTATTGCAAGGGAATGTTGAATATTCTCCGACTATTTTCCAATTTTAGTGGGGTTCATGTCTTCCTAAGACTACATTTCCCCCTACGGCATGATCAATCAAAACGATCCCCGAAATGTGTTGCAATTTCCAAATTTTTACATATTTTCTTTTCAATTTTTTAAAACTATTCCCCTTATTTCTTTTTTCGAATAATACATACTTGCTCTGATCCACCACCGGCTGCATCCAGGCCCTGGCGCCCAACGGTTCCTCCTTCAGCGAGGTCATGGGTCCACGCGGCTGATTTAAATCGGCGGCTGTTGGTGGCAGGCCAAACATAAGGCCGCTGGCGGTGCGTGGTGCCGCTGTGGGATACAATTTGCGGCCCCATTCCAAATCCAAGGTGGGCCAGGGTGAGGCCGAGCTGAAACCCGGCACAGGTTCATCGGAACGCATAATGATTGATTAGTTTTTTTTTTTTTGGCAACAAAAACAAATAACACTAAATACCAATTTGATTTTCTCAAAATACTTTTGATTGTTGTTGTTTGGATATTTTCACTTTTAGTTTTGGGGCCGACACAGAGAGAGAGAGTGAGAAACAAAACTTAAAATTGACACTTGGCCTTAAGAGAATTGATGATATTGGCTGCTTGTTGTTGCTGCTGTTGTTATTGGGATTTTTGTGGGTGATAATGAGCCAATGGTTGACTCAGTTGCTGTTTTGTATTTTATCAATGGCCCTTGGAGAATTTCGATAATTTTTTCAAATCACCTATTTTCTGTCTGATGATATGTTGTACAATTCTCTCACACACACACACCAATTCACATTCATGTAACACACATTTACACACACTGGTTTTGGTTTGGTTCTGGTTTTTTTTTTTTTTTGCTTTTGGTCACAAAACAATTGTAAGCGCGATCTACCGTCCCGAGTGGCAGTTAAACCCCAACTGAATCCGCAATGTGATGTTATGAAACGACGACAATCTTATGTTGCGAGACGTCGATGCCGTTCCTAGCTTCGTTGTTTTGCGTTGTGTTCACTTGCTCGTTCAGTCACCAGCAGCAGCGCACTACAAACTGCTAAACACAGAGCAGGGAAGCATGAATGGTCATGCCATCATCGAAGAACGGTACCACGACGCACACACAACCCGGCAGCAACAACAACAACAACTACGACACCAAAACAGAACAGCACCAGACCAGTGGTGGATGGTTGGCTGGCTGGCTGTTTGGCACAAAAGGCGTTGGCAATAGCATTGCTGTCTAGAGTGTATGCCTGTGTGTGTGTAAGGATGTGTGCGTGTGCTAAGAGACAAGGCTAGCAAGGGTATTGCATTGCTATTGCTATTACACCACAACTCAATGCTCATGACTCTTACAAGCAGCCAGGGGAATGAAATGGAAATGGTCTACTTTTTTTTTGAAAAACTAACGGTAAAATTTCTCCCAATGATTTCAAAGGCCATAGGTCACCATGATAATTATGGCATACATAATTATGTTCAACTGTTTTTTTTTTCGGCAGCAAGTCTCAGGATAATATCAGTGACACCCAGTCCCAGGACAAGGACCCAAACCCTCCTCGTCCCACTTTAAAAACAAAAAAATCCTTCCAAACCTTTCCTTTAGAGGCCTTAGTATCATAGCACACACATTTACTTACACACATTAAAACATTAATGCCATGGCCCCACCTATCCATCATTCGACGGCCCCTAGCTTTACCTAAACAGCAACAACAACAACAAGAAAAAAGAACGAAAAAAATAAAATACACCCAACCCAAATGCCCACTGAAATAAATCCACAGGGATATGCGCTGTGGGCTCTGCAAACGAACAACAACAACAGCAATATCACTACGGCAATAACAATAACAACAATGTAACGGTGTTGATTTGCCATGGTTATGCCTGGCGCATTAACGCACACACACACAACAACTACAAATTGAAATGAACCACCTAAGCCACAGCCACGCCACCATCAACACCACCTTCAAAAAAAAATAACAACAATGCTTAGTGCACTCAACTAACACGAGCAGCAACAACAACAACAGCAAGTACAAGCCACACTCGACACATCCACTGGTGGGCCACGACGAAGCAATGGGCATGGGAGTCGTGCATTAAATATAACCGAGAGCACAACAGAGATGGCATTACGAAAAAAACGTGAACGTTCTCTTGGCTCCATGAAATGGTAGGGGGAAAGAGAGAGAAAGCATATCATGCTCTTTGTGAACTCCATTAAAGAGCCACCTAAGCAAACAAAAAGGGGGAATTTAAAATACAAAAATATGCAATAAATAATGGATTTTTTAATAAAAAGTTATTAAAAATATAAAATTAAGCAATTAATGAAGATATTTAAATTAATACTTTTTATTAAAAGCAAAAATAAATAGCAAAAAAATATCAATTAAAATATTAAAAAAATGCCTTTACTTTGCTCTCTCTCTCTTGCTGGGTAACTAAACTGAGAATGACTCCCTTGCGTTATTGGTTGGTAACAGAGAATGATTGTGATTGGTTGTTTTTTCCCTTCAAAGCAAAGAGAAACAAATGGAATGAAACTTATGATGGAAGAGGAGGGAGGTCGATAATGCCGTGCTCATTATGGAAATGAAAACATTTCCCCTTATTTGCCCGCTTTCATGTCATGTAAAGGAATGTGTTTCATTTCATCTTTTTTTTTGATGTTTTCTTTTTCTCTGCAATTAAAACAACAAAATATATTTGGATTCTCATTGGTCTGAACACATTATCAAAGAAATAGCAACAAAATTCATTCAGAGCATAAGAATTTCGTTGTTTTTTTTTCTTCTTTTTGAATAACTGAGAAGAGGGTGCTGCTCCTCTTTGGATAATCATAATAATATTGTGGTTTATTTTGAGGAGGAGCTAAAATATTTATACAAGCAGTGTTTTGTGGCCATTGTCTTTTAGTCAAGTCATGCTGTTGTATTTTATTGTAATTTGTGTGGTCTTTGCACACATTTTCTAATTAAATGCTAAACAAACATCAAAGAGCCCATAATCATCATCAGCAGGAGTAGCAGAAAATAATCAAAGGTTGGTTTATTTGCGTTTTGGTTCAATTTGCCGTTGCTGGATAGAATGACATTTGGTTAATTTTCTATCAGATTTTAGTGGAATATTGTAGAGGTCTAAACCTGGATTTACAATGGAATTTTTCTAGCACCGTTGAGGATCTAAAATCATGGATTTTTAAAGAATTTTTTGGGCCCCCTTGAAGGTCTCAGAAAGTGATTTAATGGAATATTGTAAAGGCCTTAACCTGGATTTACAAGGACATGCCTGAAGGTCTCAGAATTTCCGTAATTTTCCACCCCATTACAGATCCCAAAATTTGGATTTTAAAATAATGTTTTCTAACACCGTTAAAAATTAATTTTTTTGGCTTTCCTGAAAGTCTTACAACTGATTTTTTCACCCCATCACAAATCTCAAAATGGATTTCAAAATAAATTTTTCTAACACCGTTAAAGGTCTAAAATAATGGATTTTTAAAGAATTTGTCAAGGATTTTTTGGCTTCCATGAAGGACTCAGAAAGTGATTTTTTCCCGATTACAGATCCAAAAATTTGGTTTTAAAAAAAAGTTTCCTAGAACCGTTGAAGATTTGAAATCATGGATCTTTGAAGGATTTTTTAGGCTGCCCCGAAGCTATTAAAAAGTGATTTTTTCACCCCATTGCAGATTCTGAAATTTGGATTTTAAAGGAAATGTTTTCTAAAATCATAGATTTTTAAAGAAATTTTCAAAGATTTTTTTAGGCTTCTTGAAGGTCTCAGAAAGTGATTTTTTGGGCCCCATCCCAAAATTTGGATTTAAAAAAAAGGTTTCAAGTCCTAAATCTTCAAATAATTTTTTTTAGCTTCCCTGAAGGTCTCAGAAAGTTATTTTTTCGTCCATTACAGACCCCAAAAATTTGGATTTTAAAATAAAATTTTCTAGCTCCGTTGAATATCTAAATCATGGATTTTTATAGAATTTTCGGGGCTACCTTGAAGGGGTAAGAAACTGATTTTTTGCACCTCTTTTCAGATCCCAAAATTTGGATTTTAAAATAACGATTTTCGAAATCATGGATTTTTAAAGACCTTTTTTGGCTTCCCTGAAGTTCTTAGAAAGTGATTTTTACCTCATTAAAGATCCGAAAATTTGGATATAAAATCATGATTTTTTAAAGGATTTTTCAAGAATTTTTCAAGGATTTTTTCAGAATTTTTCTGGCATCCCTGAAGGTCTAAGAAAGTGATTTTCTTCACCCCATTACAGATCCCAAAATTTGGATTTTAAAATAATGTTTTCTAACACTGTTGAAGGTTTCAAGTCATGAATTTTCAAATAATTTTTTTTGGCTTCCCTGAAGGTCTCAGAAAGTGATTTTTTTCAACCCATAACAGATCCCCAAAACTTGGATTTTAAAATAAAGTTTTCTAGCTCCCTTGAATATTTAAATAATGGATTTTTATAGAATTTTCGGGGCTACCTTGAAGTCCTAAAAAAGTGATTTTTTCACCCCACTATAGATCCCAAAATTAGGATTTTAAAATAACGATTTTTTTAAATCATGGATTTTAAAGGCCTTTTTTGGGCTTCCTTGAAGGTCTTAGAAAATGATTTTTTTTCCCATTAAAGATCCGAAAGTTTAGATCTAATATCACGAATTTTTAAAGGTTTTTAAAATAATTTTTCCAGAATTTTTCTGGCTTCCTTGAAGGTCTCAGAAAGTGATTTTCTTCACCCCTTACAGATCCCAAAATTAGGATTTTAAAATAATGCTTTCTAGCACCGTTGAAGGTTTCAAGTCATGAATTTTCAAATAACTTTTTTGGCTTCCCTGAAGGTCTCGGAAAGTGATTTTTTCGTCCATTACAGTTCCCAAAAATTTGGATTTTAAAATAAAGTTTTCTAGCTCCGTTGAATATCTAAATCATGGATTTTTATAGAATTTTCGGGGCTACCTTGAAGGGGTAAGAAACTGATTTTTTGCACCTCTTTTCAGATCCCAAAATTTGGATTTTAAAATAACGATTTTAATTTGTAAAGGATTTTGAAAGGATTTTTCAAGAATTTTTCTGGCTTCCTTGAAGGTCTTAGAAGGTGATTTTTTCACCAGATCCCAAATTTTGAATTTTAAAATAATGTTTTCTAACACTGTTGAAGGTTTCAAGTCATGAATTTTCAAATAATTTTTTTTGGCTTCCCTGAAGGTCTCAGAAAGTGATTTTTTCACCCTTTTACAGATCCCAAAAATTTGGATTTTAAAATAAAGTTTTCTAGCTCCGTTGAATATCTAAATCATGGATTTTTATAGAATTTTCGGGGCTACCTTGAAGGTCTTAAAAAGTGATTTTTTTCAGCCCATTACAGATCCCAAAATTTGGATTTTAAAATAACGATTTTTTTAAATCATGGATTTTTAAAGGCCTTTTTTGGGCTTTCTTGAAGGTCTTAGAAAATGATTTTTTTACCCATTAAAGATCCGCAAATTTGGATATAAAATCATGAATTTTTAAAGGATTTTTCAAGGATTTTTCCAGAATTTTTCTGGTTCCCTTGAAGGTCTCAGAAAGTGATTTTCTTCACCCCATTACAGATCCCAAAATTTGAATTTTAAAATAATGCCTTCTACCACCGTTGAAGGTTTCAAGTCATGAATTTTCAAATATTTTTTTTTGGCTTCCCTGAAGGTCTCGTAAAGAGATTTTTTCCCCTTTTACAGATCTCAAAATTTGGATTTTAAAATAAAATTTTCTAGCTCTGTTGAATATCTAAATCATGGATTTTTATAGATTTTTCGGGGCTACCTTGAAGGTGTAAAAAAGTGATGTTTTTCAACCCATTACAGATCCCAAAATTTGGATTTTAAAATAACGATTTTTGAATTCATGGATTTTTAAAGGCCTTTTTTGGCTTCCCTGAAGGTCTTAGAAAGTGATTTTTTCAGCCCATTTAATTTCCGAAAATTTAGATCTGAAATCATGAATTTTTAAAAAAAAATTTTTAAGAATTTTTCCATGATTTTTTCTGGCTTCCTTGAATGTCTCAGAAGGTGATTTTTTCACCAGATCCCAAAATTTGCATTTTTAAAGAAAAGGTTTCTAGGCTCATTACGGGTCTGAAAATGTGCATCCTTGATGTCAAATCCTGAAGCATTTCACTCCTTCATTCAAATATTTTTTTCAAATTCGATTTTACAATTTTCCTTTCACTTGCTCCTCTCCTAATCCATTTCCAAAAAGATGGGAAAAAACTCCCGGAACCTAACCAAAGAAATCACGCCTCATGATTATTTCCATACACTGGCACTGGCAATGCAAATTTTCTTTGGTATTCCTCCATGTGGCCACAAAATGTGTTGGTTCCGATGAATTCGATTCGACCAGAAGTCAAGCAGCCACCAACCTCAAGCTCATTATAAGCGTTCAAATTGCAATGTTTCGCTTTGTTAGAAATTTTTTTGTGGTTTTACAAAGAAAATCACACCCATCAAACCGGTGCTAACAACAATAACAACAAACATGAGGAACAAATAGACGGACGGACGTAACAAAAAGGATTGACTTACTGACTGATGGCTGCTGAGTGCCACTGTTGGCGAACAGTTAGCTGGCAGGCAGGCAGCGGCTGTTGGATATGTGACGTTCGTTGAGGAGCGAAAGGGACGTCTCACAAACCGTTGAAGGGTGTGAAAATGTGTAAGTCCTTTTATTTGATCCTTGTTTAACAGGAGATTTGTTTTTGGGCATAGAAATATGAATGTGTGTGTGTGTGTGTTTGGCATGATGTTTGTTTGTTTAAACTAGGTTGACAATAGCAACAACAAAATTATAGAAAATAACGCTATTGTTGTGGCTTTAAATGTGCATTAGTGTTTGTGTGTGTGTGTGTGAGAGTTTTCGTGAATATGGCATTAAAAATTCCCTAATGGGATTAACACACACCCCTACAATTAGAATGGAATGTTGAGAACAAAAAAAAAAAAAAAAAAAAAGGCAACAGAACTGAAGGGGTCAACGTCATCATTGTCCTCATCATCGCCATCATCATCCTGATAATCACAACAAAAATACCCACAACATGGCAAATGGAAATAGATGACAGGTCCTATTACACACACACACACACTTGAGGTAGCAGCAATTGGAGTTTCAGAGAGGCTAGGAAAATTCCTCTAAAGATGCACTTTCTTCTTCTGCCATTCAAGGGTTCGGAAAATATTTTCTTGGACCTTTTATGAGGCTAGAAAAAAACTTATCTTCTGTGACCTAATACAAGGGGCTAGCAAAATTCTCACAATTCATATCCTTAGACCTTTGAGGCGACAAGTATAATTTCTTTGGAAACCTACTTCCTTGCGGAAGGATCAAAAAGCCCCTTAAAATCCACTTGCCAAGTTCTTAGAAAGAACTGAAAATATCCTTAAAAAATCCACATCCTTAGACCTTTAAGGCGAATAGAATTTTTTTTTGGAAATCTTCTTCATTGTGGAAGGATTGGAAACCGCTTAAAATCCACATGGCAAAAAATTTCTTAGAAAGAACTGAAAATATCCTTAAAAAAATCCACATCCTTAGACCTTTGATGGGACTAGTTAAATTCCCGAAAATTACATATTAAAACCAGTAAGGAAAGCTCAAAAGTCGGGCGGGGCCGACTATATGATACCCTACACCACTATGCATATTTAGTAGAGCTCTCGTAAAAAGGTTTATACAGGGCATTTCAGAGCTCTATGAGATATTTGGTACAAAATCAAAATCTATCTAATTCTATCGTGCATTTTACGAACTATAGCTATCTCTGAACCGGGTTTCTCCAAATTTGACGTATTAGCTTCTAGACTGAATTCGGTCTTATGTACGAAAATTCATGCCATTTGGGCTGATATTGGCCATTTGATGCACAATTAACACGAAATCGGATGAAAGATATATATGGGAGCTATAGCTACATCTGAACCGATTTTCACTAAATTTGATATACTTGCTTCTAGGCTGAATTTGGTCCGATGTACTAAAATTCAGTCCATTTGGACTTATATCGGCCATTTGGTGCACAATTAACCCGAAATCGGATGAAGATATATATGGGAGCTATATCCAAATCTGAACCGATTTCGATAAAATTACAAACAGCTATTTCTGGGCTGTATCTTATATCTGGTACCAAATATCATTCTTGTGGAGTGCATATTACGAATGTGAGAGGCTTAAACACCAAATCGGATAAAACATATATATGGGAGCTATATCTGTTTCTGAACCGATTTTCTCCAAATTTGTTGTATTTGCTTTAGCAAAATCGTAATTAGGCTAATCTCGGTCACATGTGCCAAAATTCGGGCCATTTGGGCTGATATTGGCCATTTGGTGGTCAATTAACCCGAAATCGGATGAAGATATATATGGGAGCTATATCCAAATCTGAACCGATTTCGATAAAATTTAAAACAGCTATTTCTGTGCTCCATCTAATACCTGGTACCAAATATCACGGTTGTGGAGTGCATAGTAGGAATGTGAGGGACTTAAAGATCAAATCGGATGAAAGATATATATGGGAGCTATAGCTATATCTGAACCGATTTTCTCCAAATTTGATATACTTGCTTCTAGGCCGAACTCGGTTGGGTGTGCCAAAATTCAGGTCATTTGGACTGATAGTGGACATTTGGTGCACATTTAACCCGAAATCGGATGAAGATATATATGGGAGCTATATCTAAATTTGATCCGATTCTCACCAATTTCAATAGGGTTCGTCCTTGGGCCAAAAAAATATTGTTTGGAAAATTTCATCTCAATCGGATAATAAATGCGACCTGCATTTTGTTCACAAGAATACATGGACAGACGGACGGACGGACAGACGGACTGACATGCATAAATCGACTCAGAAAGTGATTCTATGAAGGTTCTCAAAAGTAACTATGGGTCTATCTCGTTTCCTTCTCCATGTTACAAACAAATGCACAAAGACATAATACCCTTACCACTATGTGGTGTAGGGTATAATGAATTTTCTTAATATCTTCCATGGGTTCTAGAATTTAATTTTTAAGGGAATTTTTTCTGACCTCTTCGGCAAGTCCAAAATGGGGGATTTTTAAAAAAATGTTTCAGGGGTGAAAAATGAAAATTTCAATTTATTTTCATCATTTCCGGGCTAAAAAAATCGAAGTTTAAAGACATCTTTCTTACACTTCTGTAGGTCCAAAATGTAAATTTTGAAGGAAGTCTTATCCTCTTTCATGTCGCTAAGACTAGGATTTTTAAAGACAATTTTCTGGCCTTTCTTCGGGAAAAAGTATTATATTTTTTCGATTAAAAATCTAAGATTTTAGAGAGGACTGAAAAAATCCTTTTAGAAATCCACTTATTTAGATCTTAAGGGATATAAAAACACTTTTAAAAATCAGCAACCATGGACCTTTTTAGGGCTAGAGAAAAAGCTCCAAAATATTATTTCGTTGGGGAAATTTTTTTTTTTTTTAAATCTCAATTTTTGAGACCTCGAACGGGAGTAGAAAGCATCCTTTAAACCCCCATGCATTGGAAGCTTTAATCAAACCAGCAAAAATTCTTTGAAAAAGTTCCTTTAAAATTCACGTTTGGCACCTCCAAAGAGCCTAGATTTAAATTTCTTTAAAATAGGGTCAGATAGAGGGTCAGAAATTAAATAAAATATGCATTAGACTTCAGATAAGGCTAGGGAAAAAAATCCCAAGAAGAAAATTTTGAAAAGGGAACCTCTTCCATGGGTCCAAGATTACATTTTTAAAGGAATTTTTCTAACATTCGAAAATTAAATTTGAAGGACATTTTTGCAACCACCTCCGTGAGTCTGAGACATGAATCGTTAAATACAGTTTACGAGCTTCTGCCGTGGACCCAAGTATTAATTTTTTCCTTTGAAAAGCCACCAAATAATTTAATTTGCACTTTCCAAGGCCTTCAACAAGATACCTCGAACGGGACGAGAAAAAATCCTTTAAAACCTCATGAACTGAGACCTTAAATGAAGCTAGACGAACCGCTAAGGAATCCCCGTTTTGAGATCTTAAAGATGGAGAGAAGAATTTCGTTTTCAAAAGTTTCCGTTTTGAGAGCTTTCAAGTGTCAGTAAAATTTTTTGAAATATCCACGTTATGAGATCGACAAGAATGTCTGAAAAAATCAATTAAACATCCATGTTTTGTGACTAGAAAAATGTCTTAAACATCGAGGGTTTTGAGAACTTTGATGGTGCTAGAAAAACAATTCTTTAAAAATTCTGATTTTGAGACCTTTATCATTTAAAAATCCTGGTAATGAGACCTTCACGGATATCAGAAAAAATCTAAAAAATACGCGCTTCAGGATCTCACTGAAGAGGCCCAAAAAATTCCTGTGAGGATTTATATTTTAAATTAAGGTTTTGGGATCTTCAAATAGTGCCATGACTTGAGACCTTCAGGGATGCAAAAGAAATGGTTTTGAGACAACCAAGAAAACCAGAAAAATTACTTTAAATTACCACGTTTGAGACCTTCTAGGCCAGATTTTTTTTCCAAAAGCCCCATTTTGTGACCTTTCAATGAGATTTAAAAAAATTCTCAAAAAATCACATTTTGAGAGGTGGGACCCAGAAATATTTCTTCAAAAAATCACTTTTTTAATCCTTTAAGAATGCCAGAAATTTTTTTTCAGATCTTTAAGTATGTGAAAATAGTCCTATTAAATTCACGTTTGAGACCATCACGGATGTCACACAAGGTCCTTTAAAGATCTGCAGGTTTGAATTTTTAATGATGTCAGAAAAAAAATCCTCGTTTTCAGATTTGCAAAGATGTCAAAGGAGGTCATATAACTCTAGGTTTTGAGACATTTAATTGAATTGAATGTCAGATAATCCGTAAAAAATCGAATCACATAAAATCCACGTTTTCAGATCTTCAAATATGTCAGAGAAGTCATTTAAAAATGCACGTTTCAAAACCTCCAAAGATGTCAGAAAAATTCTATAAAATTCACGTTGGGGATAGATAAATTTTTTTAAATTCACATTTTGAATCCATCAATAAGCCAAGAAAAATGCCTTTCAAACTCTGCGTTATGAAGCTAGAAAAAAAGTATTTAAAAATCCAGATTTGAAGTTGAAAAATCATCCTTTAACAATTCATATTTTGATCCCTTTGATGAATCTTAAGAATCCTTAAAATGAGGTTTGAAAAATTCTTTTAAAAAATTTTCGTTCTGAGTCCTTAAATGAGGCTATAAAATGTCCTTTAAGTCTACGGTTTGAGCCTATATTTTTTCTTTAAAATTCATTATTGAAATCGAATAGAAATCCTTTTAAATTCATGTTCTTATTCCTTTGATGAATCTTACAAAAACCCTTCAAAAAATCACATTTTGGAGCTTGTAAAGAGTCCTTAAAAATGGTTTGAGGTTAGAATTTATATTGTCAAAACTTTTTATTTAGAGATTAGAGAAATTCCTTGAAATATATATTTGGATGGTTTAAGAATGCCCTTAAAACCCATATTTTGAGGTTAGAAGAAATCCTAAAAATCGAAATTTTAAGTTCCAAAAACAATTCTTTAAAAATCAACATTTCGAGGCTAGAAAAAAAATTATTAAAAATCCACGCCTCTCAATGAGACTTCAAAAAACCCCTGAAAATCCACATTTTGAGGTTAGAAAAAAAAACCAAAAATGTTCAATTATTCCATTAAATTCTTTTAATAATCCAAGTTTTGAGTTCTCCAATGAGGCTTCAAAATTTATGAAAAATATATGAATAACATATCCTTCGATGAGACCTGATAAATTCCAGTAAAATCCACGTTTTGAGTCTCTAAAACCAAATTTTGGGGTAAGAAAATACTTTAGAATCCATTTTTAGAAGTCTTCAAAAATCTCTTAAAAATCCAAGCATTGATGCCTAAAAAAATCCATTAAAATTCCACGTTTTAAGGCCTTTTAAGGAGACTAGAAAAATAACCTAAACACCAATGCTATGAGGTCTTAATAAATTCTAGAAAAAATATTAAAAAAATTTAAGTTCTTTGGTTTTGATGAGATTTAGAAAAATTATGTTAAAGATCCTTTTAAAATGCATATTTTCAGGTTAGAAAAATTCCTTTAATAATCCACTTTCTGAATTTTTCAATGAGGCTACAAAAAGTCCTTGAAAATCGACGGTTTGAGGTTAGAAAAATGATCCTTAACAAATCCTTATTTGGAAATTAGAGAAATTCCTTGACATACAGGTTTGGATGTTTTTAGGTTTTTAGAAAAATTCCTGACAAAAAATCCAGGTTTTAAAACCTTCAATGGGTCTAAAAAAATCCTTGAAAAATCAAAATTTTGCTCAATAAGGGAGCTCAAAAAATCACAAATAATTTAAAAAAAAAATGATTTGAGACTTTGAAGAGCTACTCTAAATTTCTTTAATAGATCCATGTTTTGAAGCCTAAAAGAGGCCTAGAAAAAAAATTAAAAAATCAATGTTTTGAGGACTTCAAGTGTGTCATAAAAATTATTTTAAAAAATACACCTTTTGAGACTTTCAAGGAGAATAAAAATGCAATTAAAGATCCTCCATTGTGGTTCGAAAAATGTCACTATAAATCCTCGTTTTGGAGCCTTCAAGGAAACCAGGAAAAATTAATTTAAAAATCCGCGGTATGATTCCTTCAATAATAATTTCTTCAAATTATTTATAAGTCACCTTTTGTGCTAAAAAAAGCACTTTTTCAGATCTTCAAAGGGGTCTGAAAAAATCTTTTCAAAAATTACAATCCTTCGACCTTTCATGAGTCGGGGAAAAATTCCTTTAAAAATTCCTTCCCTTCCTTCTTCACTTAACAGAAATTCCAGCCAACTTTCTGGGCCTCCTTTAAAGGTCCTCCCAATGTTTGTTGTGACAACATAACCTGCGATGTGTGTTTGTGTGTCTTTGTTTATTTAGTTTGTGTCAATCCTCGATGGTTATGAATCCGTATTTATCTTTGGCTTATTAACTGGTTTTATTATTATTTCCATCTACTTTCGGAACAATTCACATGTGAATATGAATAAGTTAGCATTTCTTGTGCAATTACCAGGCTACATTGTTGGCCTTTGGCTTTTGTCTAGAGATATTTTGAGGAAGAGAGGGGGAGAGGTGAAGGGGGGAGATGGTACAAATTCCACATGTCCGAACATTTCATCAGCATTAGAATCACTGTCATCTTTACACACACACACAAAGTTCATGTGAATTGGCATTTTGTTTGCTTTTGGTGGGGTGGGGAGGGGGAAGAGGTTTGGCTTCATATGATTTTTCCTGGGAAATGAAACCGCTACACACACACACCAAGAAAAAATTTAACCACGACAAACAAAGAAGTACACTCTGGGGGGCAAGTTTTTCTTATGGCTTCTGTGGGCCAGGCAAAGTTTCAGTTTTTGTATAACTTTGGCCAAACGAACGGCGCTCTTTGCCCATAGAATGATAGTCGGGGAAGGAGAACAAGCAAAAGATGATGCTGAAGAAGAACAATGTAAAAGTTTTTGCTTGCCTTAGCAAAAGGTCCTCGGAAAATAGTCAAATAATATTGACATAACGGCCACAAAGATATACATTAAACTGAGGGAAAATTGCTGTACACTCGAAGAAAAAATAAGTCAACAAATTGAGGATTTTTCAAAATATAATTTTTTTCAAGGCCTTAAATCCGGGATTTTTAAATAATTTTCTTAACAGATCTTCCAGGCCTCAAAATATGGATTTTTGAAAAGCTTTTCGAGCCATCAAAGCGTGGATTGCTTTAAGATTTTTTTCAGAATAGCAGCTCTTCATGGCCACAAAATGTGGATTTTTCGGAATTAGTTTCTGAAAATTATTTAGGCCTCAAAATATCGAGTTTTTAAATAGTTTTTCTGAACCTCTTTAAGGCCTCAAAATGTGGATTTTTAAACAATTTTTGGACAGCTCTTCAAGGTCTTAGAACTTGGAATTCTTAGAGAATTGTTGAGTAGCTCCTCAGTGCCTCAAAATGTGGATTTTTAAGGAATTTCCTCTAAACGTGGATTTTTTAAAAGAATTTTTAAGTAGTTCGTTAAGGCCCCGAAGTGAGGAGTTATTACAGCATTTTTGGTCGGCGCTTCAAGGACTCAAAATTTAGATTTTTTAAAGCAATTTTCTGAGAATTATTTAGGCCTCAAAATGTGGATTTTTTAAAAAAAATTCTGAGCAGCTCTTCAAGACCTCAAAACGGGATTTTTTTTAAAAAATTGTTCAAGGCCTCAAGATGCCACTGTTTTAAAGATTTTTTCTGAGAATTATTCAGGCCTCAAAGTGTGGATTTTTTAAAGAATTTTTCCGAAACTAAATTAGGCCCAGAAAGTGGATTTTTTAAATATTTTTCCAATAATTATTTAGACTTCAAAACGTGGATTTTTTTAAAGAATTTTTCTGAGAATTATTTAGGTCTCAAAACATGGATTTTTTAAAGAATTTCTGAGCAGCTCTTCAAGGCCTCAAAACGAGATTTTTTTAAAAATTTTTCGGGACCCCTTCCAGGCCTCAAGGTTTTAATTTAATTAAAGAATTCTTTTGAGAATTATTTAGGCCTCTAAACGGGATATTTTAAAGTATTTTGATACATTTTTTCAAGGCCTAAAATTCCGTATTCTTAAGATTTTTGGATAGCTCTCAAAGGCTTCTAAGCGTTTTTTTAACAGCTCTTCAATACCTCAAAACTTGGATTTTTCAAAGAATTTTTTGAGTAGCTCTTCAAGGCCTCAAGACGTGCATTTAAAAAAAATGAGCAGCTCTTCAAGGCCTCAAATTGTGGATTTTAAAGAAGTTTTTTCTGGAATTTCAGGACACCTTCAAGGACTCAAAATCCTGAGTTTTTAAAGAATTTTTCAGGACCCCTTCAAGGACTCAAAATCCTGAATTTTTAAAAAATGTTTCAGGACCCCTTTAAGGCCTCAAAATCCTGGACTTTTTTTAATGAATTGTTCTGAAATTATTTTGGCCTTTTGGCGAGTTTTTTTTTTTTTTTGGATTATTTGGAGGGTTTTTGAGAAGCTCTTCAAGGGCTTGAAACGTGGATTATTTAAAGAAATTTTGACCAGCCTCAAAACGTAGGTTTCTTAAACATTTTTTCTGGACCTCTTCAAGGCATCGAAACGTGGATTTTTTTAAAGAATTATTAAGCAGCCCTTCAAGGCCGAATCTTTCTTACGAATTTATTAAAGAATTTCTGAGCAGCTCTTCAAGGCCTCAAAATGTGGATTTTTTAAAGACTTTTTAAGGAAAGGATTTTTGAGGAGCTTTCCAAGGCCTCAAAATGAGGATTTTTTAAACAATTTTTTCTGGACCGATTCAAGGCCTCAAAACGTGGATTTATTAAAGAATTTCTGAGCAGCTCTTCAAGGCCTTAAAATGTGGATTTTTTAAAGACTTTTTAAGGAAAGGATTTTTGAGCAGCTTTCCAAGGCCTCAAAACGAGGATTTTTTAAACAGTTTTTTCTGGACCGATTCAAGGCCTCAAAACGTGGATTTCTGATGAAATTTTCAAAAAAAAAAAAAATAAATAAATAAATAAATAAATAAAACAAATTAAGACCTCAAAACATGGATTTTTATAGAATTTTCTGAGAACCTTTCTGGACCTCTTCAACAACTCAAAGCGTGGATTTTTTAAAGAATTTTTCCGAGAATTATTTAGGCTTCGAAACGTGGATTTTTTAGAATTTTTTGAGAATTATTTAGGCCTCGAAAAGTGGATTTTTTTAAATAATTTTTCTGAGAAATATTTAGACCTCAAAACGTGGATTTTTTGAAGAATTTTTCTGGACCTCTTCGAGGCTTCAAAAAGTGTTTTTTTTAAAGAATTTTTCTGGGAAAAAATTAGGTCCAAAACGAGGATATTTTAAAGAATTCTTGAAAAGGTCTTCAAGGCCTCAAATGTGGATTTTTTAAAGAATTATTCAGAGAATTATTTAGGCCTCGAAACGTGTTTTTTTTTTAAATTTTTTTCTGGACCTCAAGACCTCAAAACGTGGATTTTTTAAAGAAATATTCTGGACTTCTTCAAGGCCTCAAATGTGGATTTTTTAAAGAATTATTCTGAGAATTATTTAGGCCTCGAAACGTGGCTTTTTTAAAAATTTTTTCTGGACCTCTTCAAGACCTCAAAACGTGGATTTTTTAAAGAATTTTCCTGAGAATTATTTAGGCCTCAAAACGTGGATTTTTTAAAGAATTTCAAGCAGCTCTTCAAGGCCTCAAAACGTAGATTTTTTAAATATGTTTTTCTGAAAATTATTTAGGCCTCCAAAGGTGGATATTTAAAGAATTTTTCTGAGAACAAATTAGGCCTCGAAACGTGTATTTTTAAACAATTTTGGAGCACCTTTCCAAGACCTCAAAATGTGGATTTTTTTAAAGAATTTTTGAACAGATCTTCAAGGCCTCTAAATGTGATTTTTTTCTCCTCCAAAACTTCGATTTGAATTCAATGTTTTCCTCGAGTGTATTACCCCTGCATATAGGTAGTTTGCCTTCCATCAAACTTTCGCTTAAGTTTTGAAAACGCTAGTTCCTCGTGGTTCTTCGAGTAATGGGAATATTTAAAGTTGCCTCATTTATTCAAATTACATGGCGATAAGATGTCAAATGGCTCATCTTCGTCGTCAAATTATTCTGCACTTTGGCAGAATAAAAGTTTTCTTAAAGATAAAGGAGAACAACATACCCCTTGAAAAAAATAATAAAAAAAAAAAACTCCAAGGATGTTGAGATTATCCTTCAACCCTCTCCAGCGATTAGGACAAATCATAAATTATAATTTTTTTGTTTGAAATTTTTTACGGTTTTTTACTGCAATTGACTTTAGTGCCGGAGTTAAAATAAAAAAAAAATTATGAAAAAATAAATTTGAAAAATATTTCTAATTTATTGTGGATACCCTCGAAATTTTATGAATTTTTTATTATTAAATCAAAATAACCTTTTTTCCACTCTCCCCTATTGCCCTCGCTTTGCTGCCAATAAATAACTTTGTTTGCCCACAAATGAAATTCAGTGAAAAAAAAAAATCAAATTCAAATTGTATAAAAATATTTTAATTTTTTCTCAACCAACCATCCGTCCCAAGGAAGAAGACGAAGTCATGAAAAAAAACGCACACAAGGACCTTTACAAAAATAATTTTGTATTGAAATGAAAATTTATGACTGCGTTCATGTCTGGATTTGTAAAACAAATCTGTTTTGCTTTTTTTTCTTTCTCGGGGATACAATTTCATGTCGCTCTTGTTTTTGTTGCACTACGAGTGGTAGAATACAACAATAACAAATTTACATTTTTATTACTCATAGAAAATATTCTTGTTGTTGTTGTTGTTGTTGCACTGCAGCCAGCGAGCAAGAAGTAGTAGTTGTTGTTGTTGTTTTCGTTGAGCTATGGGAATCAGCTATGGTTTGGGTAATTAAGACGTTCGCGCCCATCGCCAGCCAGTGGATTTGGTTTTAAGGATTACACATAGAACAAAAACAGATATTTCTTCCTGTCGAAGTAGAATGTCGGAGGACGACCAAAATAGATTGTAACAATTTGGATGGTTTTTTTCAACTTGCATATTTTGTATATTTTTGAGGGAATATGGCAAGAAATGTGTAGGATATGTGAAATGAAAAAAAAAAAAACAGGGAACAAGTACAACGAGGATGGAACAAGGAAGGATGTAAGGGAAGGTGGTTCAAATATCAAAGTCCTGTGGACCCTGATTTTTAAAAGAAATGCTCAAGCTTTTCCTAAAGTTTTGGAACTTGGATTTGCAAAAGAGTTTCTACAAGGCCTTAAAATATGAATTTTAAAAGGTACCTTTAAGGAATTTTTATGGCCTTTTAATATATTTTTTAGGATCTTCTACAGGGCCCTTAAACGTGATATTTTTGGAGCATTTTTAAGGCTTCGATGAATATCCTGAAATAAGGATTTTTAAAAGAATTTAAAGGTTTTCTTTCTGGTCTCAAAACGTGAATTTTTTAAGCCCTTTTTCAAGGACCTAGGACGTGTATTTAAAAAATTAAGGTCCTTGAACTTGTTTTTAAAAAAAGATGGCTAAGGCCTCCATTAAGGACCGAAATTTCGATTTTTAAGAGAATATTTATGAAATGTGGATTTTTAAACCCTTGTAGAGGGTTTTTGAGGCCTTAAAGAGTTGCTCAAAAACTCTTTGAGAAATCCACGCTTAAAAGCCTTGCAGGGGTTTAGGAAAATTCTGTAAAAATTCCATGTTTTGTGGCCTTGAGGAGCTGCTCAATAATTTCAGAAAAAATCCTTAAAAAATCAACATTTGGAGGTCTTGAGGAGCTGTTCAAAATCCTTAAAAATCCGCGTTTTGAGGCCTTGAAGAGCTGCTCAAAAAATTCATTAAAAATCCTAAATAATTCTCAGAAAAAAATCCACGTTTTGAGACGTTGAAGAGAATCAGAAAAATTCTTTAAAAAATCCACGTTTTGAGACCTAGAAGAGGTCTAGAAAAATTCTTTAAAAAATCCACGTTTTGAGGCTTTGAAGAAGTTCAGAGAAATTCTTTAAAAATCAACGTTTTGAGGCCTTGGAGAGGTCCAGAAAAAATCTTTAGAAAAATCCACGTTTTGAGGCCTTGGAGAGGTCCAGAAAAAATCTTTAGAAAAATCCACGTTTTGGGGCCTAGAAGAGGTCTAGAAAAATTCTTTAAGAAATCCACGTTTTTATGGCATTGAAGTGGTCCAAAAAATCCTTTAAGACATCCATGTTTTGAGGCCTAGAAGTGGTCCAAAAAATCCTTTAAGACATCCACGTTTTGAGACATTGAAGAGGTCCAGAATAATTCTTTAAAAAATTTACGTTTTGGGGCCTAGAAGAGGTTCAGAAAAAGTCTTTGAAAAAATTTACGTTTTGAGACCTTGGAGAGCTGCTCAAAAATCCTATAAGAAATCAACGTTTTGAGGCCTAGAAGAGGTCCAGAAAAATTCTTTAAAAAATCCACGTTTTGAGGCCTTAAAGGGGTCCAGAAAAATTCTTTAAAAAATCCACGTTTTGAGGCCTTGAAGAGGTCCTAGAAAATTCTTTAAAAAAGCACGTTTTGGGGCCTAGAAGTGGTCCAGAAAAATTCTTTAAAAAATCTACGTTTTGAGGTCTTAAGGAGGTCCAGAAAAATTCTTTAAAAATCCACGTTTTGAGGCCTTAAAGAGGTCCAGAAAAATTCATTAAAAAATCCACGTTTTGAGAACTTAAAGAGGTTCAGAAAAATTCTTTAAAAAATCCATGTTTTGAGGCTTTGAAGATGCCCAGAAAAATTATATTAAAAATCCAAGTTTTGAGACCTTGAAGAGCTACTCAAATATTCTTTAAAAAATCCACGCTTTGAGACTTTGAAGAGCTACTCAAAATATTCTTTAAAAAATCCACGTTTTGAGACCTTGAAGAGGTTCAGAAAAATTCTTTAATAAATCCACGTTTTGAGCCTTTGCATAGCCATTAAAAAATTCTTTAAAAACTCCATGTTTTGAGCCTTTGCAGAGCCATTAAATATTCTATTAAAAATCCACGTTTTGGGCCTTTGCAGAGCCATTAAAAAATTCTTAATAAAAAGCACGTTATGAGACTTTAAAGAGCTACTCAAGTATTCTTTAAAAAAATCCACGTTTTAAGATCTTGAAGAGCTTCCTAAAAATTCTTTAAATAATCCATGTTTTAAGGCCTTGAAGAGGTCCAGAAAAATTCTTTAAAAAATCCACGTTCTGAGCCTTTGCAGAGCCATGAAAAAAATCTTTAAAATATCCACATTTTGAGGCTTTGCAGAGCCATTAAAAAATTCTTTAAAAAAATCCACGTTTTGAGCCTTTGCAGAGCCATTAAAAAATTCTTAAAAAATCCACGTTTTGAGGCTTTGAGGAGATGCTCAAAAATAATTTAAAAATGTTTCGAGGCCTAGAGGAGGTTTAGAAAAACTTTTTAAAAAATCCCGGTTATTAGGTATAGAAGAGCTGCATAATAATAATTTTTAAAATCCGCTTTTTAAGGCCTTAATTGAGAAACCGACGTTCTGAGGCCTCAAGTGGTTTACAACATTTCTTTAAAAAATCCAACATCAATTTTTGATGCCCAAGAATTTAGAATTAGATTTTTTTTAAATTTTCAATTTTTAATATTTTTTGTTGTATCAACCCCTCGTATTTGACCTTTTTCCTTTTGGGAGGCTGTCCCGGCAACATGTCTCGATTTTTGTTGTTGTTGTTGCTGTAGGTTGGTTGGTTGGTTCATTTGTCGTATGAACTCTAAAGTAATTACATGTTCATTGTAATTCACATTCCGAAAAAAGAGAAGAGAAAAAAAAACAAAACGCTATTAAATATTAATGAATATTTTCATTTCGAAATTTGAGGGACGTTCTCGCAACAAAAACTGGAATACAACAACAAATACCGTAGCAACAACAATAAAAGGCCATGCGACATATGACAATTGGAGAACTAAAATATTCAAAAGATTTTATGGCTGATGTTTAGCAGCAGCAGCAGCCTCCTCCTTTTTTGTTCTCCTCCTCCTCCTACGCTTCCTACACCTCTTCTTACTCTAATGTGTATATGTTGTTGGTAAGACAACTTCCTTCCTCTCTGCCGCTCTGGACTACCGCTTGCATACCGGCTCGCTTATAAAATATGTAAAACGTGTGTGACTGACATTAATTGCCCCCCAAGGATTCTTTCGCTCGAATCGAATCGAAACGAAAGGAAACGAACAATGGCAACAATAACCAAATAAAGTACCCAACGGCCTGGTCAAATGTATGGAAAACGTAAATTCCAAAAAGAACCTATTTACAGAATCCATCATTCCTCGGGCGGGATGGGCCATAGTCAAAGAGAGGACAGCGGTAGCAAAGAAGAGTCTGTCTGTCGGTCTGTCTCTCAGCTGTCCCTAGACATCATTAATTAATAAAATATTCATGGATTTTCTGTTGTGTTTTGTGCGGAAAGAGTTTTCTTCTTTGACCCCTCCTCCTCCCCCGCGCTCCTACTTTGCATATTTCACACCGAGTGCTGTGAGGAGACTAATTATAAACTCACGGTTTGGTGTTAACAATAAAATGGAATATAATTAGAAAGAACCACCTCTTAAATTAGTTGGAAATTAAGAAATGACAACACCCACCGATGGGCTAAGTGTGCCGCTGGATGGCTGGCCAAGCAGTCACTGGGGAGACCTAGGTGTCCCCAGTGATTAGCTGAGTAAGTGTGGCTGGGTGTGTGTGACAACATGGTTCAAAGTTTGTGGCAAGCCACCACAACCCTTTAGGGGATTCAGGGGGTGGGGGAAGGGGAGGGGGGAGACTTTCGATGTCAACCGACCGGTATTCATTCATCATTGATTTCAATGGCTTGTTTGTTTTTATTATCCTCCCAAAAATATGTGCCATTAAAATAATCGGAAAATAATCTATGGAGACACCTTGGCAGCTGCTGAGACTCCAAGAAAGGCAGATTTTTTTTTTTTTGGAAAACAAAAGCAAATTTTTCAAAATATTTTGAATTTTTTTTCAACATGACTACTGATTTTTTTCACACTTTTCATAGATTTCAAAGACCACCAACAGTTTTTGTTTTGGAAAAATGGTTTTTTGTTCGGAATATAATGGCTAATCATAATTTTTATAAAGAAGCATGATTTGGCAAATTTTTTTTCGGGGGTTTATGGATTTCAAAGGATTTGGAATTTTGGTCAGGCAATCCATCATTTTTTTGATTTTGACAAGGTTTTGTAAATAATAAATTTTTCGTGGGAAATTTCAATTGAACAGTTAAATTTAGGGACTTGGAAAATTTAGGTGTTGAGCCTTAACCGAAGCCTTAAAAATTCTTTAAAAAATCCATGTTTTAGAGCGTTATAGGAGTCCTCAAAAATTCTTTAAAAGTTCAGGTTTGGAGGTCTTGAATAAGGCCTTAATAATCCACGTTTGAGGACTTTAAATGGACAATTAAAAATACTTTAAATATCCACGTTTGGAAGTGTTGAAGTAGGCCTGTTTTAGAGCGTTAATAAAACCCTCAAAAATTCGATAAAACTCCAGGTTTGGAGGTCTTGAAAAAGGCCTTAATAATCCATGTTTCAGGACCTTTTATGAACAATTAAAATTTTTCAAAAATCCACGTTTGGAGGTCTTGAAGCAGACCTTAAAAATCCACCTTTAAGGACCTTCAATGAAAAATTAAAAGTTCTTAAAAATCCACGTCTTGTATAAGTCCTCAACATTATTTTGAAAATCTGCATTTTAGGGCCTTAATCAAGGACTTTTTCTTTAAAAATTTTCGTTTAGAGACCTAGATTTCCTTGAAATCCACGTTTAGGGCCATAGAAAATTTCTTTTAAAAATTTACGTTTATGGCCCTTAAAAGTTCCTTAATCAGGACCTTAAAAACTATTTTAAAAACCCACGTTTTAGATCCTCAATCGAGGCCTTAAAATTCGTTTAAAAATCCACACTTTAAGACCTCGAAGAAGACTCAAAACAAACTAATTCATAAACCAATTTTTAAGGTCTTAAGGAGCCCAATAACATTTTTTAAAAAACAATGCAATAGATTGCAACAGAGATCTCTAGAGATCTCTAACTATATCCCTTCACGAAAAAACAAATTTTTAGTACTTTCTGTACAAATGTAGGATGAATTTCCAAAACCAAATCCATATCTTAAGAACAGGCACAAACAGTGACATCTATATCAAATTTAAGGATTCCAGCTATATTCCTTAAACCACTTTATGTACAACTATAGAAAACATTTCCGAAACCACCACCATATGTCCAGGCTACACCCGAATACGAAATTTTAAATATCAAGCACTATCCCTTCACCCAATACCAAATTGTACCAAAAATTCCACGTTTTGAGACCTAAATAAATATCAGAAAAAGTCTTTAAAAATCCATTTAAAAACTCAATATTTCGAGGCCTAGAAGAGATTTAGAAAAACTTAAAAAATGAGGTATAGAAGAGCTGCATAAAAATACTTTTAAAAATCCATGATTTGAGGCCATAATTAAGGTAAGAAAATCCACGTTCTAAAGCCTCAAGTTTTTTAGAAATTTTCTTTTAAAAATCCACCATTTAAGACCCGAGGAGGTTGTAAAAGATTTCTAAGAAAATCTATTTTTGATGCCTAAGAATTTAGAATTCGATTTTTTTTTAATTTCAGTTTCAATATTTTTTTCTATCAACCCCTCGTATTTGACCTTTTCCCTTTTGGGAGGCAACATGTCTCGATTTTTGTTGTTGTTTTGTTCACCCAATACCAAATTGTACCAAAGTTAGTACTATTCTGTACTTTTTGTGCAATTAAAGCACACTTTACCAAAACCACCTCCATATCTCAACTGCAGATACCAACAGTGACCTCAAAATCAAATTTGAGGATTCCAGTCCTATTCCTTCCACCAATACCAAATTTAGTACCATTTAGTACTAATCTAATTACAGCACACATTTCCAAAATCACCTCCATATATCTAACCTACACATGAACGGCGATCCTAATACCAAATTTCAGATTTCAAGCACTGTTTCGGTTCACCCAATTTAAAATTGTACAAAAAATAGTACTATTTAGTACTTTTCGTGCGCTTGTAGTACACATTTCCAAAACCATCTCTTTATTACAAACCAACCACTAACAGGGTGCCCAATACAAAAATTTCAAAATTGCAGCTTTATCCAAATTTAGTACCATTTAGTACAGTTCACAAATTTAGTACACATTTCCAGAACCATTGATATATGAATCAAACTTACTTTCCTCACCTTGATTTTCATACTAAAATATAAAGTTTTTAGCTCTATCCGTTCATACGAATATCAAATGGTCCTATTTTAGAAGTTTAGTACCATTTTCCTAACCTTAAAGTTCGAATTTCCAAAAACCCTTTGGTACACGTATCCTATACTTCATCAGTGACTCTTCGTCCAGATTCACAGAATTCTAGCTCATTCCGTTTGTCCTGTATAAAATGTTTAATTTTTAGTACTTTTTGTACCCTTTTAGTACGTATTTCCAAAAACGCATTATAATCATACATCTTCGCACGTAGACTGGCCCTCTTGTAACATTTCATCATAATAGCTTTAGCCGCTTCGTCTGGACGCCTAATTAACATTGAGTCCCTCATTTACGTTGGGCGCCATTTTGAAAAATATTAAAATAATATTAAATAACTTTTTTCCCAACTTCGCCGTAGACGCTTTTCCAATAAAAAATATTTAATTTTTAGTCCTTTTTGTTCACTTTAAGTTCGAATTTTCAAAAACCCAGCCTTACCACATGCCTACGCATCAAGGCAGACTCTCGGGCAAAATTTCACCATTCTAGCTTCAGCCGCTTCGCCTGCATGGCTAATTAATTAATTTTAGCTCATTCCGTTTGTCCAATACAAAGTATGTACATTTTTAGTACTTTTCGTACCCTTTTAGTACGAATTTCCAAAAATCCAGCCTTACCACATGCCTACGCACCATTACTCACCCTCCAACAAAATTTTAAAATTCTAGCTTTAGCCGTTCCTTCTGGACGCCTCAATTACGTTGGCTTCTTCATTTACGTTGGGCGCCATTTAGAAAAATACTGAAATAATTTGCAATAGCAATGTTATTTTTCGGTAAATTACTCTATTGCTATTCCATCAGTGACTCTCATAGAAAATTCACAGAATTCTAGCTCATTCCGTTTGTCCAATAAAAAGTATTTAATTTTTAGCACTTTTTGTTCACTTTTAGTACGAATTTCCAAAAACCCAACCTTACCACATGCCTACGTATCAAGACTGACCCTTGTACCAAATTTGAAGGTTCTAGCGTCAGCCGTTTTATCTAGGCGCCTCATTCACATTAGGTCCCTTATTTACGTTGGGCGCCATTCTGAAAAATATTCATATATACCCTCCACCATAGTATGGAGGGTATATTAAGTTTGTCTTTCCGTTTGTAACATCTCGAAATATACATTTTAGACCCCACAAAGTATATATATTCTTGATCTGCATAAAATTCTATGTCGATTTATCAATGTTCGTCCGTGGAAATCACTCTAGCTTCCGAACGAATTGAAGTATATTGATAAAATTTTACTCAAATGTATATTATGTCTGTAGGACTTTTGGTATTGAAAATGGGCCATGTGGGTCCACGCTTTGGTATAGCCCCCATATAACGGTACCTCCCCGATATTCGGTATTTTCATGATTTTAGCGACATTATTCACCGGAATTGTTTTAAATTTGGTATTTGAAGTTCGTAATGGATACTAGAACAGCCTATGACAGAAAATTGTCTGGGCAGGTCCACGTCTTCGTATAGCCCCCATATACCAGTACCTCCCGATATTCGGTATTTCGATGATTTTATTCACCGAAATTATTTCAAATTACGTATTTAGAGTTCGTAATGGGAACTACAGTCTGTGTCGGAAAATTGTCTATGAAGGTTCACCTCTTCGTAGAGTCCCCATAAAACGGTACCTCCCGATATTCGGTATTTTAATGATTTTAGGGACATTTTTTACCGGAATTGTTTCAAATTTGGTATTTGAAGCTAGTAATGGATACTACAGCCTATGCCAGAAAATGGTTTGTGCAGGTCCACGTCTTCGTATAGCTCTCATATAACAGTACCTCACGATATTCGGTATCTTGATGATTTTAGCGACAATATTCATCGGAATTGTTTCAGATTTGGTATTTGAAGCTCGTAATGGATACTACAGCCTATGCCAGAAAATTGTCTGTGAAGGTTCAACTTTTCGTAGAGCCCTCATAAAACGGTACCTCCGATATTCGGTATTTTAATGATTTTAGGGACATTTTTTACCGGAATTGTTTCAAATTTGGTATTTGAAGCTCGTAATGGGAACTACAGTCTGTGTACAGAAAATTGTCTATGCAGGTCCAGGTCTTCGAATAGGCCCCATATACCAGCACCTCCCTATATTCGGTATTTTGATAATTTTAGCGAATTTATTCACCGGAAATGTTTCAAATTTGGTATTTGGAGTTCGTAATGGATACTACAGTCTAAGACAGAAAATTGTCTGTGCAGGTCCACGTCTTCGTATAGCCCCCATATAACGATACCTCCCGATATTCGGTATTTCGATGATTTTAGCGACATTATTCACCGAAATTATTTCAAATTACGTATTTAGAGTTCGTAATGGGAACTACAGTCTGTGACAGAAAATTGTCTAAGCAGGTCCAGGTCTTCGTATAGGCCCCATATACCAGTACCTTCCTATATTCGGTATTTTGATGATTTTAGCGACATTATTCACCGGAATTGTTTCAAATTTGGTATTTGAAGCTCGTAATGGATACTACAGCCTATGACAGAAAATTGTCTATGCAGGTCCAGGTCTTCGTATAGCCCCCATATACCAGTACCTCCCGATATTCGGTATTTTGATGATTTTATCGAATTTATTCACCGAAATTATTTCAAATTTGGTATTCGAAGTTCGTAATGGATACTACAGCCTAAGACAGCAAAATTGTCTGTGAAGGTTCAACTCTTCGTAGAGCCCTCATAAAACGGTACCTCCCGATATTCGGTATTTTAATGATTTTAGGGACATTTTTTACCGGAATTGTTTCAAATTTGGTATTTGAAGCTCGTAATGGATACTACAGCCTATGACAGAAAATTGTCTGTGAAGGTTCACCTCTTCGTAGAGTCCCCATAAAACGGTACCTCCCGATATTCGGTATTTTGATGATTTTAGCTACATTATTCATCCAATTTTTTTCAAGTTTCGCATTTGAATATTGTAATGGCTAATGACAAAAGTTACCTTTGCAGGTCCACGTCGTCGTATAAGCATTCGGTATTTTTAAGATTTTAACAGAATTTTTAATAGATTTTATTTTTTGGAAATTGCCAAATTTGTACCAAATGGTGGAGGGTATTAAAAGTTCGGCCCGGCCGAACTTACAGCTTTTTTACTTGTTTTTCAATAAATTATGCTATTTTTGTTCGGCACTGTTGCTTAGAAGTGAGTACGGCACTCAAATCCATCCATTTTCGATTGTTTCCCAATTTCGCCGTAGATGTTGTGATAGATACATTTTAGTACTATAGTACCACTTTAGTACCATTTTCATAACAGTAAAGTTCGAATTTCCAATAACACTTTGGTACACGTATCCTATACTTCATCAGTGACTCTTATTCCAAAATCACAGAATTCCGTTTGTCCATTACAAAATACTTAATTTACGTACCCTATTTAGTACGAACTTCCAAAAACCCAGCCTTATCACAAGCCTATGCACCAAGACTGACTCTCGTGCAAAATTTCAGGAATCTAGCTTCAGCCGTTTTGTCTAGGCGCCTTATTTACGTTGGGTCCCTCATTTATGTTGGGCGCCATTTTGAAAAATATTTAAATAATTTGTAATATAACATTTATTTTTCTATAAATTATGCTATTTGTGCTCGGCACTGTTGCTTAGAAGTGAGTACGGTACTCAAATCCATCCATTTTCACTTGTTTTCCAACTTCGCCGGAGGTGTTTCTCACGCAAATTATAAATGAGAAAAAAAATATTCGAACATGTACATCGCCCTCTTTAGAGATAATCAGAGCTCTTCACTCCATGCTACCACCACCACCATCACCTCTTTATCTCTTCTCTCTCTTTCTCCCTCCCTCTTAAAAAACGGAGATATTTGAATACCCAAAATAAATCCAATCCCATTTATTTATTTCATCTTAAACGTTCGACCCATTGAACTCTCCAATAAAACGAATTTCGAACTCAATAATGTTTGGGAAGATGAAGGATACATTTCAATCTGAGAGATTTACCCCAGTTTTTTTTTTTCGATTTTTTTTTGAAATAATGCCCCTGGAGTGTGTTTAAAGTAAATATTGCCAGCTTTTTTTTTGGGTGCCCTGTGAGTGGCAAGTGGTGGCCACTTGTGAACACCACTTGTTATGGTCGGACGGTCGGCCAACCATGACCAGCCTCTTTGTTGGACGATAAAGAGAAAAAGGTTTAGGGAGGCAGGCAGGCAGGCATGATGGCTGGCTGACTGGTTGGCTGCTTGGCGGTCACGTGTTTGTATTTAGCCAAAGCAATTTTCAATTGTTTACATAAACGTTTTAGCGATCAGCATTGGCTGGAGACAGGGAGAGAGAGAGAGTGGGAAAGAGAGAGCGGGCGCACGAGTTTGGATTGTGGGCTTTAAAAATAAAAATTTAATTTAATTATCCGCAACACGTGCTTGGCCAAATGTTAGGATTCGTTTTCTCTGCCATTGTTGTTGTTAGTTTTTTTTTTTGTAGTGATTTTATGAAAAGGACATGAGGCAGGTTCGAATCGCCAAGAAATTTTGACACATTCCCATTTTGGAACTAGCATTCTGGCAGCCATCCATCCATCAAGCCTTGCCGATTTTTTAAGGCCAGGATAATGGAAAATGAGCAGGGCCAGGGTAGATAGACAGACATTCAAGCGATTGAATGCGAAGCGATTTGATTGTAAAACGTTTGGAGGTTTGAAACGAACTGCAAGCCAACCAATGCGTTCAACTGAATTCAAGTGGCCGACTGCCACAGGCTGTCAGGCAATCAGTAGCACAATCACGTTTTTCATTGCAGAATTATGCTGGTGGCATATTATTTTTGTTGTTGTTGTTGTATTTCACCAAAAACAGTCGCACAGAACAAATTACAACAAAAACAGAGGCACAACAAAAAAATTAACGCATTGTTGTACAACATGTTGCAATATTGTTAAATTGTCGAGTCCGGCTCATTTCGCCGTTCTTAACATTGTTGTTGTTATTTTTGTCATCAATATTATTATTGTTGCTATTGTTGTTATTGCTGTTCTTGGTGGCGTTGGCATTTTTCTCGCTTGTTGCACGAGGTGAGCACAAATGCAAACCGAACGCGTAGCGCGATAAACTTGTAAACACCTTCCTTTTGTCCGGCAACTGAGGGCAAACCGTTGCAGCCGTCGCCGCTTGAGTTTTTTCACACTCACAATCTCTGTGCAGTTTTCATCATCACTCAGCTATAGCTAAGAATGTGTCAACTTGTTGCATTGTTGTTGTTGTTGCATTTTTTTTGTTTTTGCGGAACTTTATGCAAGCTTAGGTATCAATATCATTTGGGAACAAATAAGTGGGACACGGCGAAAAAAAAATCTGAAGAAATTGAAAGAAATTTTCAAAAACTTTTCAAGACCTCAAAATTTAGATTTACTTGAAGAGATTTGAAAGAGCTATTTCAGGGCTCAAAAAAGCTCAAGAATTCTTGACCACCTTTTCAAGGGCCCAAAACATGAATTTTTCGAAATTTTTTAAATGTCTCGTGGATTTTTTAAAGAATTTTTGAGAGGCTCTTGAAGGCCACAAAACGTGATTTTTTGAAGTATTTTTGAGCAACTCTTCACGCCCCCAAAACGTAGATTTTATTAATGAATTTTTGAATAGCTTCTCAAGGCCTCAAAAAAGGATTTTTTAAATAATAGATCTGAGAATTATTTAGGCGTGGAATTTTTAGGGCAGCTCTCGAGGCCTCAAAACGTGGATTTTTTAAACAATTTTTGAGAAGTTCTTCATGGCCTCAAAAAAAGGATTTTTAAAAAATATTTCTGAGAATTATTTAGACCTCAAAACGTGGAATTTTTGAGCAGCTCTTCAAGGTCTCAAAACGTAAATTTTTTAGAACCTCTTCAAGGCTTTAAAACGTGTATTTTTTTAAAGAATTTTTTAGCAGCTCTTCAAGGCCTCAAAACGTGCATATTTTAAAGAATTCTTGAGCAGCTCTTCAAGGCCTCAAAATTTCGATTTTTAAGGAATTTTCCAACAGCTATTCACGCCCCTAAAACGTAAATTTTTTAATGAATTTTTGAACAGCTCCTCAAGACCTCCAACCGTATATTTATTAAAGAATTTTTAAGCAGCTCTTCAAGGCCTCAAAAAGTGGATTTAAAAAAAAAAAATTTCTGAGAATTATTGAGTTATCAAAACGTGGAATTTTTGGCCATCCCTCAAGGCCCAAAACGTGGATTTTTTACATATATTTTGAGCAGCTCTTAGAGGCCTCAAAATATGGCAGCTCTTCGAGACCTTGTAACGTGAATTTTTTAAATAACTTTTCTAAAACCTTTCAAAGCCTCAAAACGTGTTTTTTAAAGAATTCTCAATCAGCCTTTCGAGGCCTTGAAATATGGATTTTTTAAGGAATTTTTTGGCAACTGTCCAAGGCCTCAAACGTGGATTTTTTAAAGAATTTTTGAGCAGCCCACCAAGGCTTCAAATCATAGATTTTTAATGAATTTTTGAGCACCTCTTTAAGGCTTCAAAACGTGGATTTTTTAATGAATTTTCAAGTAGCTCCTCAGGGCCTCAAAACGTGAATTTTTAAAGTATTTCTGAGTAGCTCTTTAGGGCCTCAAAACGTGGATTTTTTTAAAGAATTTTGAGCAGCTCTTCAAAGCCTCAAAACGTGGATTTTTTTAAAGAATTTTGAGCAGCTCTTCAAAGCCTCAAAACGTGGATTTTTTAAAGAATTTTGAGCAGCTCTTCAAAGCCTCAAAACGTGGATTTTTTAAAGAATTTTGAGCAGCTCTTCAAAGCCTCAAAACGTGAATTTTTTAAAGAATTTTGAGCAGCTCTTCAAAGCCTCAAAACGTGGATTTTTTAAAGAATTTTGAGCAGCTCTTCAAAGCCTCAGGACGTGGATTTTTAAATCATTTTTGAGCAGCTCTTTAAGGCCTCAAAATGTGGATTTTTAAAAAATATTTCTGATAATTATTTAGGTCTTAAAACATGGAATTTTTGACCATCTCTCAAGGCTCAAAATGTGGATTTTTTACACATATTTTTAGCAGCCCTTAGAGGCCTCAAAATATGGCAGCTATTCGAGACCTTGTAACGTGAATTTTTCAAAGAACTTTTCTAAACCTTTCAAACTTTAAAAACGTGTTTTTTAAAGAATTCTCAATCAGCCTTTCGAGGCCTTGAAACATGGATTTTTTACAGAATTTTTTGACAACTCTCCTAGGCCTCGAAACGTGGATTATTTTAAAGAATTTTCAATCAGCTCTTCGAGGCCTTGAAGCGTGAATTTTTTAAACAATTTTTGAGAAGCTCTTCAAAGACTTAAAAGGTGTATTTTTTAAATAATTTTTGAGAAACTCTTCAAGGCCTTAAAACGCAGTTTTAAAGCATTTTTCTGAAAATTTAGGATTTTTTAAATAATTTTTGATAAGCTCTTCACGTCCTCAAAACGTGGATTTTTTAAAGAATCTTTCTAGACCTCTTTAAGGTCTCACAACGTGGATTTTTTAAAGAATTTTTCTAGACCTCTTCAAGGTCTCACAACGTGGATTTTTTAAAGAATCTTTCGAGACCTCTTCAAGGTCTCACAACGTGAATTTTTTAAAGAATTGTTCTAGACCTATTCAAGGTCTCACAGCGTGGATTTTTTAAAGAATTTTTCTAGACCTCTTCAAGGTCTCACAACGTGGATTTTTTAAAGAATCTTTCTAGACCTCTTCAAGGTCTCACAACGTGAATTTTTTAAAGAATTATTCTAGACCTTTTCAAGGTCTCACAGCGTGGATTTTTTAAAGAATTTTTCTAGACCTCTTCAAGGTCTCACAACGTGGATTTTTTAAAGAATTGTTCTTCGAACTATTTAGGCCTCTAAACGTGGATTTTTTGAAGAATTTTCCAGAGAATTATTTGGGCCTCAAAACGAAGACTTTTTAAAGAATTTTTCTTCGAACAACGTGGACTTTTTAAAGAATATTTTTGAGAATTATTTAGACCTCAAAACATGTTTTTTTTAATGATTTTTAGGGTAGCTCTTCAAGGCCTAAAAACGTGGATTTTGTTAAAAAAAATTTTCAACTATTTAGGCCTCGAAACATGGATTTTTTAAGGAATTTTCTGGTAGCTCTCAAAACGTGGAAAGGTCTAAATAGGCCTCAAAATGTGGATTTTTTAGGCCTTCAAGGCCCAATGCTTAAATGCTCAAAACTTGGTTTTTTTTAAAGAATTTTTGTTTGAATTATTTATGCCTCAAAATGTGAATTTTTAAAGAGTTTTTGGGTAGCATTTTTTTTTTGGAAATTTTTGGGTATGATTCCTTGGAATCCGTAGATTTCAGGTATACGATGTCTTCGAACATTTTACCCCTTTTTAAAGTCAAAAATTTAAATAAAAAAGCAATGAAAAATTCCCCATGAATTATGAAATATTATTTGTATTTTTTTTTCTCAAATTTGAAACCAGAATTATTTTGATATGCAGTGAAAATAAAGATTTCTGTTCTTCGGTGACTTTTAGTAAAATTTGGTGAGGAATATTTGTGTCTTTAACGTTATCCTTCTAAAAGGATGATTTGTAGGAGATTTTTGCGAAAATTCACACAAAGCACTGATTTAATACTAAAATATCGAATATTTTCGATTTTTTTGGAATAATGGGGCAACTATTTTTTTTTTTGATATGTAGTGGTAATAGAGATTTCTTTGCTATGGTGACTTATAGTGAAATTTGGTGCGGAATATTTGTGTCTTTAACGTTATCCTTCCAAAAGGATGTTTTGTGGGAGATTTTTGCGAAAATTCACACAAATTACGGATTTAACACTAAAATATCGAATATTTTCTATTTTTTGGAAACATTGAGGCAAATATTTTTTTGTAATGTAGTGGAAATAGAGATTTCTTTTCTTTGGTGACTTGTGGTGAAATTTGGTGAGGAATATTTTTGTCTTTAGTGTCATCCTACTAAAATGAGGCTTTGTTGGAGATTTTTACATAAACTCCCATAAAGTATGCTTTTAACCCTAAAATGTCTCTCACATATATGTGAATTCCTGGCATTTGGGTAAGATTTACACTTTTGATGTCTTCTAGGATCTATAGTAGAATTGTATGACAAATAATTTTGTGGGATATTTTGATTTTCTGCTATACCGTTTAATAGGAGTTTTTAACCATATTTTAAAATAAGGACCAAAAAGACCCCTTTCCTGACTCGCTTGAGGGTTAAAATTGTCTATTAAAATATTCCTTGTATTTTCCGCTACAATATTGCCGAAGTCACTATATACCTAAAATCCACCGATTCCAAGGAATCTTAATTCGAAAATTTCCAAAATTCTGGAAGAGGGGGGGGGGAACTTGTCCCCTCTAATTTGGGATACTTTCCGATGTAAAGTTTTTCTCTTTTTCTCTCTTTTTTCTCTTTTTTTCAGCTCTACTTTCATAATCTTCTCGATTTTTCCTGTAATTATTGAAAAAAATTGAATTTAGGTGCGCAGTGTAATATTAGCTTAATTTTTGTAGCATACATTTAGGCTGCTCCACGCACTTCTCCTTTTCTCTTTTAAAACATTTTCTCTCAGTGTTTTTTCTCATTTTTGTTTTTATTTGTTATTGTTATTATTTTTCGTTTTATTATCACTTTGGTGGCTGCTGTTTTGTTGTTGTTGTTTTTATTGTTGTTGTTGTTGCCATTATTTGGCTGACAATAGCACGTATAAATATTACTTATAAATCACTAATGACAACTGTCAGTTGTGAGATTTTCTCGGAAGCATTTCAAACAAGTTGTTCGTGTTCGTGGCCTTAAAGAAAGGCATACCGGCAGCAGCAGCTTCTGCTGCAGCTCCAGCGTCATCGATATCCAATCTATCCATCCAGCCGACCTCATCTAGATGTCAGTGTCATTGTCATGATGCGGCAAGCGAATAACCATCAACTCATTTTTTTGGTGACTCTTGTCGCCCAATTGAGGCAAGCGATGAGTGCAACACATCGCCAGCGTCATCATCCTCATTGTCGCCAGCATCCATGGTAGTTAGTTTGTAGTACCACCACCACCACCATCGTCTCATCAGTTTCGCTTGTCTTGTCATCGTTGTCTTATCGTCATCAATATTTTTGCGTTTTTTGTTTCGTCTTTTACTTTTGTGCTTTTTCGGGATATGCTGAAGGGTTTCCTTTTGCTGTGCGTGTGTGTGTTGGTTTTTTTTTGGCGCTGCTCTTAGTTCGACAAGTGTTCTGAAATCAACCAGTCAATGGAATGTGTTGCCTGGTTGTAGACATTGTACCAACAGGTATTCCAGTCATCCATCCATCGATCCATCGATCCGTCCATCCATCGCAGCTAAGGAATCCTCCTTGATGTGCTGGTATTTTAAAACGTTGCACTACATGTTCAGAGGGATTCTTGTAAATATTGCACGCTTCGGCGGACGCTTAGGCAAAGGTTAAGAGGAGATTGGTTAATGCTTCATAAGGATTTTTTTATTGGAGGTCGTACGGAAGATTAAATCCACGATTTGAGGCTTTGGAGTGGGACTTTTTTTTTCAAAATCCATTTTCATGGTCTTGAAGATTATTTTAATAATCCGCATTTTGGGGCCTTGAAAAGGTTTTAAAAATTGCTTTAGTAATCTGTGTTTTGGGACCTTGGACAAGGGCTTCTTTTGAAAATCCATGATTAAGGGCCCGAAACCAGGCACCAAAAATGACGACAGCTCTTTTTCCATGGTTACAGGAAAAATTCATTGGATTTTGAAAGTAGATCAAAAAATAGAAGACACATGGGTGTTTTGAAACTCTACATCGCTATGTAACTAAATAGGGGCGGGAGGGTCAAGTTCTCCTCTCCTTCTCATTTTTTTTTTTAATTTTTCGAATAAAAATTCCCTGGAATCGGTTCGTTTTAGGTATATAGTATCTTCGGCAGTATTTCTGATAACAAAACAAAGATTATTTTGGTGGAAAATTTTAAACCTCAAACGAGTCGCAAATGGGCCTTTTGGGGTCTTTTTTTCAAATTATGGTTAGAAACACCCTTTAAACGGGGTCCAAGCAAGTCGAAGTATTCTACAAAATTATTTGTCATAAAATTTTACTATAGATTTCGGAAGACATTCAAAGTCTAAATCTTACTTAAATGCCAAAAAATTATAAATAGAGAGAAACACATTTTAGGGTTAAAACTTTACTTCATACGTTTTCATGCAAATTACTCCCACAAAACATTATTTTACAAGAATGACGTTAGAGACAGAATTATTCTTCACCGAATTTCACCATAAGTCACCAAAGAAACGAAATCGCTATTTCAATAATATATACCGAAAAACATCGCATCAATGTTGCTAGAAATAAAAAAATGCTAAAAGATTTCCCAAATTCTTACTCTGCCTTTTTTCGAGTTGAGGCATGAAAGTAACATAAAATTCTCGTTTTACCCACCAAGTGTCAAAAGAAGAAATATTCTACACAAAATTTCACTATAAATCTAATAAAATAAAATTGTCATAAAATTTCACTTGAGGTCCTGGGAAACCTCACAAATCTAAATTTTACCAAAACTCTAGGAATTTCTATATATAAAACGTACTTTGTGTGAGTTTGAGCAAAAATCTCCAACAAAACATCATTTTAGAAGGTTGATGTGAAGAACAAAAATATTCTATATCAAATTTCACTATGGGCCACCAAAGAAAAGAAAACTCTATTTTCACTACATATCCCAAAAATATTGACCTCAATGTTCGAAAAAAAATCGAAAATATTGCCTTTTTTTGATAAAATTTTTTTATCGGCTTTAAAGGAACACAAACATAGTCGCAAGGTATCAAAACATTATTTTACAAGAATGACATCAAAGAGAGAAATATTCTTCATCGAATTTCACCATAAGTCACCAAAGAAACTAAATCGCTATTTCAATAATATATACCGAAAAACATCGCATCAATATTGCCATAACAAGAAAAAATGCCCTAATTTTTGCAATAAATTTTTACTTCGTTTTTTTCGACTTGAGGAATGAAAGTAACATACAATTTCGTTTTAGGGAGAATACGTCAAAGCATGAAATATTCTACACAAAATTTCACTATAAATCTAATAAAATAAAATTGTTATAAAATTCCTCTTTTAGGTCCCGGAAAACCTCACAAATGTAAATGATACCTAAACGCCAGAAATTCATATCTATAAAACGTACTCTGTGTGAGTGTGAGCAAAAATCTCCAACAAAGCATCATTTTGGAAGGTTGATGTAAAGAACAAAAATATTTTTCATCAAATTTCATTATGGGTCACCAAAGAAAAGAAAACTGTATTTTCACTATATATCAAAAAATATCTGTCTTAATGTTCGAAAAAAAAATCGAAAATATTCCCTTCTTTTGATAAATTTTTTTTCTGCCTTAAAGAAACACAAACATAGTCGCAAGGTATCAAAACATTATTTTACAAGAATGATGTTAAAGACAGAATTATTCTTCATCGAATTTCACCATAAGTCACCAAAGAAATGAAATCGCTTTTTCAATAATATATACCGAAAAACATCGCATCAATGTTGCTAAAAATAAAAAACGCGAAAAGATTTCCCAAATTTTTACTCTGCCTTTTTTCGAGTTGATGCCTGAAAGTAACATACAATTTCGTTTTACCCCGAAAGTGTCAAGACAAGAAATATTGTACATAAAATTTCACTATAAAACTTAAAAAAATAAAATTGTCATAAAATTTTACTTTAGGCTCTAGAAAACGTCTCAAATGTAAATGATACCTAAACGTCAGAAATGCATATCTATAAAACGTACTCTGTGTGAGTTTAAGCAAAAATCTCCAACAAGGCATCATTTTAGAAGGTTGATGTGAAGAACAAAAATATTCTTCATCAAATTTCACTATAGGTCACCAAAGAAAAGAAAACTCTATTTTCACTACGTATCCCAAAAATATAGACCTCAATGTTCGAAAAACAAATCGAAAATATTCCTTTTTTTTTAATAATTTTTTTTTCGACCTTAAAGGAATATAAACCTCGTCGCAAGCTATCAAAACATTGTTTTAGAAGAATGACATCAAAGAGAGAAATATTCTTCATCGAATTTTGTTAAATGTCACCACAGAAAAGAAATCTCTATTTCAATTATATATTCCGAAAAAATTCGCATCAATGTTGTCAGGAAAAAAAAAAACACAAAAAATATTTTCGATCAATTTTTACTCCGCTTTTTTAGAATTAAAAGTATAAATTATGTGTTAAAGTTTTTTGCTGCTAATTTAACAAGTTTCACATCGGAGGCAAAATCTCCCTTAAAACCTAATATTTCGGGGCAAATGTTAATGAAAGAAATATTCCAGATCAAATTCGAATGTGAGTCTCTTAACAAAAGAAATGTGTATATTTAATATGTATCAGAGAAAAATTATCATCAATTGTGTTTAATAAAAAACAAAAAAAAATTCTAATTTTCTAATAGGACCTTTTACAAGGCTTTATAAATTATCTTAAAGTCCAGCCTAATAGGACCTTTAAAATTCGTTTAAAAATCACGAGGAAGAACCTTAGTATATCTTTGAAAATTATTTAAAATAAAAAACTCGTGATAGAACCTTCATGGACCTTTGAAAAATCCACGTTGTACAACATTTACCAAACCTTGAAATTTATTCCAAAATCCATGATCTTTATAACCGATTTACAGCTTTTTTTCAAATCTACGTTTAGAACCTTGAGAAAGGCTTTAAAAAATTCTATTCAACGCCAGATAGACTCTAAAGAGCCGTCACGTTCCATTAGTTGTCAGAAAGTTTAAGTTGCATTTGTTTTGGTGGCTGCCGTACGTTGGGCGCCACTATGTAAATTTGAAAACTATTATCTCTCGTTAATCTCTTGGACGTAATGCATCCAAATCGGCTAAGCAGATGTGCCAATGCAGGCAATATATTTCCTAGTTTACAAGCAGTTACCCAGCTTCTTAGAAGCTCCTGAGTCCATGTAGTGGTTCTCTTCAATCCTAGGTATTTCTTTGCTCAAACTGTGAAAACCCGTAAATATTAATGAAGAATCGTGGATCGGGGATTTTTTAAACAATTTCAAAGCTTTCCTAGAGGTTCTACTACGTTTCAGGACCATAAGGTCCTTTCAAGTGATTTTTAAAATAATTCTCTAGGACTGTAAGCATGTAAAACGAACGTTTTTCAACGAATTGTTAATGGTTCTTTAGCTCACTACACCCATAGACTTTCTCCACTTGCCGAGAGGTGTCCCTGCTCGCTTGATGCACGAGTGCTCTCCTATCGATACATGGGAAAATATTTCTTAAAAAAATCCATATTAATAACCCCAACAGACGTTTTCTAGCTCATTGGATATTCTTTAATACATCTGATGTTCCCTAGCCCACTAGACTTTCATATTCTCACTAAATCCTACCTCAATGCAGGTTTCCTAGTTTACTAGAAGCCCCTAGCTTCCCAGATGTTCTCTAGCTCACGTTGATCCAAGTTCTCCAAATGATCAAAGTCATTTCCTCCTCCACTATCCATCCATTAACATTATTATGTCACTATTGACACTCTAGCTCATACATTATCATCTACTTATGTATGCCAGCCATTAAGACGATCAGACACCCAAAACACAAGCATGGAATCCTCGTTAATGCATGCATGAAGACTACATACATACATAAACATGTATGTAAAACGGCAAGCATTTGTTACACCTAGCCGATAGGTAGCCCAGCATGTGGCATGCTCACTTCAGCCATTCGTTTGGACGTGAGTGTAGTTAATGTCACGATGTTATCATTTAATTCGTTGAAATTAACACAACATTGTTAAGCTAAAATGAGGCAATTAATTAAGTTAATACACTCGGAGCGGGGAGACACCCCATTCAGCTCATCCCCCTCCCCCCACACGCCAACAGTCACGAGGATAACATAAAGGGATTATGTGAAGGCTTCTAGAGTCTCTATTAAACACTAGCCTAAAAAGGCCAAAGATAATAGCATGAAATATGTTGTATTTGTAATGAGCTCAAGGAATGCTTACAGAGGTCACTCGCTCACACTCGTTGGCTGGAAGATTGATGGCGTTATGCTAATTCATTTGGACTTAATAATGGCATTTACATTTTACACCTTTATAGGCCGAGGAATAAAACAACAAGGTGACATGAAGTCAATAGAACGAAGTGACATGATATAGCAGTTATTTGAAGTTTTTTATTTTATTTAGGCAGACAGGGATAAGAGGGTGGAACATTTCAATAGCTGATCAATCATTCGCTTATTTTTTACTTTGAAAAAAGATATTCTGTATCTCATTACACGTTCCATAGTGGATAGTGTGTTTCCTTATATATAGCATGATTCCACCTTTCCCTTACTCTAGAAATTTGTTCCCCTCACCAGACTTTCAACAGAAGAGAGGTTCTCCTCAACAGATGGAAAGTTCTCCTGTTCACCAGAGGTTCATTAGCTCACCAGAGGCTCACTAGCTCTCCAGCGGTTCACTAGCTCATCAGAGGCTTACTAGCTCACCAGAGGTTCCGTAGCTCACCGGAGATTCACTAGCTCACCAGAGGTTCCCTAGCTCTCCAGAGGTTCACTAGCTCACCAGAGGTTCACTCTCTCACCAGAGGTTCACTAGCTCACCAGCGGCTCACTCTCTCACCAGAGGTTCACTCTCCCACCAGAGGTTCACTAGATCACTGGAGGTTCACTAGCTCACCAGCGCTTCACTAGCTCACCAGCGGTCCACTATCTCACCAGCGGTTCACTAGCTCACCAGCGGTTCACTAGCTCACCAGAGGTTTACTAGCTCACCAGAGGTTCACCAGCTCACCAGAGGTTTACTAGCTCACCAGAGGTATCGTAGCTCACCAGAGGTTCCGTAGCTCACCAGAGGTTCCCTAGATCACCAGAGGTTCCGTATCTCACCAGAGGTTCACTAGCTCACCAGAGCTTACAAGAAGTTTATTAGCTCACCAGATGTTCACTGGCCCGTCAGAGGTCCACTAGTTCACCAGGGGTTCATTAGCACACCAAAGGTTCACTGGCTCTCCAGCTCACTCTACGTTCACAGCCTCTCTAGACGTCATCTATCTTATAAGAGGTTGACAAGCTCACCAGAGGTTCTTTAGCTCAGCAAACGTTCAGTAGAGCGAACATTTTAAGATATTTTTCCCGACTCCTCCAGGGTCTAAATGGGCTGGACTTTTAAGGATTTTTTCTAAGTTCTCCCAAGGCCCAAACTCGTAGACTTTTAAAGCATTTTTTTAGCTTGGTCAGAGGGCCAGATAGGCCGACTTTTTGAAGCCATTTTCCGAGCTCTTTCAAGGTCCAACTTCTTTAAGGGGTTTTCAAGTCCCACAGGCATGGATTTTTGCAATGCTATTCTTGATCACTCTAAGGCCTAAGAGCGTGGATTGTTAAAGAACTCTTCTAAGTCTATTTCAAAATAATTTTTCTATACTCTTTCAATACCAGATACCGTGGATTTTTAACAAATATTTTGGGACTCCTACAAGGTCAGTGGCCCTGTATTTATAAAAAAAATATATCTCGTGGATTTTTTTTAGAAATATTTATGGGGTCAATGATGCAAGGGCGTAGATTTGAAAGAAATTTTCTAAGTCTCACCGAATTTCAAAGGCTTGGCGTTTTTGATAAAATTTCTTAACCTCTCCGAGGCTTTGAAGAGAGGATTTTTCATGTATCTTCTTAATCTTAATGTGTTATAAATATATATTCAAGGTTACATGAAAGACCTAAGGTGTGGAATTTTTAAAAATTGTTTTAGGTACTTTCAATGCTTGAAAGCTTGGATTTTAAGATTTTTTCCACATCCGCCCAAAGTTCACAGTCCTGTATTTTTTTAAGATTTTCAGATTATTACAAGATCCATAAATATGTTTTTTTTTTTAAAACCAATTTCGTTTCTATGTTTTTAAAAAACCCAAAGACGTATCTTTTTTCAGGCCCCTCCTTAGTCTTTAGACTTGACATCCGTAAGACCTGGATATCGGATCCCTAGACTAGCCCCAACTTTTTTCGGGTTCCTTTGATTACTTTGTTTATCATGTGTAAATTTGCACCTCAGGGGTTTTCCTGGGTCACGCTCCAAAGATTTTTGTTTGTTTTGACCCTCTTAATTTCCCCTTGATCTTCTCGAAACCAACCAAAATTTCTTCAGAATGCTGATTCCAAAAAAGGTTTATGCTCCCAAAAAATCTAAAAAATATTCTGCTGTATAATTTTTAATATTCCCTTATAATTAAAATTAAAAAAATGTTATTTTAACATTTTCTCATGATTTTTAAACAAGCCCTAAGCTTTATCTTCACCCAAAGATCTAACAAATCTTTGTAAGCTTCCAACGTCAAGTCTCCTCCCGGACACATGGAATAGGTGTTAACTGTTTGTTTTTGTTGTTGTTTTTGTTTTTTTTTCTTAAAGCAAGGAACACCAACACCGGAGTTGACAAAAATAACATGGATAATTTGTGAAAACACAAGTATGAGCATTAAATAGCGGCTCCATTAGGTGCCGAGCCTCCACCTCCTTCCTCATTCTTCTCCCCACCAGAAGTTCTGCTTGTATTCTCAATTCCATAAATGGCATATTTTATTTGATGGCCAAAGCAAAAAGAGACGACTTCAACACATCTGACAGTTGCAACCATAAGTTATGATGGATTGTTTATGAGCTCTCGCCAAAGCTGGCAGGCTGCTGGTTGGCAGACTTCTGCTACTACTTTTTTTGTGTAAATGGCCTGATCACACTTAATGTCCGGACGACTATTCAAAAGATATCATTATGAATTAATAAATATTTATAAATTTCAGACGACGACAACAACAACAAAAACAATCATCATTAGTTATTAATAACTGACGCAGTGATCAGTTCAGTTAGTCACCAGACGACAATCGACAGACATCTTCCTGGCCAGTCAGCCTGTCTACTGTCTGTCTGGTAGATCATTGCGCCGAGATAAGATGCAAGATGTTGTTGTTTATATGGAAGCTCATAAATTACACAATAAGTTTTGGGTTCAAAGTCAGGTAAAACCTGTAGTGAAATGAAAAGTCTTTTGCCAAGGAAAACAAGTTGGGGAAATGAAGTACTTTTTTCGAAATTGAAGGGAAATTCGCAGGTCAGATCGCAGGTTCATTCTAATAAGTAATAATCTTTAAAAGACAATCCAATCATTTTTCAAAAAATAAAAAAAAAAAATATTCGCAAATACTCAGAAATTACGTTGGGCGCCACTTATGTTCATAATGCATATGTTTGGTGTGTGGTCAACGTTGGTCGCCATTTCTAAGAATCATCAATTGTCTCAAATACCCAAGGACCTAGCTTATTCCCAAAACTTCAAAATTTACGTTAGGCGCCAAACATGCTCACAATGTATTTTTTAGTGTGGGGTCAACGTTGGGCGCCATTTTTTTCCGAATAACTTGGTGTCTCAAAGACGCAAAATTAATGATTTTTCCAGGCTCTCCCAACGACCTGGTTATATTGAAAACAATTTTCTTGCCTCTTCCAAAGGCATGTATTTTCCAAAGGAATTATTCTCTGATCTACTAAAGCCGAAGATTACGTTAATATTTTTTCCAGACTCTCTTAAAATCGTAGATATATAAATTTAATTAATTTTTCTAGGTCCTGCCAAAGTCGTGGATTTTTTAAATAAATTTTCTTGGCCATACCAAAGACGTGGATTTGTTAATTTATTTTTCGAGTTCCTAACAAAAAACGTGGATTTTTTGAATTAATTTTTCGAGGTCCTACCAAAAAACGTGGATTTTTTTAATTAATTTTTCGAGGTCCTACCAAAGACATTGATTTTTTAAATTAATTTTTGTAGGACCTACCAAAGACGTGGATTTTTTAAATAAATTTTTCTAGGTCCCACCAAAGACATAAATTTTTTAAATTAATTTTTCTAGATCCTACCAAAGGCATAAATTTTTTAAATGAATTTTTCTAAGTCCTACCAAAGACGTGGATTTTTTAAATTAGTTTTTCTAGGTCCTACCAAAGACGTAGATTTTTTAAATTAATTTTTCTGAGTCCTAACAAGACGTGGATTTCTTAAATTAATTTTTCTAGGTCCTTCAAAGAAGTGGATTGTTTAAATTAATTTTTCTAGGTCCTTCCAAAGAAGTGGATTGTTTAAATTAATTTTTCTAGATCCTACCAAAGAAGTGGATTTTTAAAATTAATTTTTCTGGGTCCCACCGACAACGCGGATTTTTTAAATTAATTTTTCCTGGCTTTCCCACCAAAAACGTGGATTTTTAAAATTAATTTTTCTAGGTCCCACCAAAGACGAGTATTTTTTTAAATGAATTTTTCTAGGTCCTGCCAAAGTCGTGGATTTTTTAAATTAATTTTTCTAGGTCCTACCATAGTCGTGGATTTTTTAAAATTAATTTTTCTAGGTCCTACCAAAGACGTGGATGTTTTAAATTAATTTTTCTAGGTCCTACCAAAGACGTGGATTTTTTAAATTAATTCTTCTAGCCCCCAAAAAAGACATGGATTTTTTAAATTAATTTTTCTAGGTCCTACCAATAACGTGGATTTTTTTAAATTATTTTATCTAGGTCCTACCAAAGACGTGAATTTTTTAAATTAATTTTTCTAGGTCCTACCAAAGACGTGGATTTTTGAAATTAATTTTTCTAGGTCCTACCAAAGTTGTGGACTTTTTAAATTAATTTTTCTAGATCCTACCAAAGACGTAGATTTTTTCAATTAATTTTTCTAGGTCCTACCAAAGACGTGGATTTTTTAAATTAATTTTTCTAGGTCCTACCAAAGATGTGGATTTTTTTAAAATAATTTTTCTAGGTCTTACCAAAGACGTAGATTTTTGAAATTAATTTTTCTAGGTCCTACCAGAGACTTGGATTTTTAAAATTATTTTTTCTAGGTCCTACCAAAAACGTGGATTTTTAAAATTATTTTTTCTAGGCCCTACCAAAGACGTGGATTTTTAAAATTATTTTTTTCTAGGTCCTACCAAAGACGTGGATTTTTAAAATTATTTTTTTCTAGGTCCTACCAAAGACGTGGATTTTTTAAAATTAATTTTTCTAGGTCCTTCCATAGACTTGGATTTTTAAAATTAAATTTTCTAGGTCCTACCAAAGATGTGGATTTTTTCAATTAATTTTTCTAGGTCCTACAAAAGGATTTTTGTAAATAAATGTATCCGATCTTTTTGTGTAAGCAATATAAAAGCAGTAGAATCATTCGAATTTTATTAAATAGATATATATCTATTAATGCTTGGGCGCCACATTATAATATTTTTACCCAAAAGAAAAATTGTTCAACTTTGAGGCTCTCCTAAGAGCAAACATTTTTTTAACGAATTTTTCTAGGCTCTCCCAAAAAAAAACGAGATTAAGGTACCTTTTCAATTCATTCATTTGCATAATGAGGTGTAATAACGCACTCACATCCTTCGTTTCTTGTCACTCGTATCGCCTTAAAGGACTTCATTTACATGTTTATCTGCCTTCTTTTTGTCTTCCTTTGTACGTTCGATAAGTGTTTCAACGCCCTATCACTTTCGCCCTATTCCCTTTCTTCCTGTCACTTCCTATGGCCGCAATATATCAATTTGGCGGAGGGGGGTTTCTTCGACAAAGAAACATATTTACAAGCAGTTGTGTGTCCGTGTGTGTTTTGCCTTTTAGCTTTGGTAATTAATTTCAATTTTTTCGCCGTTTCATTTTTGTAACTCTCTTCGTACGTCCCTAATATGATTAACAACTTGTCTGGGGCAGGAGAGTGACTGCAACTCTTTCGTTTCCACCCCTTGCCTTGGGATAATGGCATGACAATGGGTGATTTCGACACAGCACGGTGGTGGCTGGTATTGATCAAGGTAGTCCTTTTTTCCAGGTTGAGAGGAAAAGGGGTTTGCGCTTCGCCCTTTTTTGGAAGTGTTACTTAAATTTATTTATTTTTTTCCTTTCAATCCAAAATTCTATCACTTTTGTTTGGATAATAAACTTGTATTCCACCAATTAATGTTTTTGTGTATGTGAAAATGTGGTCATATGTTCGTTCAACTTCCAGGGGCCTTTTTCCCCCTTCAACGTCACTCTCTCTCTCTCTCTCCCCCTGTCGGGTATAGGCATATGTATGGCCATTGTGTGTTCATTGTGTTGCGAACAACGACTCATACATCATTTTAGGACAGAAATGTAAAACATTTGCATTGTTTCCGTAATTTGCCTACATTGTTTTGTATAATTTTACAACATTTCAATATTTCCGAATTCGTTTCTGCAATTATGTACTCTCATTCATAAGATGTGTCAGATGGGCATTAATCATGGGAGGTATTCCATATTTGGATGAATATATGAATTTGACAGTTGTTCAATATTCACAAGACTTTTGAGAGGTCTTCTTTAGCTAAAAGAACTCTTGAGAAAAAATTAGACCCTAGGACGACTGGATTTTTATATAAAAATCATTAGACCGTAAAAATGAAAAAATCACTTCACACTGAAGAACTTTATCTTGGGAAAAACATTCCTCAGGACTAAGGATTTTTTTCTCTATAGGAAAGGATTGTTCTCAGCTCTCAGGCAGTATTTTACTAAAAGAAAAGACCCATTTGGCAAGGGAAAAACAGTCCTGTCCTCTGATATTATCTACTAAAGAAAAAAACCTCACCGCAGAAAAGAAAAACAATCCTCCATAGAAAAACAATCCTAAGTACGAAGGAACCTCCTTGTATTGAAGAATTTTTCAAATTCACAGATTTAAAGCAGTAGAGTCATTGGAATTTTGAGCAAATTATTTAGGATTATTTAAATAAGTTGTCGTAGGATGAAAATAAGTTTCTACCTATCGATGAGGTTTTTTACGTGGCGTTTCTAAATACCAAAAATTTACCTTGGGTGAGCTAGTAATACTTCTAAAGAGTTAGTGAACCTTTGGTGAGCTAGTGAACTTATGGTGAGCTAGTGAAATATTCTGGTGAGTTTGTATACCTCTAGTGGGCTTGTGAACCCCTGGTGAGCTCGTCAACCATTGGTGAGCTAGTGAACCATTGGTGAGCTAGTGAACCTCTGGTGAGCTTGTGAACCTCTGGTGAGCTTGTGAACCTCTGGTGAGCTACTGATCCTGTGGTGAACCGCTATTGAGCTTGTGAAGCGCTGGTGAGCTAGTGAACCTCTGGTAAGCTAGTGAACCTCTGGTAAGCTAGTGAACCTCTGGTGAGCTGGTGAACCTCTGGTGAGCTAGTGAACCTCTGGTGAGCTGGTGAACCTCTGGTGAGCTAGTGAACCTCTGGTGAGCTGGTGAACCTCTGGTGAGCTAGTGAACCTCTGGTGAGCTGGTGAACCTCTGGTGAGCTAGTGAACCTCTGGTGAGCTGGTGAACCTCTGGTGAGCTAGTGAACCTCTGGTGTGCTGGTGAACCTCTGGTGAGCTGGTGAACCTCTGGTGAGCTAGTGAACCTCTGGTGAGCTGGTGAACCTCTGGTGAGCTAGTGAACCTCTGGTAAGCTAGTGAACCTCTGGTGAGCTAGTGAACCTCTAGTAAGCTAGTGAACCTCTGGTGAGCTAGTGAACCTCTGGTGAGCTGGTGAACCTCTGGTGAGCTAGTGAACCTCTGGTGAGCTGGTGAACCTCTGGTGAGCTAGTGAACCTCTGGTAAGCTAGTGAACCTCTGGTGAGCTAGTGAACCTCTGGTAAGCTAGTGAACCTCTGGTGAGCTGGTGAACCTGGCTGGTGAGCTAGTGAACCACTGGTGAGCTAGTGAATCTCTGGTGAGCTAGTGAACGTCTGGTGAGCTAGTGAACCTCTGGTGAGCTGGTGAACCTCTGGTGAGCTAGTGAACCTCTGGTGAGCTGGTGAACCTCTGGTGAGCTAGTGAACCTCTGGTGTGCTGGTGAACCTCTGGTGAGCTGGTGAACCTCTGGTGAGCTAGTGAACCTCTGGTGAGCTGGTGAACCTCTGGTGAGCTAGTGAACCTCTGGTAAGCTAGTGAACCTCTGGTGAGCTAGTGAACCTCTGGTAAGCTAGTGAACCTCTGGTGAGCTAGTGAACCTCTGGTGAGCTAGTAAACCTCTGGTGAGCTGGTGAACCTCTGGTGAGCTGGTGAACCTCTGGTGAGCTAGTGAACCTCTGGTAAGCTAGTGAACCTCTGGTGAGCTAGTGAACCTCTGGTAAGCTAGTGAACCTCTGGTGAGCTAATGAACATCTGGTGAGCTAGTGAACCTCTGGTAAGCTAGTGAACCTCTGGTAAGCTAGTGAACCTCTGGTGAGCTGGTGAACCTCTGGTGAGCTAGTGAACCTCTGGTGAGCTGGTGAACCTCTGGTGAGCTAGTGAACCTCTGGTGAGCTGGTGAACCTCTGGTGAGCTGGTGAACCTCTGGTGAGCTAGTGAACCTCTGGTGAGCTGGTGAACCTCTGGTGAGCTAGTGAACCTCTGGTGAGCTGGTGAACCTCTGGTGAGCTAGTGAACCTCTGGTAAGCTAGTGAATCTCTGGTGAGCTGGAGAACCTCTGGAGAGCTGGTGAACTACTGGTGAGCTGGTGAATCACTAGTGAACCTCTGGTGAGCTAGTGAACTTCTGGTGAGTTTGTGAAGCGCTGGAGAGCTAGTGAACCTCTGGGAGCTAGTCAAGCTCTGCTGAGCTAGTGAAAGATTCTGGTAAGTTTGTGTACAACTGCTATAAACTAACTTTACTGCTGTATGTAAACTTATGGTGAGCTATTCAACCTCTGATGAGCTAGTGAACCGCTGGTGATCCTCTGTGGAGCTTGTGAAGCGCTGGTGAACCTCTGGTGAGCTAGTAAACCTCTTGTGAGCTAGTGAATTTTTCGAGATCTAGTAAATCTATGGTGAGAAAGTAAACCTCTGATGATCTGGTGATCCTCTGATGATCTAGTGATGTTTGGTGAGCTAGAGAACCTGTGATTAGTCAGTAAACTTCTGGTGAGCCAGAGAATGCCACTTGAGCTAGAGAATCTATATTGAACTAGTGAACCTCTGGCATGCTGATAAATGTCTTGTGAGATAGTAAACTTGTGACGAGCCAGAGATAGTCATGGGGATTTTTTTCAAGTATCGAGCAAATAGTTTTGGAAAATTTAGAGAGGATATCTCGAGAAATTGATAACTTTCTAGATAAATTATGTGATTCCGGGAAACAATTCACTGATAGGGAATCCGCAAAAATACTGGAGAATTTGCCGTAAAATCCAAAAATATTTGTCAGCTTGGCTGAATATTATCTACCAGGGTGGAATATTATCGGGCCAAAACTATAGCTGGGTCAGAAAGAGGTTTCAGTACAGAAGACTGTCTGTAGATGCTAATATTGCCTTTACAAAGAGGTTGCAGATATTGAACGCCAAGGTTCAACGAGAATTACAATTGAAGGGTGATGTGAATGAATATAAATGCAATGGCATACTCAAGTTCGCATTGGTGGCTCTTGAGGAGAGAGAGAGAGACTCTCACTGCATGAGTTCATGCAAATCTCAATGTACATTTTTTGGATGATGAAGTAAAACTGCTTTCGTAAAAGATGGCTTTTTCGGAGAATGCTCTTCGAGTAGCTGAGAGCAAACGATATAAGTTGTCTGCGGAAATAATAAAAAATTCAAAAATTAGTAGTAGTAGACCCCATTACTAAAGTCAAAATTCTTGGTCGATGAACAAGAATCAAATCCTAGAGACTAACAAGGACTGGTGTCAACCACTGCAGATTCCAAGTGGGAAAACACAGAAGTCGAAAATAAACTGTTCGCCTACAAGATGAAGACGAAAAAGGATGACCATCTGCTTTCCTGGAATAATAAGATGCTGAATGAAGCTCAAGTTGTTAGGAAGATGAAGATGTCTAGTGGAAGTGGTGTAGCGAGAAAAAGACTGGACGGAGGGACAGGAAATTGTGAACGCTTGTAACGCTAATACGATAAACTTTTCAAGGTCAGATGCTACTGCCAGAGAAGCATGATATCTCTGGCCACAAAAAGGAATTCAGCCTGAAAATTGAAGCCAAGGCAGACAAAGGAGGTGGGACCGACTGGAAAGATGGAGGAACTTTTTGGACGCTATAAATAAACTTCCTGACGGATATTTGAAAATGTTTTTAGAACAATAGAGAGAAAGAGAGAGATTAGCGAGGCTACTTAGTATAGAAGAGGGATATATCTCGTTAAACAGGGATCTCTTTAAAATATTCCACATTAAGTAGGATAAGAAAATGTGGTGAGCAGAACTTCAAGTCTTTTATAGATCCCGGTTTTCAGCCTCCGTTCCAGTCACATTTTTGTTTGACTTTTATTTCTCGTTAAATTTTATTATTTTTTTTCTTTTAAAGCAGTAGATTCATTCGAATTTTTATAAATTGTAGCAAAACTTCTGAGTATCTCCAAAGAGATCTGAGGATATTGAAGTCAGTAATGTCCTTGAATCTAGGAATATGGATGATGGCCTCCGTTTAAAATCCATTTTCTCTTGGTTTCTCTTAAAAATTACCCTTAAAAAATTGACTAGATCTTTCGGTAGGAGAAATCTTTCAGATTTTAAAGCAGTAGATTCATTCGAATTTTTATAAATTGCAGCAAAATTTCTGAGTGTATCCAAAGTGATCTATATATAATGAAGTCAGTAGTATCGTTGAATCTAGGTATCTGGATTATAGCCTCCGTTTAACATCCATTTTTAATGGTTTCTCTTAAATTTTCCTTCAACATTTTTTAGGTTTTTGGGCAGCGAAAACTTTTTAGTTTTTAAAGCAGTAGATTCATTCGAATTTTTATAAACTATCCGAAACTTACCGAATACCTCCAAGTGATTTATAAATTGATATAAAACTTCTATAGCAAGTTTTTTGTTGAGGACTTTCGGAGAAGAACTTATGTTTATGGCAAACGTTTTCCTTGAATTCTGAACGCTGGAACGATAAACTACCCAAGGTCTGTAAGATGGCACTGCCAGAAAAAATGACATCATTGGCCACTGAAAAGAATTCAGCCTGAAAATTGAAGCCAAATTAACTAGGTTTCCGAGCAGCGGATTTTTTTTAGTTTTTAAAGCAGTAGATTCATTCGAATTTTTATAAACTATCCGAAACTTACCGAATATCTCCAAGTGATTTAAGAATTGATATAAAACTTCTATGGCAAATTTTTTGTTGAGAACTTTCGGAGAAGGACTTCTCTTTATGGAAAACTTTCATTGAGATTTGTTTTCTAGGCATAATCGGATTTTTTACCCCAAGTATTGAATTTATCCCATTAATTTCCATAATATGACAAAATCTCCTTAATTTCTTTCTAAAAAAAATAATAAATTATTTTAAGGCTAGAAATGTTGAAAAGAACACGTCATCCTTGGGCTATTGATGGCTGGAATGGGTGTCCATTATTTTCCCATAGACATTGTAGTTTAATTGCCGGTCAGCTAAGATTTAGTAGGCCCAATGAGAGTCATAAAAAACCATGGCCATGAAATCATTCGAACGATGATGGCACAAACATTTTTGGCTTATTTTAAAAAAGGCAACGTGAAAGCTAAGTCGACGGAGAAAAACAAATTTTTCCATTCAAATGGCTTGTCCTGCCAGTAATCTCGAGGATATCTCCTCAATGGATTTGGAGGAAATTCCGGCGGCCAAAGACAAGACATCTGAGACGCTCGATAAGAAATCACTTAGCCTAAGTCTCAAAGAAATCTATGAAGAATTTTGTTCGAATACTTCCATACATGGCTTCCAGTATTTTGGTCAAAGACGTCAGAGAAAAGAGGTTGGATTCTGGATTATTGTCTTCATTATAACCATCTACTTGTGCACTTCGATTATTGTGAAAATCTATATGAAATGGTGTGAAACGCCGGTAATTGTGAGCTTTTCGGAAAAATCAACACCCATTTGGAGTATTCCATTTCCGGCCATAACCATTTGTCCGGAGACGAAGAGGGCACTGAAGGAGAAGGGTGAGTAGAAGATAATTTTAATTATTCTTATTTTTATTATTGAAAATAATTCGATTTCCCTTGCAGACAAGGATTATGGCCATTTGCTGGCTAGTCTCCAAAGCTATGCAGCCGCAGGACAAACCTTAAGCTCCAACTTCTCCCTGAAAGAGCTACATGAAACCTTGACCCTAATGCATATATGTCGCTCCGAAATTGATCAATTTTATGAAATACCCAAACTCAATCTCGAACCCTTTGATTATTTCGAAACCATGGATGGGATGTTACCTCCCATGGCAAGCTATTTGGTTTTGTGCAAATGGTTTGGCAAATTCGAAAATTGCCAAAATTTGTTTAGCAAAGTTTATACAGATGGCGGTATTTGCTATACATTTAATAGCTTGAAGGCTCAGGACTTATTTCGATCCGAGGTGGTGCAACATCAAATTTCCGAAAAAGAACGGAATGATTCCAGAATATTAAATTGGTCCCTGGAGGAGGGCTATGCCTCAGATGTGGATTTGTTGACCTATCCAGCGCGAGTTTTAAGTTCCGGCTCCGATGCTGGATTTCAAATATATCTACAAAGTTTTCCCCAGGAGTTGGATTACACCTGCAACGGAGCGGTCCAGGGCTTTAAAATTTTGCTACACTCCCCTGATGCCACACCCTCGGTGGCCAAGCATTTTGTGCGCATCTCCGGGGATAAAGAAATCCTTATTGCCGTGAAACCCAAAATGATAATAACTTCCAAGGATATCTCCGCCTATGACCCGGATAGAAGGAGGTGCTTTTTGAACAAGGAAAGACAATTGCGATTCTATAAAGTCTATAGCCAGGATAACTGTGAAAGGGAGTGCCTAAGTAATTTCACTTACTCCCAATGTGGTTGTGTGCGTTTCTCTATGCCACGTTTCCCGGAAATGGAGATATGCGGAGAGGATAAAATCAAGTGTTATCGCAAGGCCAAGGAACAATTGAGGCTGCAACAATTTTCCGAGGGCCTTAAGAAAGCCAATGGTCCTTCTATGGCTGATTGTAATTGTATGCCGGCTTGTACCTCTCTGGACTATGATACGGAAATATCGGAGGGAATTTTTGATGTTGAAAGTACCCAAAGGGCGTTCAATGTCACCAATTTGTTTACGGGCAAGGTATCGCTGGTGGAAATCTATTTTAAAGAAAATCAATTTATTACTTCGAGACGCTCGGAGCTGTATGGGGTCTCTGATTTATTGGCAAATTTTGGTGGTGTATTTGGTCTATTTATGGGTATATCTATACTAAGTGTTGTGGAGTTGTTTTATCATTGCACCTTGCGTTTGTGGTCCAACATGACCCTGTCGAGTAGGGTGAATTAGATTTTTAAGGATAGGTTTTTTTGGATTGAAAAATTAATAAAAAATTGGGAAAGTAATGAATTAATGTTTTCTCTTGGAAGGAATTCTTCAGGTTCAGATATCTATTTTTATCCACAGAAAAGGAAATGAGGATTAATTGTTTCCACAGTTCTATAGAAAAAAATTCAGTTCTCAGGTCTGGGGAATTTTATTATTTTTTCTGTGGATAACAATTTTCTTTCTAAGGAAACAAAATTGGTTTCCAAGAACTGAAGATATTTTTCCAGAATCAGCTATATTGAAAAAATTACATTACATATTTCTGGAGCATTATAAAAGCAGTAGAGTCATTCGAATAATATAATAAATATACATACCAATGCTTGGGCGCCACATTATAAAATTGTTTTTTTTTTTTACTTTTTCAGCACCCTATTGGTTCTACAACGCATTCAATGAATATGGTTTCCCAAAACTCCTTAGTCTTATTTCCTTTAAAGATATTGCGAGCAATTTTGCCAGCAAAATTTCAGTCTCTTTAATGCCTACATATTCCGGTGCATCCAAACTTTGAGGCAAATAGCAAATGGTTGTTTTTCGGTACAAAAATGTGCAATTTTTTTGCCTAACTGCATCAAGAAAAATGTCATTTGACATCCTTGGTGGTAGACATTCTAATTAACACGTGGATGACTCAGGGCAACCATTAGGCATGAAATAATATCATTAAGTACACTTATACCCTATATAGCTTCGTTAGCTATCAACACTTGAGGATGCATGTGGATAAAGCTGGTAAATCGAGGCATTGGTGTATTTCAAAACTATAAAATAGCCAAGAATATTTAATAGCACTTTTAGTTTGAGACGACAGCAACATGAAAGCAAGTTCACAACGGCGAAAGGAGACCACGGATGCAACAGGTTCCCATGACGCGGTCATAGCTCCAGAACCATCGCCAGGGATTAAGGAGAGAAAATCTCTAAAGAAAAACCTGAAAGAAATCTATGAAGAATTCTGTTCCAACACCTCGATACATGGCTTCCAGTATTTTGGCCAGCAACGTCCTCGCAGTGAAATCATATTTTGGATTATCGTCATTATTGTTACTCTCTTCTGTTGCATTTCCATTATTGTGAAGGTCTACGTGAAATGGCATGAAACTCCAGAGATTGTAACATTTTCAGAGCAGTCCACCCCGGTTTGGAATATACCCTTTCCTAGGTTGACTATATGTCCGGAGACCAAGAGGGCATTGAAAAAGAATGGTAAGTATTTTAGAGAAAATTATTTCTCTGAAAAAATTACGCTTCAAAAACTGAAAAAATTTTTCTATTGAAAAATTAAATTTTCGGAACTTAGAACCTTTCACTGTTATCTGGAGTAGATTTAAAGCAGTAGAGTCATTCGAGTGTTTTTCAAATTTTATTAGAACATTTTTTGAAGCAAAAAATTAAAGCTCAGTAACGAAGATTAAATCCAAGAACTGGGGTGTATTTTTTCCTTAGGAAAAATTTAGGCCTCTGGCCTAGAAAAATCTCTTTCTTTTACATGAAAGCCTCCAACCGAGGGTTTCTCTATAGGACCAAATAATAACTCAGGAATAAGATAGGAATTATATTTTCTATTAAAAAATATAGAGAAGCCTTAGCGACTGAAGATTATTTTTGTTGGTTTGTTTTCTTCTAAAGCAGTAGAATCATTCGAATCTTATTCAAACTTTAATAAGTATTTCTAGTAAAAAATTAAATTTCAGGGCACGGGATTAAAATGGTGAACTAAGAAGTTTTTTGGATAGGAAAAAATCAAGCTTCTAGGTTAGGAATTATTTCCTAATTAAATGCTATTGAGAAATCAAACGTCTGAGGAGATATAAATTACCCTGAGTATTTTTAAAGCAGTGGAGTCATTCGAATCTTATTCAAAATTTATTAGGTATTTCTAGTAAAAAATCAATATTTATCTCTTATAATATTTCTCTTCTTTAAATATTTCTTCGGAAACTAGGAAGTTTTCCTCATAGACAACTATAATTACTCAGGACTCGAAGAACTTTATTTCAATTGAATAATCAAACGTCTGAGCGGATTTAAATTACCCTGAGCACTTTTAAAGCAGTAGAGTCATTCGAATTTTTTAAGCAGTGGAGTCATTCGAATCCTATTCAAAATTAAATACATAGGTATTCTAGTAAAAAAATAAACTTAAGGACCCGGGATTAAAATCATGAACTAAGGATTTTTTTTGGGTTAGGAAAAAAATTAAACATCTGGATGAGAAATTATTTTCTCTTTAAATATTTCTTGGGAAACTGGGAAGTTTTCCCATAGACAACACTCAGGACCCGCAGAACTTTATTTCTATTGAGAGATCAAACGTCTGAGGAGATATAATTTACCCTGAGCACTTTTAAAGCAGTAGAGTCATTCGAATCTTATTCAAAATTTAATAGGTATTTCTAGTAAAAAATTAAACTTCGGGGCACGGTAAAAAAATCTTAAACTGAGGATTTTTTTGGATTAGGAAAAAATCAAACTTCTGGACGGGAAATTATTTTCTCTTTAAATATTTCTTCGGAAACTGGGAAGTTTTCCTCATAGATAACTATAATTACTCAGGACCCGAAGAACTTTATTTCTATTGAATAATCAAACATCTGAGGGGATTTGAATTACCCTGAGCACTTTTAAAGCAGTAGAGACATTCGAATCTAATTCAAAATTTAAAAGGTATTTCTAGTAAAAATTCAAACTTTAGGGTTCGGCATTAAAATCATGAATTAAGGATTTTTTGGGTTAGGAAAAAAATCAAACTTCTGGATAAGAAATTATTTTCTCTTTAAATATTTCTTCGGAAACTGGGAATTTTCCCCCCATAGACATGTATATTTACTCAGGACCCCAAGAACTTTATTTCTATTGAAAAATCAAACGTCTGAGCGGATTTAAATTATCCTGAGCACTTTTAAAGCAGTAGAGTCATTCGAATCTTTTTTAAAATTTGAAAGGTTTTTCTAGTATAAATTTAAACTTCGGGGCACGGGATTAAAATCGTAAATTGAGTATTTTTTTGGGTTAGAAAAAAAATCAAACTTCTGGATAAGAAATAATTTTCTCTTTAAATATTTCTTCAGAGACTGGGAAGTTTTTGCTAAAGCCAAGTATAATTACACAGGAGCCGAAGAATTTTATTTATATTGAATATTCAAACGTCTGAGGGGATTTAAATTACCCTGAGCACTTTTAAAGCAGTAGAGTCATTCGAATCTTTTTTAAAATTTGATAGTTTTTTCTAGTAAAAATTTAAACTTCGGGGCACGGTATTAAAATCGTAAACTGAGGATTTTTTTTGGGTTAGGAAGAAAATCAAACTTCTGGATAAGAAATTATTTTCTTTTTTAATATCTCTTCGGGAACTGAAAAGTTTTTCCCATAGACAACTATAAGTACTCAGGTACCGAAGAACTTTACTTCTATTGAAAAATCAAACGTCTGAGGAGATATAATTTACGCTGAGATTTTTAAAGCAGTAGCATCATTCGAATCTTATTCAAAATTTAATAGGTATTTCTAGTAAAAAATTAAACTTTTGAGCCCGGGATTAAAATCATGAACTAAGGATTTTTGGTTTAGAAAAAAAAAAATCGAACTTCTGAATAAGAAATTATTTTCTCTTTAAATATCTCTCCGGGAACTGAAAAGTATTTCCCATAGACAACTATGATTACTCAGGAGCCGAAGAACTTTATTTCTATTTAATAATCAAATGTCTCAGGGGATTTAATTTACCCATAGCATTTTTAAAGCAGTAGAATCATTTGAATTTTATTCAAAATTTAATAGGTATTTCTAGTAAAAAATTAAACTTTGTTCGGTTTCGGGATTAAAATCATGAACTAAGGAATTTTTGGATTAGGAAAAAAACAAACATCTGTATAAGAAATTATTTTCTCTTTAAATATCTCTTCGGGAACTGAAAATTTTTTCCATAGACCACTATAAGTACTTAGGTACCGAAGAACTTTACTTCTATTGAAAAATTAAACGTCTGAGGGGATTTAAATTACCCAGAGCACTTTTAAAGCAGTAGAGACATTCGAATCTTTTTTAAAATTTGATAGGTTTTTCTAGTAAAAAATCAAATTTCGGGGCACGGGATTAAAATCGTAAACCGAGGATTTTTTTTGGGTTGGGGAAAAAATCAAACTTCGGGATAAGAAATTATTTTCTCTTTAAATATCTCTTCGGGAACTGAAAAGTTTTTTCCCATAGACAACTATAAGTACTCAGGGCCCGAAGAACTTTATTTCTATTGAGAAATCAAACGTCTGATGGGATTTAAATTACCCTGAGCACTTTTAAAGCAGAAGAATCATTCGAATTTTATTCAAAATTTAATAGGTATTTCTAGTAAAAAAATCAAATTTCGGGGCACGGGATTAAAATCGTAAACCGAGGATTTTTTTTGGGTTAGGAAAAAAATAGAACTTATGGATAAGAAATTATTTTTTCTTTAAATGTCTCTTCGGGAACTGGGAAGTGTTTCCCATATACAACTATAATTACTCCGGACCCGAATAACTTTATTTCTATTGAATAATAAATGACTGAGGGGATTTAAATTACCCTGAGTACTTTTAAAGCAGTAGAGTCACCCGAATTTTATTCCAAATTTGATAGGTTTTTTTTTTAATAAAAATTTAAACTTCAAGGCCCGGGATTAAAATCGTGATATTTTTTTTGGGTTAGGAAGAAAGTAAAACTTCTGGATAAGAAATTATTTTCTCTTTAAATATTTCTTCGGAAAGCTGGGAAGTATTCCCATAGGCAATTATAATTACTCAGGAGCCGAAGAATTTTATTTATATTGAATATTCAAAGGTCTGAGGGGATTTACATTACCCTGAGCACTTTTAAAGCAGTAGAGTCATTCGAATCTTATTCAAAATATACTAAGTATTTTTATAGTAAAGTATTAAACCACAAAGGCCAAGATTGGAATCGTGGACTAAGAAATGTTATAGGAAACAATAAAGCTTCCGGATTAGGAATTATTTTCTATTTAAATATTTTTTTGGGAACTGAGAAGCTTTTCCCCTACACAAAAATAATAACTCAGGAGCCGAAGGACCTTATTTCTGTTGAATTATCAAACGTCTGAGGGTTTTTAATCTGCCTTGTGTATTTTTAAAGCAGTAGAGCCATTCGAATATTAATCAAAAATTCTCTTTACTTCTCTTTCAGATTCAAGCTATGTTGAGTTGGTGCAATCCTTGTATTCCTACATAGACGATGATAGCTTTCAATTTTTCCCAAACTTTACTCGTTCGGAACATGAGAATACCTTGACTTTGATGCATGTTTGTCAGACGGAGGAATTCGGTACTTTCTTCTCCAAACCAGCAGATCGGAATCCCATTGATTACTTGAAAAATCTCAACGATTTGTTACCGGGCTTTGAGAGATATTTTCTCACATGTCAATGGTTTGGCCGGAGCATGTCCTGTGAGAAATTGCTGACCAAAGTCTATACAGATGAGGGTATCTGCTATGCTTTTAATAGTCTGAAAGCCAATGATTTGTATCGTGATCAAGTTATGCGTTCTCAGATGAGAGAAGAAAGTCCGAATAAAAGTGAGGATGCGTTGGCATGGTCACTGGAAAAGGGTTATGCAGTGGACAGTGATTTTCAAACCTACCCCATGAGGGCTTTGAGTTCAGGTTCCAAAGCTGGATTTCAAATATTTCTACAAAGCTTTCCCAATGAGACGGATTTTACGTGTACCGGTCCAACACAGGGTTTCAAGATCATGCTTAACTCACCCGATGATGTACCCTCGGTGGAGAAGCATTTTGTCTGGGTGCCTATGGATAGGGACATTATGGTGGCCGTAAAACCCACAATGATTACCACCTCAGCGGATGTGAAAGCCTATCGGCCAGAGAAAAGACGTTGCTATTTCCAGCAGGATCGCCAGCTGAGATTCTATAAAATCTACACCCAGAGGAATTGTGAAAGGGAGTGTGTAACAAATTTCACCTATCACAAATGTGGCTGTGTAAAGTTTTCCATGCCACGCACTGCCGATATGCCCATATGTGGCGAGCATAAAATCCTATGTTATCAAAATGCCCGCAATACATTACTGTGGCAGCAGTTTAAAGAGGGACTCTCACATTCGAAACGGGTCAGAGGTTGCAATTGCATGCCCGGATGTACGTCGTTGGAATATGAGACGGAAATCTCCGAAGGCAGTTTTGATTTGGAAAATACTCTACGAGCTTACGATGACTATGATAGGTATTTTGAATTGTATCCTGGTGGCAGGATGTCCTTGGTGACCATTTATTTTAAGGATAATCAATTTATTACTTCACGACGTTCGGAGTTGTATGGCGTTACGGAGTTGATGGCAAATTTTGGTGGCGTTTTGGGTCTATTTATGGGTGTCTCTCTGCTGAGTGTGGTTGAGATAATGTATCATTGTTCGCTGCGTTTGTGGTCCAATGTGAGACGTGGTGAGGAGAAGGGAAATTAGAAGGGGATTGCTTTGGAAATATAAAAATAAACTATTGAAAATTGTTTTAATTTGGGAGGGTAGTCTGTCAGAATTATGGCAATGGGTCACTTTCCGAAACTGAATAGAGGATCGCAAAGTTTCTGACTCAAGAGTAAAATCTTAAAGCGGCGGTACTTCCATGCAAAATGGTTAAATTAATTCTATTTTAACATTAGTGCTAAGAACCCACTCAAATATTCCGCAAGGCATTGCTGAGAGAAACACAAATATTCTCTGACTCAGAGATTTGCAAAACTGTCGAAGAACGTACTTTGGCGTCATGGGATATACGCATATTCTCTTTTCTCTCCTCTCGGAGAATTCACCATCAAAAATCTTCGTCAACGAATTGTCAGTTGCGCTCAAACACTCTCCCTCTCAATTTAGCCATGCACATCATTGTCTGTGCCATAAATGGTGGGAGAGAAGAAAACCGAAAAACTTCTCTGAGAAGCCAGAGAAAAAAAATCACCCAGCCGAGTAAGTTTGAGTATAGAACTATAAAGAAGAATATCCGTAGAAGTAGTTTTAAAGCAGTAGAGTCATTCGAATTTTAAATTTAATTTGGCTTTTCTTCAGTGGTAAAGAAACATCGGACCTCCTTGACATATTTGTTTAACTGGAATAGGGAGAATACAACTACTTGAAAAAAAATATATAACTATTTGAAAAATATTATATTATGGATTAAAAAAAAAAAACATTTTTTCTTCAATCTGGAATATGTTGCCTACATACCGACTGGATCCTGCAAGTTAAAAAATAAAATATGGCGGAGGACAAAATTGATTTTAAATACATAACTTGCGTGAATCAATCGAAGAGACTTTGGTCAGGATCAAAAATCATTCCTCAGAAACTGTGGGTTTCTTTTTAGCGTGTCGAGTTTTAAAGCAGTAGAGTCATTTGAATGTTATCCAATTTAATTTCACTTCTCTTCGATGATACCGGAAATGAGCCCTGTGGAAATGAGCCCTACCTGCATGGTGTATAAATCAATCGACTTCAGCCGTATAGAAAATCTGCTAGAGATCTTGGTTTCCTAGAATTAAAGAAAAAATTAGTAAATTATGCTTCGTACTCCAAACTTATTCCTCGACAAAAGAAGAGGATCCTCTCCACATAGATTAGCAACTTCTCTTCTATCATCGAACTTTTGGAATACCCACCTAATGTTAGAATCCCCCTTGGATCCACAAGGTAGGAGCAGATGAGCTAAAATTGGAGGAGTAAGACTTTTTGAAATGAGAATTTAAGAAAAGTGTTTCAAAAGGTAGAACCCTCTTCATTTACCTACCAACTGGATTGCGTATGAATCAATCGAATTTAGCCGCATAGATAATTGGTTTCCTAGACATAATTGAATCCTAAGAGAAAAAAAAAATGGTTAAACAAAGTACTCGTACTCGAAACTTCCTTACGAGGATCTTCTCTACAGAGATTACCAACTTCTCTTCTATCATCGAAGGTTTGGAATACCCATTTTATATAATCCCATTCATTAGGTATCGCAATATTAAGTATAAAATCGAAGTTTTTAATAGTGGGTAAAGGTGCAATAGAGGACGTAATATTAGAATCCCTTTTTGATACACAAGGTAGGAGCAGCTGAGCCAAAATTGGAGGAGTAAAACTTTTTAACATGAGAATTTATGAAAAGTATTCCAAAAGGCAAAACCCTGCTCATTTATCTACCAACCGGATAGCATATGAATCTATCGACTTCAGCCGTATAGATAATTTGTTAGTGCTCTTGGTTTCCTAGACATAATTGAATCCTAAGAGATAAAAATTATTTAATCAAAACGTCGTACACGAAACTTAGTGGGTGACAATAGAAGTGGATCTCCTCTACATAGATTACCAACTTTTCTTCTATCCTCGAAGGTTTAGAATACCCATGTTATATAATCCCATCCATTAGGTATCGCAATATTATGTAAAAAAATCTAAGTTTTCAATTGTAGGTGAAGGTACAATAAAGGACCCCAAGGTATGTACAGCTGAGCCCAAAATTGGAGGAGAAAAACTTTTTAACATGGGAATTTAAGAAAAGTATTCCAAAAGGCAGAACCCAGCTCATTTAACGACCAACTGGATGGTGTACGAATCAATCGAATTCAACCGTATAGATAATCTTGGTTTCCTAGACATAATTGAATTCTAAGAGGAAAAATATAGTCAAATAATGATTCGTACTCCAAACTTATTCCTCCACAAAAGAAGAGGATCTTCTCTACATAGATTACCAACCTCTCTTCTATCATCGAAGGTTTGGAATACCCATGTTATATAATCCCATCCATTAGGTATCGCAATATTATGTATAAAATCTAAGTTTTCAATAGTTGGTAAAGGTGCAATAAAGGACCTTATATTAGAATCCCCTTGGATTCACTAGGTAAGTGCAGCTGGGCCAAAGTTAGAGGAGTAAAACTTTCTAACATGAGAAGAAATTTTCTATAGACACTTTTTTACATAAAACAAAAGTTTATACGGCAGATTTTATAATGTCGAACCTCGAAATTTGAGAGCTATGATATTTTCAGAGAATCAAATGTAGGAACCTAAGACAAAAACCTCATGAACTATGGATGCTTGTTTCAATTCAAAGTAGTTCGGATGTCGGGGAGAAGTAATGAACAATTCAATTGACATTCGAATAACTCTACTGCTTTAAAACTGCCCGAGGTTAAGTTTTTCCAATTCCTAAAGCATGGCTTCCTACAAAAAATCTGTAAGTTAGTTATTTCCATATTTCAGATAATAAAATTTAAGGATCTGACAAAGAAAATTTCATGATTAAGATTGCTTGTTTTAATTCAAATTAGTTCGAATCTGGATTAATATTCGAATGACTCTACTGCTTTAAAAATGCCGGAGGTTAATTTTTTACCAATTTCTGAAGCATGGTTTCCTATTGAAAATTCAAAGAAGTGAGAATCTGAAGGAGAAGTGGAAAAAACCCGTGATTAACATTCGAATGACTCTACTGCTTTAAAAATGTCCGTAATTACATTTCTCTAATACCTGGAGAAGGGTTTCCCATACTTACTGCGCTCACATTGCCTATTTCAATATTCATGGAGAACTCTCTCTCTCTCTCTTGATTGTTCGTTTTTTTCTTTGCCTCTCAGTTGCAGTTCAGAGAATCGATTGAAAATAGCTACCATTTTTTTCAGGTTAAGAACCCATACCCCGCTCCCACCAAAACACTTATTAATAATTTATTTATTTTTATTTTCAAACCCATACCCTTTCCCCCTTACTAATTTTCCTTCCCTTCCCCCCGCCTCATATTCGACCACAAACGCAGCGAACAATGATAGATTATCTCCACCACACTCAGCAGAGAGACACCCATAAATAGACCCAAAACACCACCAAAATTTGCCATCAACTCCGTAACGCCATACAACTCCGAACGTCTCGACGTAATAAATTGATTATCTTTAAAATAGATGGTCACCAAGGACATCCTACCACCAGGATACAAGGCAAAATAATCATCATAGTTATCGAAAGCTCTTAGAGTATTTTCCAAATCAAAACTGCCTTCGGAAATTTCCGTCTCATATTCCAACGACGTACATCCGGGCATGCAATTGCAACCACTGGCACTCTGCGAATGTGAGAGACCCTCTTTAAATTGTTGTAGCAATAAACGATCTCGGGCACCCTTATAACACATAAGTTTATCCTCACCACATATGGGCATATCGGCCGTGCGGGGCATGGAAAACTTAACACAACCACATTCGTGATAGGTGAAATTCGTGACACACTCGCGTTCACAGTTCCTTTGGGTGTAGATTTTATAGAACCTCAGCTGGCGATCCTGTTTGAGATAGCAACGCCTTTTCTCCGGCCGATAGGCTTCAATGTTCGATGAGGTGGTAATCATTGTCGGCTTAACGGCCACCATAATTTCCTTGTCCATTGAGACCCGGACAAAATGCTTCTCCACCGAGGGTACATCATCGGGTGAATTAAGCATAATCTTGAAACCCTGTGTCGGACCGGTACATGTAAAATCCGTCTCATTGGCAAAGCTTTGTAGAAATATTTGAAATCCAGCTGTGGACCCTGAACTCAACACCCTCATGGGGTAGGTATGGATATCACTGCCTGGGGCATAACCTTTTTCCAAGGACCATGCCAGCGCATCCTCACTCTTGTTGGCCCTTTCTTCTCTCATCTGAGAACGCATAACTTCATCACGATACAAATCATGAGCTTTCAGGCTATTAAAAGCATAACAAATACCCTCATCAGTATAGACTTTGCGCAGCAGTTCCTTACATGGCATCTTCTGGCCAAACCATTGACATGTAAAGAAATATTTCTCAAAACCCGGTAACATATTATTCAGATTCTGCACATAGTCAATTGTAGTCGTATCATTTGACTTGGGTATACTCAGTATACCCTCTATTCCCGTCTGACAAACATGCATTAATGTTAGGGTGTCTTCATGTTCCGAACGGGTAAAATTTGTTGAAAACTCTTTGGTTTCTTGATCTATATATGAGCCCAAAGTTTGTATCAGCTCAAAGTAGTTTGAATCTGGAAGAAGAAGTAAAGAAAATGTTGATTAATATTCGAATGACTCCACTGCTTTAAAAATGCTCAAGGTGAATTAAAAGGCTTCAGAGGTTTGATTTTTTAATTGAAAAAAAGGCTTCCGATCCTAAGTTATTCTTGTCTAAAGGAAAAACTTTTCCGTTCCCAATGAAATATTTAAATGGAAAATAATTCCTAATCCAGAAGCCTGATTTTTTTCCTAGACCAAAAAACTCCTTAGTTCCCGATTTTAGTCTCGGCCTTTGAGGTTTAATTTTTTACTATAAAATGCTTAGTAAAATTTGAATAAGATTCGAATGACTCTACTGCTTTAAAAGATAACAAGGCCACATAGAAAACTCTCAGTCCCTAAGGATTGTTTATTTTTTTATTACAGGAGACAAGTCCGATCCTCTTCCTAAAAAAAATTCCTTAGCACCAATTTGAAGCCTTTGTCCTTGGAGTTTGAATTTTGTGCTGTAAATAATTTTCATTAAAATTTGGATACACTGCTTTAAAACTATTAAAGCTACCAGAAGAAAATTTTGTTTAGGGAATTGACCAAGATCTGTAGGACCATGAGAGGGAGTTTTTCACATAGAAAAAATCTTCCGTTTCTGGATTATAATTTTTTTCTTTAGAAAAAAAGCATCGGTTGGGATTGTTTCATATAAATAAAGGAGCAAGTCTCCATATCCAATGACTTAAATTTTTCCTTAGAAAAAATAAATACACCCTAGTTCTGGTATTTAAAATTCGGCTTTGAGGTTTGATTTTTTGCTGCAAAAAATGGAAATAAATTTGATTAGGATTCGAATGACTCTACTGCTTTAAAAGAAAACAAACCAAACCTAAACCCAAGATAATATTTTCTAATCCAGACTCAGACTTTGAAGGTTTGTAGGTCTTCTTTTAGAAGTCCTTTAGGTCATCTAATTGAAGAAGTCTAGATCTCCTCATAGAATACCTGGAAGAACTTTAGGTCTTCTAAAATAATATCTATTGGTCTTCTCAAAGAATACCTGTTGGTTCTTCTAGAATATCTGTAAGTCTTCTCATAGAAGACCTCTGGGTCTTCTCACGCCTGCAGGTCTTCTCATAGAAGACCAAGAGGATGGCAGACCGGTAGGTCTCCTCATTGAAGACCTGTGTCTTCTCACAGAAAATTTCATCTTCCCCATTGAGGTTTAATATTTTGCTGCAAAAAAAAAATCCGATAAAATGTAAATAAAAATTCCAATGACTCTACTGCTTTAAAACTACTCCAGGTAAAAGTGAAAGGCTCTCAGTACCCTACCTCAACACCTCAGTACCAGTAGGTCTCCCACAGAGAATTTCATCTTTCCCATTGAGGTTTAATTTTTGGCTGCAAAAAATTCCAATAAATTTTAAATAAAATTCCAATGACTCTACTGCTTTAAAACTACTCCAGGTAACAGTAAAAGGCTCTCAGTACCCTACCTCAGGACCTCAGTGCCAGTAGGTCTTCTCACAGAAGACCTGTAGGTCTTCTCACAGAAGACCTGTAGGTCTTCTCACAGAAGACCTGTAGGTCTTCTCACAGAAGACCTGTAGGTCTTCTCACAGAAGACCTGTAGGTCTTCTCACAGAAGACCTGTAGGTAGGTCTTCTCATAGAAGGGCTGTAGGTAGGTCTTCTCATAGAAGGGCTGTAGGTAGGTCTTCTCATAGAAGAGCTGTAGGTCTTCTTATAGAAGACCTCTCTGGGTCTTCTCAGAGAAGACCTGTAGGTCTTCTCATAGAAGACCTGTAGGTCTACTCATAGAAGACCTGTAGGTCTACCCACAGAAATTTTCATCTTTCCCATTGAGGTTTTATATTTGGCTGCAAAAAATTCCAATAAAATTCCAATGACTCTACTGCTTTAAAACTACTCCAGCTAACAGTGAAAAGGCCCTCAGTACCCTAGAATTTAAGATTTCAATATAAAAAACCTCTTCCATTGCTGAAGCTTAAAATTTCCTTAACCAAAAAGTTATACCTAAAATACTCACCATTCACCTTCAATTCCCTCTTGGTCTCCGGACATATAGTCAGTCTGGGAAAGGGTATATTCCACACCGGCGTGGATTCCTCCGAAAACGTTACAATCACTGGCGTCTCATGCCATTTCACATAGATTTTCACAATTATGGAAATGCAAAAGTATAGGGTAATAATGAAAATGATAATCCAAAATATAATCTCTTTACGTGGCCTTTGCTGGCCAAAATACTGGAAGCCATGAATCGAAGTGTTGGAACAAAATTCATGATAGATTTCTTTTAAATTCTTCTTCAGAGATTTGCTCTTATTCCTTGGTGATTGTTCTGAACCTATGGCCGAATCATGGGAACCGGTTTCGTCAATGTTCTCCTTTTGCCGTTGTAAACTTATTGTCATGCTGCTGGTCGGGTGGCTCAAACTAAAAGTGACATCAACAAATTGTGGTCATTTTATAGTTTTTTAAAAACACTTAAGCCTCGTTTTACAAGGTTTCCAAAGGTAAACTTAAATGTTTGGGATTTTTAGGACACCATATGAGGCCTGAGTGTATTTGATGATATCATGCGATGTCTAATGGCTGTACTGAGCCACACAAGTGCTAATTTAAATATCTACCATCAAGAATGTCCAACGACATTTTTCTTGATGTAATCAAATAGAAAAAAATTGCATACTTTTCCTAACGAGACAATGAAAACAGCCATACCCGCAATATGACGCGGAGTGCATTGTATGGGTGCCAGGACATGCAGGTGCTAGGGGTAAAGATATACGTTTGAAGAACGCAAACTTGAGCGAAAATGTCCACTCGACTCATTGGAATAGTAAGGAGATTGGGGAAACCACAAATCTTCCATAGGTAGAATAAAACAAAAAATATGCTATTAAAAACAAACCTATTATCAGCTACTGGTCGCGATACGAAGCCCGTGAGAGAATATTAACATATCTTACAGTTAGTAACTAATTTAATTTGTAAAAGTTATTTTATTATTTGCCATTGAAAATTTGGCTTCCATTTATTTTTCATCCTTTTTTTGAATCCTTTGCTAAAAATGGTAAACAGTCATATATCCTAATTTTCCTATTTTGTAACTTTGGTTTAAACCCCCCCCCCCCCATACTGGAGGAACTCGTCGTATTCCAAGAGTTCATACAGAAATCGTTTTAGTTGAGACAGAAAGATAAAGTCTGCTGATTCTGTTTGATGCCCGATTAACTATTCTTGTATAACGAGAATTATATCTCAAAAACTATCAATTCTTGGTCTGTTCATAACTTTTAAAATTCGAAAAAAATCCAAAAATAGGAGATTTTTGCAGGTACTGGAACAGAGAGTTTACTTTAACCAAATGTATTTACTTAAAAAGTCTTCGGTCGGCACTGGGATGAGCTCATCTGGGATTACCAAAAAAGTGCTTTGAGAGAGGCTCTTGGTAGACCAGAGAAGAACTCTAGTCCTCAAATGCCAGCCTATAACTGCAGGAGACTGATTTAGCCCTTTTTTTTAAATGATTTAGCACTTTTTTAAACTTTTAAGGCATATTTATATCAACGAATGTTATTAAAACACTAAAATAATTTAATGATTGCTTATCATAAAAATGCGGCACTAATATAATCTTAACATCGTAGTCTCTCCTACATTGTAAGCCCTATGGTAAAGGAGAATGTTTATTTACTAATCTATTTTATACTGTAGCCATTAAGAATATAACGTATAATCTGACAATTAACAAGTAAAAAAACATTAAGTTCGGCCGGGCCAAACTTTTAATACCCTCCACCCTAGGGTAAAAGAACATTAGAAGAAATGTGGCAAAAAACATTAAAATGCCGAATATCGGGAGGTACCGTTATATAGGGGCTACACCAACACGTGCACCTATAATTACAATGTTTCGCCACACGAGCTAGGACCCATTATGACCCACAAATACCAACTTTTACACAAATCAGTGAAAAAATGTGGCATAAATCATCAAAATACCGAATATCGGGAGGTACCGTTATATGGGGACTATACCAGAACGTGGACCTATACATGCAATGTTTTGCCACACGCTCAGGGACCCGTTGTGACCTACAAATACCAATTTTTAGACAAATCCGTGAAAAAATGTGGCATAAATCATCAAAATACCGAATATCGGTAGGTACCGTTATATGGGGGCTATACCAAAACGTGAACCTATACATGCAATGTTTTGCCACACGCTCAGGGACCCGTCATGACCTACAAATACCAATTTTCAGATAAATCCGTGAAAAAATGTGGCATAAATCATCAAAATACCGAATATCGGGAGGTACCGTTATATGGGGACTATACCAGAACGTGGACCGATATATCTCATTTTCAATACCAACCATCCTAGGGACAATACACACACTAGTGCCAAATTTCAAAGGTCTACGTCAAATAATGTGGGCTCTATCGTGATTTCAACAGACAGACAGACAGACGGACATCGCTAAATCGTCTTAGAATTTTATGCTGATTATGAATATATATACTTTATGGGGTACGACGAATATTTAGAGGTGTTACAAACGGAATGACAAAGTTAATATACCCTCCTACCCATGGTGGAGGGTATAAAAATAAATAAATGGCAAATTCAAAATCAAATATCTGCAGGAGACCTTAATCAATGTTCCTACAGATTCCAACATACCGAACGGAATCGAGAATAATTTAAGTGAATAAAAACCTAATTATTAAAAACATTATAACCGATATATTTTACAAAAAAAATCTCATTAAAATTTGAAAAAGATTCGAATGAATCTACTGCTTTAAAACTGCTGAAACTAATAGAAAACAAGTTAAAAGGTATCAGCTGATTTTGCCGACAGCTATGATTATCTTCTGCTATGATTATTCAAATTATTGGCCCTCTATGGAGTAAGTTCCGCAGGAATGGACCAATATTGTCCATTTCGTATCGGACCTAAATAAATATAATAAAAATATTGCGACATGCTAGGTTTAGACTATAAAGACTACTTCCTTCATTTAATTTGAGATATGTGATAATTTTTAGAAAATGTTAAAATGTACGTGAGGTTCCAGAAATAGTCGATCGAGGTATTCCATTTTCATACTTCATGTAATACAGATAAAAAAATATTGGTTTGGGCAAAATTACAAGAAAATCGAACATTTCTTTCCATTCCTCTCATAAAATAAATTCCATATTCCTCTCAGGTTTCTGGTTGAGAGAAATTTGTAGATAAAGCAAGTCGCAAGTTATGACAGATAAAATTATTGAAAATTGTGACCCTTTGTGGCTGAGGTACCAGAACGAGTTCACAGTTACATACCATCTTCACAACAGATCTTGTGATAGCAATAATGTTTGTATGTGTGAAAATTAAAGAGAGAGTTCGATGCTTATTTCGCTTTCTTTGATCGTTTTGTTTTTCAAAATCTTGAACCCTGTGTGTGGGGGAGATACCAGAAGAAATGGTTCGATCTCTACCATCTTTATATTAGATCTTGTGTTGATGATGGAAATATTGAGATATGCCAAGTCAGGAATAATATCGGATGTTAATTTCGTGTTTTATGAGTTTCATTGATATTCAAAATGTTGACCCTTTGTGGTGGAGGTACCAGATAGAGTGGACCGTTATATTTCATCTTCACTGCAGATCTTGTCTTAGGAAAAATATTTGTAAGTGTGATATATAAAGAGAACCTAATACATATTTCGGTTTTTATTTACGTTTTGGTTATTCAAAACTTTGACCCTTTGTGGGGGAGGTACCAGAAGGAGTACACCAATATATCCCATCTTTACACCAGACCTTGGGTTAATACAAATATTGTGATGCGTGTAATTTGAAGGCAATCGGAGGCTTACATCATATTTTATATGAGTTATAACTTTTCAAAATGTTAACCCTATGTGGGCGAGGTACTTGATGGAGTTGAGCGATATTGTCCATTTTCGCACCAGACCTAGTACTGATGGAAATATCAGGATTTTCAAAGTTGGAGCAAAATCGGATTATCCATTCTCATTGTGTGCAGTAAAATATTTTTTTTTCTAAGTTTCGACGTTTTGTGGGGGAGGTACCAGAAGGAGTTGACCGATCTATGTTTGATTATAATTTTAGGATGTACCAAGTTTGGACTGAATCGCATACTCCCTTTGAGAGTTATCGTGCGCATCAGCCAAACAGATAGACAGACGGACGGACATCGCTAGATTGACTCCAAATGTCTTGAAACGAATTTCGTCCAAGGAGACCTAAGGTCTAAAACCATTATTTCGATGAGGCGCGTTTCTCTAGCCAAATGGCTGAGGGTATAACAAATGTTCGAATGACTCTACTGCTTTAAAACTGCTTTACTGGTTTTCCTAAGGAAAAACTCTCTGGCTCACGAATTTGACCTAAGTCCTTGCAGGTTCATTCTTTGCCAAACAAATATTTGCTGAATTTAAAAAAAAAAACTTTGAATGACCTGAGAGTAGCAGAAAAACAAATTTACAGGATTGATTTTCAGAAATATAATCTTCAGTTTCCAAGTTCTTATCTTTTTTAATGGGAGATTTCCCGAAGTGTTCCCACTTAAAAGTGAGATTTTTTCCTATAAAAATAATTCCCTAGTTCTCAAATCTAACCACATTTCCTGAGGCTTCATTTTCTATTCTAAAAAATTCTCAGCAAGGTTTTTTTTTCAGGTTCCATAGAAAATCTATGTCTTCGTATGCAATGTCCTTCGTCCTTCAGGACTTCATGATAAACTTCTGTGCAATTGGCATTCCCTAACAGACAATTAAACCCACTTTAATAAACACCATAAAACCTCAAGACCATAATTATCTTTATTTCATTGTTGACCAAACAGAGTTTGTGTGTCTGTCGATATGGTTAGCCGAAATTGAGGTGGTCAGTCGTAGGCAAGGTCTTAAATGATGGATGTGAGCAACTGGTTGTTAGTTTTCAAACATAGTTCGGCCAGCAAAGGACTTGTCGCCTCAAAAGGGAAAAAAGTCGTAAAAATTATTTCAATATTTTTTTTTCTCGGTACTGCCATGGAGGTGATAGCCATTGACATGCCAACATCGCCACCTAAGGTGGACATGACCAAAAAACCCAAACGAATGTCCTGTTGCCAGGCCTTGAAAAAAAGTTATGTGGAATTTTGTGCCACCTCTTCCATTCACGGCTTCCAATATTTCGGCCACAGTCGCAATTGGAAGGAGAAATGCTTTTGGATGTTGGTGTTTGTGGTGTCGTTGTATTTTTGTGGTTCCATGATCTACAAGGCCTATGTGAAGTGGCATGAGACACCGGTTATTGTGACGATTTCCGAGAAATCCACACCCATATGGAGTATACCATTTCCGGCGGTGACCATATGTCCGGAGACCAAGAGAGCCATCAATGAGACGGGTAAGTTAGAGGAGAGGAAGAAGTAGAACAAAATCTTATCCAATTTTTTCCCTTTCAGTCCTTTCCTATTCCGAACTTTTGCTGGGCCTTCAAACCTACATTGAAAGGGGTGAACAGTTTTCGGAGAATTTCACCTCTTCCGATTTGGAGGACATACTCACCTTGCTACAGCTATGTGATGTCCAGACCAATGCCAGCATCTCCAGTGACTTCAATGCTCCCGAAATTAATTTCATTGGCCAGCTAAACAAATTGTTGCCAGATTTTCGAAAATACTGTTTCAGCTGTGGCTGGTTCGGGGTGGAGACCACGTGCGATCGATTCTTTATGAAGGTCTACACCGATGAGGGTATTTGCTTTACCTTCAACAGTTTGAAGGCCACTGATCTCTATCGTGAAGATACCTATCAGCATCAAGAGAGTCTCTCGAACTCCGAGCTCAACATTTCCATGTTCAATCAATCTTTAACTTGGTCCCTGGAACAGGGTTTCACTACCGATGGCGTGCTAAACACCTATCCGGCCCGGGTATTGGGTTCGGGTACCATGGCCGGATTTTTAACAGTCCTGCAAAATTTTGCCCGCGAAGTGGACTACAGTTGCCGCTATGTGGCCGATGGTTTCAAGGTACTGCTACACTCGCCCGATGATGTACCCTCGTTGGCCAAACATTTTGTCCACATCTCGATGGACAAGGATGTCATGATTGCGGTGAAACCGAAAATGATAACCACCTCATCGGGCATTGCGGAATATCCACCGCACAAGCGCCAGTGTTATCTGAACAAGGATCGGCCGCTGCGCTACTTCAAGGCCTATAGCCAAAACAACTGTGAGCTAGAATGCCTGACAAATTTCACCCTGCAACTTTGTGGCTGTGTGACCTTTTATATGCCCCGCAGTCTCAAGACCCCGGTGTGTGATTCCCAGAAACTCAACTGCTATCGCCAGGCCAAAGATCAACTACTCTTCCAGCAATTCATGGAGGGCTTAAAGCACCCGCAAACTACCCTCAATAACTGTGATTGCCTGCCCGCCTGCACAGCCTTGGACTATGAAACGGAAATATCAGAGGGTAGCTTCAATGTAGCCAATACTATTAATGCCGTGGCCAGTTTTCGGGAAATGCATGACCTCCGTCCTGACCTAACCATGTCCATGGTTTGGATTTATTTCAAGGATAATGAATTTATTACCTCACGACGTTCGGAGCTGTACGGTTTGACAGATCTGATGGCGAATTTTGGTGGCGTATGTGGCCTATTTATGGGTGTGTCTCTGCTAAGTATCATTGAGATGTTGTATCATTTTACCTTGCGTTTCTGGTGGAATCTCGGCCATCCCAAGGATAAGAAATAAAGAGGAGAATGAGAAAATGAGATCGGTGTGTTTTGAAGGGGAGGAAGTGTTGGGTTTTTCATGGAAAATTAATTGGCATTGTCCTTCAAAAAATATTTGTAGAAAATCCAAGTTTAGTCCTTGGAAAAAAATATTTTGATCCGAAAATTTACAAACGTGTGCAGACGCCTACACCACAAGATGGTCAGGGTATTATGTCTTTGTGCATTTGTTTGTAACAGGCAAAAGGAAACGAGATAGACCCATAGTTCCTTTTGATGATCTGCATAGAATCACATTCTGAGTCGATTTATGCATGTCAGTCCGTCTGTCCGTCCGTCCGTCTGTCCATGTATTCTTGTGAACAAAATGCAGGTCGCATTTATTATCCGATTGAGATGAAATTTTGCAAACAACATTTGTTTGGCCCAAAGACGAGATAATCGGCAAAAATTTAGATATAGCTCCCATACATATCTTCGTCCGATTTGCCTTTTATTGTGCACCAAACGTGTAATATCAGTCCGAATAGTATGAAATTTTGCACATACAACCAAATTAGACCTGAAAATAAGTATGCCAAATTTGATCGAAATCGGTTCAGATATAGCTATAGCTCCCACATATATTGTTCATCCGATTTGTTATTTTTGTCCTCCGCAGCCGTAATATGCACTCTGTAACAACAATATTTGGGGAAATATATCAAATACAGATCAGAAATACACTTGATAAATTTTATCGAAATCGGTTCAGATTTCGATATAGCTCCCATATATAACTTCGTCCGATTTACATTTTATTGTGCACCAAAAGTCTTATATTTGTCCAAATGGGATGAAATTTGCCACTTACGACCGAATTGAGTCTAGAAGCTAGTATGTCAAATTTGGTGAAGATCGGTTCAGATATAGCTATAGCTCCCATATATATTGTTCATCCGATTTGTTATATTTGTTACCCACAGCCGTAATATGCAATCCGTAACAACGATATTCAGGGAAATATATCAAATACAGCTCAGAAATATCTTTGCCAAATTTTATCGAGATCGGTTCAGATTTGGATATAACTCCCATATATAACTTCGTCCGATTTACCTTTTATTGGGCATCAATCGTCTAATATTTGTCCAAATGGGATGAAATTTGGCACCTACGACCGATTTGATTCTAGAAGCTAGTACATCAAATTTGGTGAAGATCGGTTCAGATATAGCTATAGCTCCCATATATTCCGATTTGTTATATTTGTTACCCACAACCGCAATATGCACTCCGTAACAAAGATATTGATTGAAATATATCAAATACAGCTCAGAAATATCTTTGCCAAATTTTATCGAGATCGGTTCCGATTTGGATATAGCTCCCATATATATTTTTATCCGATTTCAAATTAATTGTCGGCCGCGCCCGACTTTAAAATTTTTTTTGCTGGTTTTCTTAAAATTTTTCAAAAATCCACAAAATCCACTCAAAAAAATATTTTAAATATTCATGTTTCCTGTAATCATTGAATTTTTCTGGTACCATTTAGGGACCTCTTGGGTGGATTTTTAAAAAAAATTCTTTTCACCCTTTATTGCCCTCTAGAGTGTTTTTTTTTAATATTTTTTCTGGAACCTTTTAAGATCTTCTAAAGTTTTTTTTACGAATTCTTCTAAAGAGGATTTTTGAAAAATTTCATGGGAAAATAAAATAGAAGACATGTGTATCGCCATTCGGAAAGTTGCATTGCAAAGTAACCAAAAACAAGGAGGCCAGTCACCCCCACCCCTCCACACTTTTAAGGATTTTCGTATTAGGATTACTCAGAATCCATGCATTTTAGGTATATAGTGTCTTTGGCAATATTGCAGATAATAATACGGCGACTATTTTTTTATTTTAACCCTCAAGCGAGTCAAGAAAGGTGTCTTTTCGGGCCTTTTTTGGAAATAAGGTTAAAACTCCCTTTAAAAGGGGTCTTACTAAGTTCAAATATATTTCTTCGATGGGTCCTAGAAGACGTCAAGAGTCCAAATTTTAACTAAACGCCAGTAATTCATATATATGAAAGAGACATTTTAGGGTTAAAGCCATACTTTATGTGAGTTTATGCCAATATCTCTTACAAAGCTTTACTTTAGAAGGAATACTTCAAAGACAAAAATTTTCCTCATCAAATTTTACCATAAGTCATCAAAGAAGAAATCTCTATTTCCAATGTATATTAAAAAAAAAAACTATGTCCAAAAAAATCCCAAAAATATTTCTTATTTTTTATACCCTTCATAATCAGCATAAAATTCTAAGCCGATTTAACGATGTCCGTCTGCCTGTCTGTTTAAATCACGATACAGCCCCCATTATTTGACGTAGAACGTCAAAATTTAGCAAAATAATTTGTATTGTGTCTAGGATGGTTGGTATTGAAAATAATGTATATCGGTCCACGTTTTGGTATAATCTCCATACAACGGTACCTCCCGATATTCGGTATTTTGATGATTTTTGCCACATTTTTTCACGAATTTGTCTGAAAATTGGTATTTGTAGGTCATAGTGGGTCCTAGTTCGTGTGGCGAAATATTGTATGTATGGGTCCACGCTTTGGTATAGCCCCCATATAACGGTACCTCCCGATATTTGGTATTTGGATGATTTTTGCCACATTTTTTCACGGATTTGTCTGAAAATTGGTATTTGTAGGTCATAATGGGTCCTAGTTCGTGTGGCGAATTATTGTATGTATGGGTCCTCGTTTTAGTGTAGCCCCCATATAACGGTACCTCCCGATATTCGGTATTTTGATGATTTATGCCACATTTTTTCACGGATTTGTCTGAAAATTAGTATTTGTAGGTCATAATGGGTCCTAGTTCGTGTGGCGAATTATTGTATGTATGGGTCCACGCTTTGGTATAGCCCCCATTTAACGATACCTCCCGATATTTGGTATTTGGATGATTTTTGCCACATTTTTTTCACGGATTTGTCTGAAAATTGGTATTTGTAGGTCGCAATGGGTCCTAGCTCGTGTGACGAAACATTGCGCGTATAGGTCCATGCTTTGGTATTTCCCCCATATAACGGTTGAATTCCTAAAACCTATTACATTTTTAAAGAAAAAAATATTTCCGAAGGTCTTTAAACTCCAAATCGAGCTTTTTTGTGTCTGCTCTAAAATTCGATGGTAAATTAAATTTCCTTCCCCACAAAACCCCCGCTCGCAGCTTCCAAGTGCCATAAAATTAATTATAAACAGGTTCATGTGGTTAATAAAACCCAAAAAGTACCCCGAAAAATGGTCACATTTTTCTAATGAAAAATTAACATTAATGCAGCTAAAAATATATACTCATACCAGGTTCTGCACACACACACACAATCTCACTCATTCACACATATGTGTGGATGGATGGACATGGTATGGTCTCCCATAAACATCTGTTTGGCAAACAAATGTCACGTATCTTTTGAAAACATGCACACATATCCTCCGCTGCGTGTGTGTGTGTGACTAAGGATATATGCTGGATAAGTGTGTCTGTGTGTTCGTGGAGGTGGTGGGGGTTATGCGGGTAATGTGACAAAAGAAAAGGATGTTTTAATGGAAACGTTAATCATCTTTAACAGCTAACTTCAAGAGGCAGCATACGTGTAGTTGTAGGAATATGCTGTGTACATGTGGGTGTGTGTGTAAAAATAAAAAGGGTTCTATTTGAAAAATCATTTATTTGCCAAAAGGGTGGGTCATTTAGTAACTATAATTCAAAATTAATAAATGTAGCCAAGATGAGCAAATAAACCAGTATTTCAAGCAAATCAAATGATTATTTCTTCTTTTCAATATTTTGCCTAAAAGTATGCACCACACATTCGCTGTATGGTTGAAACCTCCACATAATACAAAAGTTTTTGGGAATTAAGTTTGAGTATTTTTAAATGAAGAAATATCTATTTTAAATTTTGTTGTTGCAAAATGGTCAGGCTTAATCCCATTATTGATGTTTTTATAAAAACAATGTTTGTTTATTAGTGGAGAACGATGGTAATGTTTACCAGGGGGTAAGGCAGGGAATACCTGGGTTTCGGAAAGAACCACCAATCCTAATCAGTTTCCCTGTTTTTTTTTTTTATTTCTCTATCGAGATGAGCTGAAATTGGCAGTGAAAAGGAAAGCCAGAGGGAAAGTGTGAAGAGAGAGACTATCACACTCTCACCACTATGCGACGCATTTCGCCCTTGATTAAGCAGCTCATCTGGCATATTTGGTGTGGATGATGGCTTTTTAAATTTGTGCATTTGCTTTTGCTCCACCCTGTAGCTTAGGAATTTTGTAGATTATAACGCCTCCCTCATTAGTTATTAATATTTTTTTAACCTTTATAAGCCATAACCATGCATATAAATACACATTTAATTGGATAAGGACATTAATGGGGTATCACTTCCGCCACATCTTCCATCAAATCATCTAACAAAAAATTATAATTTTAAAATATTTTTGTCATAGAAAATGAAGTGGGTTTCTAAATGAGGGCAAAAGGACTTCTCTCACATTTTGGGGACAATCCGAACCATAAAAGGGTGTATCTACTTTTATCCAGGACTAACAGAGCTTTAATCGTTAATTTTTTGTAAATATTCCTTCAAGGATTTACATAGATTATGCCAGATATTTTTTTAAAATTTTTATAAAGACTAGCAGGTCCGTCAGAGTAGGTTTTTTTTTGAAGAACTTAAATTAGTAAGGACCTTCCGAGTCCTAATTTTGAATTTTTCATGAATTTTTTTTTCAAGAAATCCTGGAGTTAGAATTTGGGTTATATGAGAATGCGAATTTCGAGGATATTTAGGGTAATAAAAGAGGATTTTTGGTATAACTATTTAAGGTCTCAAGAGTCATAATTTTTGATTTATATTTTTATACCCTACAACACTATGTGTTGGGGGATTATAAGTTTGATTGGGCCAGAATTTATGTAACACCTCGAAATATTGGTTTCCCATATAGGAAAGTATATATGGATCTTCCTAGCTCAACGAGCTGAGTCGATCTAGCTATGTATGTCCGTCCGTCCGTCTGTCCGTCTGTCCGTCTGTCCATGTTAATTTGTAATCACGCTACAGGTCGCAATTATGGCCCGATCCTTACGAAATTTTGCACGAAGGTGGGGTTAGGGTCAGAATAGAAGCCTATTTCTTTTGGAGATGATCGCCAAATGTTTAGGGGTTGAAATGGACCAAATACTGAAAAAATGTCGGATTTTGCAGTAGCTATACAGGTCGCAATTATAGACCAATCGACGGAATTTCGCATATAGCTAGAGTTTAGGGCGGGGAAGAAGCCTACCAATTTGGGTGGCCATCGGATAATATTTAGCGGGTAAAATAGACCATATATTTTGTGTTGAAAAACTTCAAAAAATGTCATTAAACCGTGAATTTTTTTAAATCCCGGCGAAATCAAAAAGTCATGACAAGGTTACTTCTGACCTTTACATTGATGTTAACATCCAACAAATCGGATATATAGCAAAATATGTGCGATATATATGTCTATCAAAGAAGATATGCTTGAAAGATCTCTTATATGTCGAGACCGGCTGAACTGATTTCGACAGTTCTCATTAATTTAGAATGGCCTCTTGGCAGGAAAGAAAAAACGTCTAAAAAATCGCATAAAAATATCTCTCTAAAGATGAAAATATTGATTTTGTAAAATTTTCTCATATTTTTCCAGTTTTGTCATATTTTTTGGCATATTTTCATTTTGAATTAAACATTTGGTAATATTTCTACAGCTAACAAAACTAAGTAGTTATGACATCAGAATATCATATACAGATCGCATTTATGGCCCGATCCTTACGAAATTTTGCATGGGGATAAGATGAGGGTCAGAATAGAAGCCTACTCTTTTTGGAGATGATCGCCATATATTTAGGGGTTGAAATGGACCAAAAAACTGCAAAATTGTTGGCAGGTCGTAATTATCGCCCGATCCTCACGCACATTTGAAAGGGGGTTACCGGACATTGCAAAAGCCAAGCAGTTTTGGATGGCCATCCAAAAATATTCAATGTGTGAAATAGTTTGCCAACTTTTGTAGACAAAATACGAAAATGTCCATTCCAGAGACTTTTTCGAGAATTCACAAATACAGGAAAGACGCACTTCTGACTATTTCGTTAAGGCTGATTTCGTTGAAGAATATAGTCAAATGTCTGTATCTCATATAGATGCGTTTCAGTCAGAAACCAATAATAAATGTTAATCTTTTGCCACTTCTGAGAGATTATAGGTCTTTGGGAAATATTGGTTCCAGATCTAGGAAGACCATTTACGTGCAACATCTACAAATAAATTGGAAATGAGCAAATTAGTTTAAGTTGCTATTATTCGAAAATTAGAGAACGGAACCTGATGGTTTTCTTTTATTATTTGTCACAATATCTTGTGGAATTCTTTCGAGTATCTCGCCTATATAAACTGTATCGTTTATTATAGTGTTGTAGGGTATTCAACGGTCGGCCCCGCTCGACTGTAGCCTTTGCTTACTTGTTTTTTAAAATAAATTTTCAATGACCATCTGCAACATTTTTTTCAAGGGCCTTTAAACCATAACCACTACCTTCAGAGCATTTTCAAGAAAACATATTTATAGACCTTCGGAACTATAATCGTGGGCTTTATTTATTTATATTTTTAAGCATAATCCTGTGTTCCGTTAATATGGATTTTCAAGAAATTAAATTTAAAGATTTTAGGATTCATAGTCGTGCATTTTATTTATCTATATTTTTAGGCATAATCCTGCCCTTTAAATTTTTTTTTCATTGACCTTCTCATGACAATAGTCCAGGATAAGTTAGGAAAATATTTGAAGGACTTTGAAACTGGACTTTGATTTTGAAACTGATTATCCTGCATTTTTAAGAACTTTTTTATGAACCATCATAGATTTTCAAATTTATAATTTTTTTTTTAAATTTTTTAAATTTTTTTTCATTGACCTTCTCATGACGATAATCCTTGATTAGTTAATAAAATATTTGAAGGACTTTGAAACTGATTATCCTGCATTTTTAAGAACTTTTTAATGAACCATCATCGATTTTCAAAAAAAAAAAAAAAAATGTGAGGGAGCTTCTAAATAGATTGTTTTGAAAATATATTTTCAGGACCTTCCGGGTCATATAAGTGGATTTTTTCAAACAATTCCTTGAAGGATCTTTAGATCAAAAAATCAGTGACGCTCAGAGCCTTAAACGAGAGTTGAAAAAAAACTGTTTTCAAGGACCCTTCGAATTGCGAGAATTTTTTAGAAATATTTTTTCAAGGACCATAATGATCCACGAGATATTTTTGGGAATGAATTGTTAAGGACCTTTTTTTAGGATTTTTTGAGCCGTAATAGTAGAATTTAAAAAGAAAATATATGGGCCTTCATACCATAGTCTCAGAGCAGTAAAGTTGGATTTTCTTAGACAAATTTTCAAGGATCATTTGAAGTGAACTCTGGGCCATATTCATGTGTTTTCATAGGTCATTTTTAGAGGACCAACAATGTAAAAATATAAGGCTTTTCAAAAATATTTTTTAAGGACCTTCAACTCATAAAAAACTACGACTTTTAGATCATGGCCATGAAAATAAAAGACCTCCAGATCTGTAACGTGGAGCTTTTCAAATTCAGGGACTCTGGTGCCATAATTTTGAATTTTTTGGGGAATTATTTTAAGGAAATATCGGAAAATAAAAATCAAAATTATAAAAATAAAATTCTGATGTTTTCAATTGACCTTAAGCCAAAATAAAGTTAATTAGGACCTTTAGAACTTTAATATTTTTTTTTTCAAAGAGATTCAGGATCTTAGGGTTTTAAGATTTATTTTTAAGGTCGTTCTCAAACGACCCTGTCAATTCTTGAAAAAATTCTCAGGGATCTTCTAAGCCACGGTTCACTATTTCTTAAAGTAATTTTAAGGACCTTTAAAATAACAATCCTAAATTTTTCCAAGGAAATCCTGCCTAAAGTCGTGGATTAAGAAAAAATAGTGTAGTCTTCCAGGACCTTCTAAATGAAATATTTTCCCCAGGACTTTCAGTCACAAACGTACATTTTCTGGGATTTTTTGAGGGAGCTTTAAACCATACTGGAGGATTTCTTTAAGGCCATATTTCCAAAAACTGCAGAGCAAAAATATTTGATTTTCTTTTGAAAATATTTAGCCAGAATCTTTAGGGCCGTGGATGAATCATGGATTGTTAGGGCTTTATGAGCCACAATTGCAGATTTTTAAAATATTTCTTTTAAATTTTGCCACATATACTCCTGGATTTTTAAGATATTTTTTTGGAGGACGTTCAAATCGTTAATGCATTTTTTAAAATTATATTTTTTAGGACCTACAGATCTATATAATCTTTATTTTTTTAAGAAAGTAATTCTAGAACATGGTGACCCAAAATCGGCGATATTTTAAGAGAATTTTTGAGGATCCTGAGAGCCATCATCTTGTATTTTTCAAGAAAATTTTCTGAAGGACATTTAAAGTCGTAATTATGGACTTGTCAAAAATATATATTTTCAAGGATCTTCAGACAATAAAATTGTTGTTTTTCAGAGCATTATACCAAAATTTTTAAGAAAAAGTGATTTCCGAATCATAATTATAGTTTTTTTTTTTTTGAGATTATTTTTAAAAACATCCAGGGTCAAAATCGTAGATTTTTAAAGAATTTGTTTTTCAAGGAAGTTCTGAGCCTATCAACCTTGAAAGACATAATTTTTAAACATATTTTTCCAGGACCTTCCGAGTCATCATCGTGGATTTTGTAGGAAATTTTTACATGGACTTTTGGAGACATAATCCTGGTTTTTAATGAAGGACCTTCTAAACCACAATCTTGGATTTTTGTTCAGAAACGTCAGATACAAGGACCTTCCGAGGCCTAATCGTGGATTGTTATAAGAAGAGTAATTGTGATTTTTCGAATTTAGGTAACCTTTGAAGTCACAAAAATTAAAATATTTTTAAAATTCCAAAACCTTTGCCCTCTTGTCCCTTAAATGTGGGTTTTAAAGGATATATTTATTTAGCTCTATTAACCCATCACAATTTCTTCCCAAAAATCCATGTCTTTTAAAAAAATATTCCCAACTCCTTGTATTGCTCTCAATATTTCAAATTTAATCTCTTACGACATATCTCTGATCTTTATTGCAATTTTTATTCGAGATTTTTTGTCACTTTCCTGAATTCCATAACGTCTCCTGTTGTTGTTTATTTTTAGCCGCCTTTGAAGCCATTCATCATTAAATTTTAGTTATGTCTTGCCATGGCTGCTGCTGCTGATTTCCCCATAGGACAGGTATAAGAGAGACGCCATCAAATGCATCAACTACATCCCGGCTGCTCTGATGTTGCACCAGATTGTGGCAGCAACATGAAAGAAAATGTGGCAACAAAAAAAGCAAATGGCTTTCGAACCATTTACTCCATCCTCCGCTGCTATGACATGGAACATATCAGCGCTAACATGTGTCCATATTTAATTATGCCGGCAAATCGGATTGTGACTTAGCCAAAGCGTTTTAGATGATAAGTGCATTTGAAAGTGGAGTGGTGGGGAAGGGGTTTTTGAGAGTTTGAGAGAGATTGTTAGGCCTCGGTTTTAGTTAACACTTTCCACAATGGCTGGCTGTTCGACACGAACCCTAAACGCCACCACACATCCCATTTAATTTGGCTAAAAGTTTTACTCGTTAACAAAATGCATTTCTGTGTTGCAAACAATTATGGATTTTTGGTTCGGACGTGAGTGATGAGCAATTTGTTTTGTTGCACAGCATGGCAAAGGGCAGGCTGGAGCAAAGAGCAAGGAGGTGGGGTGGATTTGAGGGGGGGAGCCCAAAAATGTAGGGTTTGCAAACGTAGAAAGAGGTGGTAGAAAAAAAATTATTTTCTTTGAATTCCTAGTAGGTAATACCATGTTTGCTGCATACTTTTAGGCGTTCTACAAAATTAATAAAAATAAATTTGAATAATATTTGGATTTTTAATGGATTTCTCTTTCGGATTTCTCTTCCCCCCTTAAAACATGGACAAATCAACTTTTTTTTCATGAATTCCAAGTGAAAAATGTCATGTGGGCTGCATACTTTTAGGCGTCCTAGAAAATTAATAAAAAAATAATTGGAATAATTTGTGGATGTTTTCAAAGGATATTTAAGGAGCTTTTCCTAGCAAAAATGTTAACTTATTAAAATAATATTAAGGCCGTGTAAGGAATTAAAACAAGGATGTAGTGTTTTTTTTTTTTTTAAATTTTTACAGATTTATTTACGGAGCTCACAATATTTTTTAAACCTGAAAGTACTAGGGAGCTCTTCCTTGCAAAAATGAGGAAGAAGAATATTGAGGCAGTGCAAAAAATTCAAATAAGAATTTTCCAAATATTTTTTCCAGCAGCTCTTGCAGGCCTAGAATGAGAATTGTTTAAAGAAAATTTCGAGCGCTCTTTTGGGTCTTAACAGGTATATTTTTACAAAAAAAAAAAAAAAAAAAAAAAAAAAAAAAAAAAATTAGCTGCTCAGGAAGTTGTTTTAAAAAGCTTTTAAGCAGACTTTCCAGGCCTCACAAAGATTTCTTTAAAATATATTTAATTTTGATATGAAGTTAATATATTTTAAAGTCTGCTGCATACTTTTAGGCGTTCTATGAAAGCAATTAAAAACTGAATGCCTACTTCGATTATATAAAATATATACTTCGATTAAAACAAGAAAAATATAAACAAGTAAGAAACCACAATTTTGAAGGAACTTGAGAATTTTCAAAAAAAAAAAAAAATCCGTAGAAAAATGCCTCTCAAGTGAAACTTCTTACATGGCGACTTAACGAAGACCTTGTCCTTCAAAAGTAATTTTTTGGCATAGGCTATATTATCCATTACGAACTGCAAATACGAAATTTGAAACAATTCCGGTGAGTAATGCCGCTAAAAACATCAAAATACCGAATATCGGGAGGTATCGTTACATGGGAGCTATACAATGACGTGGACCTGCTTACGCGATTTTCTCTCATAGGCTGTGGTATCCATTACGAACTTAAAATACGAAATTTGAAATAATTCCGGTGAATAATATCGCCAAAATCATCAAAATACCGATTATCGAGAGGTATCGTTACATGGGAGCTATACGAAGACCTAGACCTGTATAAACAATTTGCTGTCACAGGTTGTAGTACCTATTAGGAACTTAAAATATGAAATTTAAAATAATTCCGGTAAAAAGTATAGCTAAAATCATCAAATTACCGAATATCGGGAGGTACTGTTATATGGGGGCTATACCAAGACGTAGATCTGTATACAAATTTTTTTTTGTCATAGGCTCTGGTATCTATTACGAACTTCAAATACGAAATTTGAAACAATTCCTGTGAAAAATGTCGCTAAAATCATTATAATACCGAATATGGGGAGGTACCGTTATATGGAGGCTATATGAAAACGTGGACCTACATGGCCCATTTACAAACTTAACCTGCCTACTGCTAAAATACACATACAATGGTGGCCAAAACTAAAGCAACTGAAATTACAAGGAGAATGAATGCCTTGTAACTTTTTTAAAAATTAAGAAAATGAGAAAGTTTTTCTTGTTTTAAATTAGGTACCTTATTCGCTTTTTAAAAACCTAAAACAAAAAACCAAAATTCATTTTTATATAAAAAATAATGTATGGTAAAGTCAATTACCCCGATTTTGGCTTGGACAAAACTAAAGCAACTCTGTTGTACATTCATATAACTGCTGCAATTTAAGTTGTTTTTACTGTGATATTTATCGCTTTTTGCTTCCTTCGACAATTTCGCTTGTCATAAATTTCTTTGAGAAGTTTTTTACAACAGCATGCGTTTTTCTTTTCGATTTTTAAGTACTGGCCAAAAAAAATTTAAAAATAGCTAGAAGCAAATACAGTACATGAATAAAACAGTATATTATCAGTAACTATGAAAACAACATATCACAGAAAATGATTTCCGAGAAATATTTCATAAATATTTCTGTGATTTCATATTTATTTCTGAATACTATGTCGGTTTTTTGAAACTGGATCAGTAGTAACAGTCTATAACGTATGAAGTCCCTGAAAAACTTCAGCCCGTACTGATCCACAGATTGTGAGAGAAATAAAAAAACAACTATTTAAGAGTTCAACTGGATTGGTGAGAGAGCAATCATTGAATATAAGCTCGAGATCAGTGCGTAGACGAGTAGTGGCAGCTGGTCTGCATGCCCGTAAGACATCAAAAAAGCCATTTATATCTGACAAAATCAAAAAGGCTTTCGGAAACGACAATATTAAGTGGAATCAAGCTCAATGGAAAAACATTATTTCTGGGATGAGCATACGTTTAATATTAAAGGCTCAGGCGAGAAAAATTTTACGGTGAGAAGACCAAAAAATGAAGGACTTAAGCCGCAGTGTTGCAAAGGTACTGTGAAGCATGAGGGAGGGTCAAAAATGGCGTGGCGCTGTTTTTCATTCTATGGGCTTGGGCCTATCCATGAAATAAAGGAAGTTATGGATCGGTTTGTTTACTAAGATGTGTTGGACATCACGTTGTTCCCTTACGCTGATTAAAATATTCGGCTCATTTAGGTGTTTCAGCATGACAATGATCCCAAACTTGCATCAAAACATGTCAAATATTTGTTGCGGGAGTCAAAAATTGATGTTTTGTCATGGCCGGCACAATCACCTGATCTAAACTCCATAGAAAACCTATGGATTATCGTAGATAGGAAGATCAAGCGAAATTCGGAAACAAATAAGCACAACATTTTCTAAATAATTCGGATTGTCTGGAAAAGCATACCCAAGGATCAAATTGAGCGTGTTATAGATTCAATGCCTCGTAGGTGTGCAGCTGCTATCAAAAATAATGGATGCTATCGACTATTAGCCAAAATTTAATTATTTTAAAATAAAAAAACAAAAAGTTGATTTAGTTTTGACCAAGCAAAAATTGGGTCATTTTAGTTTTCCACATATTATTTTTCGTTCAAAATTATTTTTGTATTTTTATTTTTAGTTTCTTAAAAGTGAATTAAAGACCTCATTTAAAACTGGAAAAATAGTTACAATTTGTTTGTTTTTGTAAAACTTACAGGACATTTATTGTCTTTGCCATTTTAGTTGCTTTAGTTTTGGCCACCAGTGTATATGAACAATTTTAGCCATATATCTTAATTCGTTCGAAAGATAGCGTGATTACAACAGACAGATGAGCGGACAGACAGAGAGACATACACAGACTGACGGACATCGCTAAATTGACTTAGAATCTTGCGCTGATCAATTCCATTCAATTTAATTCAAGAATATATATACTTTTTTGGGTCTGACATGAGCATTTCGAGAAATTACAAACGGAATGACAAAGTTAATATACCCTCCATAGAATGTTGGAGGGTATGAAAGGCTAATTGTAAACTAAAATTTTTTAAGCATAACTAATGCATACTTTTAGGCATCCAATGAAAGTAATTAAAATTTAAATACCTCTTTCGATAATATAAATATTTTTTCAACACATTTTAAATTCATATAATTAACAAGCAAAACTGGTGCATACTTTTAGGCGCCATAAGTAAATCAAATTTTCCTCTTTTCTTATATTTCACTCTCCCAAGCTCCCCGGCTCTTAGAAAACAATTATATGACTAGAATTGTTGCAGCATTTCAATTAGAAAATCCATAAAAATTATATACCCCCTCAAAAAAAAATATTTCATCTGAAAACCCTACAGAATGTCAAACGGGGAAATAGAAAAGTGATAATAAAACTAGAAGAGAAAACGAAAAAACAAAATTACACAACTGTAACAGCCATGTAACAAGAATTGAACGTTGATTTGATTGGCTCAATTTTTGTTATTGTTGTTGTTGCTGATGCTGCTGCTGTTGTTGCTTTCAAAGTATGAGCCACTAACAAATCAAATGCTAAGCGAATGCGAAACATGAATTCTAATAGAAAATGTACAACGTGTCTGGCATAGATAAAATAATGGAACGATATATGTATATGTAACAACAATAGCAACAACAACAGCAACATTTGATTGAGAGCCCAAAACACGTTTAGAAGTGCGGTGTCACAGTGTGAGAGAGTTGGAGTGTGTATGTGTGTAAAATAAAACTAATATCTAAATGGGTGTGGTGGCATTGGATAATAGGGGGATTTTTTTTTAATCCAGTGATGAAGAAAAGTGGATTTCCAAAAAATTTTTAAGAAGCTGGACTAGACCTCAAAAGATACCCTAAAAATAGGCCTCAAAATAGAGATTTTTTAAAGATATTTTCTTGACAACTTTAGGGGTTGGATTTTTCAACAAAAAAATGTCTTCAGTTTTTAAAGAATTTCTAGCAGCTTTTAGAAAACCTAGATTTTTAAACCCCTCACCATGGCATGGTAAGTTTGTCATTCCATTTGTAACACCTCGAAATATGCATATGCAATATGGAGTCTAATTCCAAAAAGTATATATATTCTCCTCCGTCCGCCTGTTTGTCTGTATGGAAATCACTCTAGCTTCCGAACAAATTGAAGTATGTTAATAAAATGTTACTCAAAAGTGTGTGTTTGTCTGCAGATCTTTTGGTATTGAAAATAGGCTACATAGGTCCACGTTTAGGTATAGCCCCCATGTAACTGTATCACCCAATTTTCGGTATTTTGATGTTTTTGGCGACATTGTTCACCGGAATTGTTTGAAATTTGGTATTTGAAGTTCGTAATGAATACTACAGCCTACGACAGAAAATTGTCTGTGCAGATCCACGTCTTCGTATATCCCCCATATAAGTGTACCTCCCTATATTCGATATTTTGATGATTTTAGAGATATTATTCGCCGGAATTGTTCCAAATTTCGTATTTGAGGTTCTTAATAGGCACTACAGCCTATGACAAACAATTTCGTATCCAGGTCCACATTCTCGTATAGCCCCCATATAAGGGTACCTCCCAGATTTTCGGTATTTTGGTGATTTTAGCGACATTGTTCACCGGAATTATTTCAAATTTCGTATTGGAAGATCTCAATGGGTACTACAATCTATGGCAAAAAATTGTGTATGCAGGTCCACGTCTTCGTATAGCCCCCATATAACGGTACCTCCCTATATTCGGTATTTTGATGATTTTATAGACATTATTCACCGGAATTGTTTCAAATTTCGTATTTGAAGTTCGTAATGGCAACTACAGCCTATGACAAAAAATTTCGTATACAGGTCCACATTCTCGTATAGCCACCATATAAGGGTACCTCCCTATTATCGGTATTTTGGTGTTTTATGAGACATTATTCACCGGAATTATTACAAATTTCGTATTGAAAGATCTCAATGGGTACTACAACCTGTGGAAAAAAATTTCGTATACAGTTCCACGTCTTCCTATATCCCCCATATAAGTGTACCTCCCTATATACGATATTTTGTTGATTTTAGCGACATTATTTACCGGAAATGTTTCAAATTTGGTATTTCAAGTTCGTAATAGCTACTACAACCTATGGCAAAAAATTTCGTATACAGGTCCACGTCTTCGTATAGCCCCCATATAACAATACCTCCCTACATTCGGTAGTTTCATGATTTAATCGACATTATTCACCGGTATTGTTTCAAATTTCGTATTTAAAATTCCTAATAGGTTCTACAGCCTGCGACAAAAAACTGTCTATTCAGGTCCACATTCTCGTATAGCCCCCATTTAACCGTACCATCCAATATCCGATATTTTGTTGATTTTAGCGACATTATTTACCGGAAATGTTTCAAATTTGGTATTTCAAGTTCGTAATGGCTACTACAGCCTATGACAAATAATTTCGTTTACAGGTCCACGTCTTCGTATAGCCCCCATATAACGGTACCTCCCTATTATCGGTATTTTAGTGATTTATGAGACATTATTTACCAGAATTATTTCAAATTTCATATTGGAAGATCTCAATGGGTACTACAGCCTATGACAAACAATTTCGTATACAGGTCCACGTCTTCGTATAGTCCCCATATAACGGTACCTCCCTATTATCGGTATTTTGGTGTTTTACGAGACATTATTCACCGGAATTATTCCAAATTTCGTATTGAAAGATCTCAATGGGTACTACAACCTGTGGAAAAAAATTTCGTATACAGTTCCACGTCTTCCTATACCCCCCATATAAGTGTACCTCCCTATATACGATATTTTGTTGATTTTAGCGACATTATTTACCGGAAATATTTCAAATTTGGTATTTCAAGTTCGTAATGGCTACTACAGCCTATGACAAATAATTTCGTTTACAGGTCCACGTCTTCGTATAGCCCCCATATAACGGTACCTCCCTATTATCGGTATTTTAGAGATTTATGAGACATTATTTACCAGAATTATTTCAAATTTCATATTGGAAGATCTCAATGGGTACTACAGCCTATGACAAACAATTTCGTATACAGGTCCACGTCTTCGTATAGTCCCCATATAAGGGTACCTCCCTATATTCGGTATTTCGATGATTTTAGCGACATTATTCACCGGAAATATTTCAAATTTGGTATTTCAAGTTCGTAATGGGTACTACAGCCTATGACAAATAATTTCGTTTACAGGTCCACGTCTTCGTATAGCCCCCATATAAGTGTACCTCCCGATATTCGGTATTTTGGTGATTTATTAGACATTATTTACCGGAAATGTTTCAAATTTGGTATTTGAAGTTCGTAATGGATACTACAGCCTATGACAGAAAATTGTTTGTACAGGTCCACGTTGTTGTATAGCCCCCATATAATGGTACCTCCCTATATTCGGTAATTTGATGATTTTAGCGACATTGTTCACCGGAATTGTTTCAAATTTCGTGTTTGAATTTCGTTATGGGTACTACAGCCTGTGACAGAAAATTGTCTAGGCTGGTCCAGGTCTTCGTATAGGCCCCATATATAACAGTACCTCCCTATATTCGGTATTTTGAGGATTTTAGGTACAATACTCACCGAAATTGTTTGAGATGTCGTATTTGAAGTTCGTAATGGATGCTACAGCCTGCGACAGAAAATTTGCTATGCAGGTCAAGGTCTTAGTATAGCTCAGATATAACGGTACCTCCCTATATACGGTATTTTGATGATTTTAGCTGCATTAATTTCAAGTTTCGAACATAAATATGGTAATGGCTTATGACAAACAATGCCTAGGTACGCCCACGTCGTATAGACCCCAATATGTTTTTAAGATTTTAACAGAATTTTTAACGGATTTTATTTCTGGAAGATTTTCAAATTCTTTCCAAATGGTGGAGGGTACTCAAATTTCGGCCCGGCCGAAATTACTGCTTTTTAACTTATTTTTCCTAAAAAATTGCGAAAGAAAAATAAACCTTTATCCTCCTCCATCTCAAAATCTGTTGTAGCAAATCGTGTTGTAATATTGTATTCCTCATGTATTTTGAGCTACTGCAATGCGCATTTGAAATAATTTAGTAAACATTCGGATATAACTAAAACTGAACAATGGAAGCTTAGTAATGGAGGGGGAGGAGGAGGTTTACAACAACAACACATTTTCATGACGAACAACAGAAATTGCACTTCAATTGATGAACAACACCCCCAACAAGCTAAGGCCTCTTAGCCCATATCCTCCTACCTTCTCCCCCAACAGGCTGTCAGTTCTATTCATTGAAGAGTGGAATAAAGTGAAATTATTCATGTGTCTGTGTGTGTGTGTGTGTGTGTGCGAACTTCCACAAAATACACGCTGATTTATGAGTATTTTGCATAATTGATGACTAATCTATTTAACCCTTTCTTTGGTAATATTCCACCCTTCCCACCCCCATTTCATAGGCCTAACATTTATGTTAAGTGCACAAACTCACTGCTTCCCCAACATTTCCGCCTGTCAGTTGGCATGACAAGAACAACAGCTATAGCAACAAAAAAAAAACAACAACAACAACTTCATCAAACAATTGCATTTGAATTTTCTCTAAATTATTGCATTACACGTACACACACACTCACACAGACATAATTTCAATGATGGCCTCCTCCAACATTATTGTGATTAGATGATGTGGGGGCTACTTATTCCAATGCCGCCACCTCAATTGACCAACAATTAATGGCCATTAATGGATAATAAATATCGGAATTTTTCCCCGTTTTCAAATCATTTCAAATGCAAATTATTTTTGATTGGAAATTACATTTGAATTTGTTTTGTTGCAGTTGGAGAGTAGAGAGTGGTGGGGGAGGGGAGACTAATGGCTGTCATAGTTTAGCTAGAGGTCAAATTATCGATGAACTTGTGTGTGTGTTCAATAATCATTGAAAATCAATAATAATCAACAATGGAAAATTGTTTAATATTTAATATTGAATTTTATATTTGAAGAAATTATGATGCATAATTTTAGGCGCTCGCGAGAAGAATTATATAATTTCATGGCAAAGCGATTTTTTCATATATGTTGTGGACACTGTAAAAAAAAGAAAAAATAAAAATTATTTTCTACAATATTTGTTTTTGAAATTCTGGAAAAAAAGAGAAAAATAATTAAAAAGAAAGGCCGTTAAAAATATTTTTCAAAAATCCACATATCTTTGATTTACATAATTATGCCTCTGGGATATTAAGTATAATAATATAAAAGGATCTACGAAGTCCTTGAAAAAAAATGTTGAAAGTCCATAATTCAAAATCTGGACTCCCAAATTACTTAAATATTTTTATACCCTCCACCTTGGAAAGGAGGGTGTATTAACTTTGTCATTCCGTTTGTAATATCCCTAAATATTGGTCGTAGACCCCATAATGTATATATATTCATAATCAGCATAAAATTCTAAGACGATTTAACGATGTCCGTCTGTCTGTCTGTTGAAATCACGATACAGCCCACATTATTTGACGTAGAGCGTTAGAATTTGGCAGAATAATTTGTATTGTGTCTAGGATGGTTGGTATTGAAAATGAGATATATCGGTCGTTTTGGTATAGTCCCCATATAACGATACCTCCCGATATCCGGTATTTTGATGATTTTTACCACATTTTTTCACGGATTTGTCTGAAAATTGGTATTTGTAGGTCATAATAGTTCGTGCGCCGAAACATTGTATGTATACGTTCACGCTTTGGTATAGCCTCCACATAATGGTATCTTCCGATATTCGGTATTTTGATAGTTTTTGTCAAATTTTTTTTTTTTTTGGATTTGTCTAAAAATTGGAATTTGTTGGTCATAATGAGTTCTAGCTCCGTTGGCGAAATATATTGTATGTATAGGTCCACGCTTTTGTATAGCCCTATATAGCAGTACCTCCCGATATTCGGTATTTTGATGATTTTTGCCAAATTTTCACACGAATATGTCTAAAAATGGGTATTTGTGGGTCATAATTGGTGCAAGTGTTTCCATTGCTCTAAGGTGGAGGGACTTAAAAATTCGGCCTTTTTTGCCTTTGAGGAAATATTTTATAAAAATAAAATATTATTGCACTTTTTTCAGGCCCTTAAAAACACTCTTAAGAAATCTTAAAAAATAATCTCAAAAATCCGCAATTTTAGTTCCTAAAGTCCTTTAAAAAAATGGCTCCATAATTATGACATCAACGATCCTTTAAAAATTAAAAATAAAATACATTTATCGCTCTGATAATTCAAGAGAAGTTATACTTAATAATTTGCCCTTGGCTCCAAAGGTCCTTGAAATTGTTAATAAGTCCAAGGTTAAGGCTTAAAGTTTAAATTAAAAATTAATATATTAAAAAATATATTAATTTATGATGGCTCTCAAGTTATTTGAGAAAATATTCCTAAAAATCCATTATTATGGCCCAGAAAGTCCTTGAAAATATTTAAATATCCACGTAATTTTTGAAAAAAAAAAAAACATTCTTCAAAAATTCACTATCACGGCTCCCAGGATCTCTGAAAAATACTTCAAAGTTCCTTGAACAAATATGAACAATTATGTGTTTAAATGTCCAAAAAATATTCTAAAAATCCAATTAAAAAAGTCCGTGATTATGGCTCTTAATAACCTTGAAAAATAATAAAATTATTTTTCTCAAAAATCTTAAATCTTAAAAATTCCCCACTACGAGTCTGCAAGGGTCTCTGAAAAATACTTCAAAGGTCCTTGAACAAATATGAACAATTATGTGTTTAAAGGTCCAAAAATTATTTAAAAAACCAATAAAAAAAATCCTTGATTATGGCTTTCAAAATCCTTTAAAAATATTAAAATTGTTATTCTTAAAAAAAAATCTTAAAAATTCCACACTACGAGTCTGCAGCTCCTTGTATTATTATTTTTCTTTTATTATTCATTTCAAAAATTTACGACCTGCAATACGTCCTTTATAAACTGTTCTTCTACTATGACTCTATAAATCTTTGAAAAAAAGATTTATCTCTTAAAAATCATAACTAAAGCTCTGTAGGTCTTTAAAAAATGAAATCCGTGCTGACATAATCTAAGAATCCATTTTTATACCTCCCAACATTCTTCAAATATTCACAATTACAGCTTCGAGGGTCTTTGAATAATATTTTAAAGGTCCTTGTACTAATATTTGAAAAAAAACAAACAATTTTGTGTTTGAAGGTCCTAAAAAATTTTGTTGTTGCAAAATGGTCAGGCTTTATCCCTTTATTGTTGTTTTTATAAAAACAATGTTTGTTTATTGGTGGAGAAAGATGGTAATGTTTACCAGGGGGTAAGGCAGGGAATACCTAGGTTTCGGAAAGAGCCACCAATCCTCATCAGTTCCCTTGTTTTTTTGTCTGGGATATTCTCCCCATACTACGGTATCCCGAACAAACAAACCACACGGTCCTAAAAAATCTAAAAATCCAAATTTTCAAAAAAAAATCGATTATGGCTTTTAAAGTCCTCAAAAAATATTACGTCGCTGATAACCCTCTTTTTTTAATCTTAAAAATTCCCCACTATGAGCCTGCAGCTCCCCTGATTATTATTTAAATCTATCTCCTACTGTGGTTCTCTAACTATCTCCTACTATGGCTCTTAAGGTCCTTGAAAACATATTTTAATCTTTTATTTTCTTGAAAAACATTAAAAAAAAATCATGACTATGGCTCTGCAGGACCTTAAAAATATTTTTAAGAAAAAACATCGTTATGTCTCTGGAGAAGCTTGAAGAAACAAAAAATCCACGATTATTGCTCTGAAGGTCTTCGTAAAAATATTTGAAGAAATCTGTCGATGGCCCTGACGATCCTCAAAACAAAATCCACGACTATTGCTCTGAAGGTGCTCGATTGTGGCTCAGATAAACCCTTAAAAACCTGAAAAATGCATGATTATGACCCTAAGGTTCTCCTAAAATATTTTCTCCAGTCCAGAATTATAGCTGAAGGTTTATAAATTAAATTTCATTAAATTTCAATATTCTGGCAGTGGTTTTGGGGGTTCTAAAATCAATTTCTTTAAAAAGTTCACAATTATAGCTCTGGCGGTTTTTGGAAAAATTCTAAAAAATGTTTGAAAAAAATCATAAAAATTCCACGAGTAAATCTCAAAAGGTCTTTGAAATAATTCTTACAAATAATCCACAGTTAAGGCTCAGGGAGGGGGTTCTAGGGAAAATGTGTCTGAGAGGGTCCTTGAAAAATATTCTCAAAAAAAATGACAATAATGGCTCAGAAGTCCTTAAAAATATTCTTAAAAAATACACGATTTGGTCCCGGAAGGTGCTTCAAAAATATTTAAAAAAAAAATATTATTCATCCGAAACTTTTTTTTTGAGTTATATCTAAAAAATCCACAATATTGGACCAGAGTCTCCATGAAAAAATTTTTTGAATTTCTTCTGGCCACATAAATTCTAAGGTTTTGAGATGGTGTCTCATTAAAAGTTAAAGTTGGGGTAGACCTAGACTAGCCCTGTCGAGGCTTTGTTATGATGTCCTTGAAGCAGCCCACATTTTCTTTTACTCATTCCAAGAAAATTCACATTTTCGTATGGGTTTAGTATGGGGGTCCATGTGAGTCCCTGGTCTCCTGAAATAAGTTAAAGTTTCGGCATGGTCCCTTTATAAAATTTTATAAAGGGACAAGGACGAAACTTGGACTTTTTTCATGGGACCAAGGACATGTGTGGACCCCAATATTATACCCATATGAAAATGTAAATTTTCATGGGATGAGTAAAACAAAATGTGAGCTACTTTAGGGACATCATAATAAAGGCTTGACAGAGGTGGTCTAGGCATATCATAACTTTAAATTTTAATGAGACACCATCTCAAAACCTTAGACTTCATGTGGCCAAAACAAATTCTAAATCTTAAGTCTCATTAAGCCTAAGCTTTGGCCTCCTTCAGATTGTCAAAATTTGATGTAATTTTTGATGCCTAAATAAAAATCGGTTATGGTTTATATTTCGACCTGCGGTGTGGAAACCCTTAATTGAAACATTCCTTTTTCAAAGTAACATATCCAAAATTACCTTACCATTTGTTCCCGTCCTTAACAGCTAATCAATCCAAAATTCCTCACATCCACCCCCCGTCCCAATCCTCCCAAAAAAAGAGGAAACCCTGCAGGTGTCATAACATAAATTCCTGAACTAATTAAAAATTCGCAATTTCAATTGCTTAGGAAGCAATTTTTGTCTATTCCGTTTTTTTTTTTTTTGTTCGTGCAATTCACAAAGCAATCCAATTGCCCATAAGGCAAGCAATTGAACAGCCAGCCGATTGGCAATCGAAAAAGGGCCATAATGGTTTTCCTAGAATTGCCTGAATGACATCATAAAGGTGCCATTGATTTGCCTTCGTCTACGGGACTTTAATAATCTTTTGATTGGGGAACAGAAGCTGGAAACCGGAAAAAATCGCAGATGAGTTGACGACAATTGCCCAGCTAAGTTGTCGCCAAAAGATGGTCTATGAAAATCGATTTTTCGAATGTTTTTGGTAATGTCGTCAATGGCCTCATAACCATTACCTTGGGTGCCCTTATGAGACCAAACAACAAAAACAAAAACAGCAACACAAATGAAATGAAGATTTGGAATGCTTAGCTGGACACAAAATATTGACAAGTTGCTCATCAGACACACACTCTATTTGCCTGTGAGTGTGTGGGATAAGAGAGAGGGAGAGAGAGAGATGTGTGAGTGGCTGTTTGGAAATGTTTGTTGTTGCTTTGGGAATTTGATTGTGTTTTCGTTGCTGTGACCTCTGTTCTAACCACAACCCTAATCAAAGGATATGGGTTTGTCACTTATGGTCCCTTTGCTGCAAAGGCCCCCCAGAAAAAAAGGGATATCTTGTGGATTGTCACACCAAACCCAATGATAAACACACATATGGAAATGGAAATGTCTTTCATGTTTCAATAGGCAAATGAATTGCAGAAATATGCTTTAAAGACGAAGTGTTATTTTATTTTAAAAAAGTGAAAGATTTTTAAAAAGTTATGGAAAATACATGTTATGAGGTCTGCAAAAGCCGCATATAACTCTGACAAAATTCACGCGTTGATTTCCATCGATGGTCTTGTAGGCCCAGATAATCCAAAACAGTGGATTGTCCCTGTAAATTTCCAGAATTCCATATAAAATCCTAAGATTGAATGCTATAATATTTTTACAGTATTTTAGGCAATTTAATGCATTTTTATTTTATTTTATTTTTTATTTATTTTTTTTTTTTATTTTTTTTTTAAAGGAAAATGTATTTTAAGCGAGAATTTGTGTAAAGGCACAATTGAAAAAAAAATGTTGATAAAAAGAATTTTTTTAAAGGTTTAGATTTTTTTTTAAAAAATCATGCGTTTAAAAAATCATGAATTTTTGAGACAATTTTTCAGAACTTTCCTGAACAAATATTGGATAACTTTGCTGGTTAAAATCCATGGATTTTTAAGGCTATTTTGGCAAAAAAATGTTTTGAACTTTTTTCACATTTTTACGAAATTTTCTTCAATTTTATGATTTTTTATAAATTTATTTTAAGTTTTTTTTTCAAGGACTTTCTGATGAAAAATCCAAAAAAAAACTTATTTTGGAAAAAAAAATATTTTAAGGTTTTTTTCCAAGATAAAATATTGGGGGTCATTTTAAGGATATCTTGGCAAATTTTCTTAGACTTAAAATTATTCCAGTGACAGCTCATTATATTGTTTACAAACGTACAAAAGCATTTTGTTGAGAATTTTGCAGACAAAAAGTTTTTCGTGGTGGAATTCAAGCGTGATCGAGTGATTTCTTTATATTTGGCTGCAGAACCACAAGTGGCTATCGTTAGAGCAGCGCTCCAGCATTTAAATGTGGATAAATCTTTTGTGTCTCGTACCATGGCTCGTTACCGTGATACTGAAACTGGTAGCGTGGCCCGACGTCAAGAAAGTGGACGGAAGAAACCGGCAACATCAGCAGAATGGTTCGAAAATTAAAGAAGCGATTTGATCGAAACCCGCGCATCGCAGTGACCGAAAAATGGCTCGTGAGCTGAACATATCGCAATATTCCATTCGGCAAATATTGAAAAATGAATGGAGCTCGGGGTAAAGCTATTGAAATTCCAAAAACCGCAACAGAAAGAAAATATACTCAGAAGAGCTAAAGAGTTGCTTCGCTTGGCCGGAAGTGGTGAACTGCCGAATTTGGTTTTCTCCGAGAGAATGAGAAAACATTCGTTGTCCAGAAGTTTGTAAACAAACAAAATGATCGTGTCTTCTTGCCAAAGAGATCAGCTGAAAATTTGCACCTTTGGTTGGCCACCAGAACTCAAGCGCAGGCCATGGTGATGGTGTGGGCCGTCATAACAGCCGATGGTTGCTCTCCGCTCGTATTAATCGACCTCAGAATAAATTCCGAATATTATCACGAAAATATTCTGGAGGGTGTATGAAAACCTTGGGCACGCAAACATTTTGGCCTCATACCTTGGACATTCCAACAGGACTTAGCACGCGCCACCCAAGACACCTGGTTACAAAATGGGTTTCCTCGCTTCATTCCCAGCGCACAATGGCCTCCAAAATCTCCGCATACCAATCCATTGGACTATTGTGTCTGGAGTATTTTGGAAAGCAAGGTTGGCACTAAAGAAAATACCAAAGTGTCGATCAGCTCAAGCAAGAGCTTCGCCGGGAATGGGTCAAAATACCGCAGAGCAACATTCGGGCAGAGTGTGTGTGGTTTCATTGGCCGTTTGAAGGCCAATATTCGTACCAATTCGAACAAATGTAAAATGATTCTAAAATTTGATGCTATTTCCGATATTTTTTGTTTTCATTCAATAAAATTTAAAAAAAAAGAAAAAAATTAAAGATTGTGGCGTTTGACTTTGTTGTAGTTTTTTTATCTCACCCTGTAAAAAATACAAAAAATTTATTTCTTTTAACAATTTCTGTAAAGATACTATTGGCAAAAAACTTAAGATTTTTGAAGGATTTTTTCAAGCTTGAATTCGTGGTTAAAAATGTTCCATCGTTGTCCACTAATAAACAAACGTTGTTTTTTTATAAAAACAACAATAAAGGGATTAAGCCTGACGATTTTGCAACAATAAAAAGAAAAAGATTTCTTTTTTAAAAATACTCAAACTTAATTCCAGAAGAACTTTTCTATTATGTGGGGTTTTCAACCATACAGCGAAAGTGTGGTGCATACTTTTAGGCAAACTATTGAAAATAATAAATAATCATCTGATTTGCTTGAAATACTGGTTTATTTGCTCCTTTTGGCTACATTTATTAATTTTGAATTATAGTTACTAAATGACCCACCCTTTTGGCAAATAAATTACTTTTCAAATAGAACCCTTTTAGGACGTTTTTTTCAGAACTATCTGTGAAAAATCATGGATTTCTCTCTTGGTTTTATAGGATTTATAAGGCTAAGTTTTTTCTAGGACTTTCTGATGAAAAATCGAAAAAGGTGTTTTTGAAAAAAATAAATGTTTTAAGTTTTTTTTCCAAGGACTTTCTGATAAAAATTCTAAAAAATTGTAGATATATGAAAGATTTGTAAAAAATCATGGATTTAAAAAAAATTGTTTTTAATTTAAAAAGTCATAAATTCTTAAAACAATTATTTTTAAAATCATCTGGAAAAAATCATGGACTTCTTTGCTGGACAAAAGTAATGGATTTTTTCAAGGGGTTGTTTTTGGGCAACTTATTTTGGATTTTTCTTGATTTCTTTTTTTCACTGAAGTCCTTGAAAAATATTTACATTTTCGGGGACGAGGAAGAAAGAAAAATATTTTTTTTTCACAATTTTGCATAAAATAAAAATCCTAAATTCTGTTTTGGGTTTGAAAAGAATCTAGGCCTTATATCTGAAAAAAAAAAATCACTTCTCCACAAGGAGAAGGACACCATTTGCATAAATGTCTGTTTCTTTCATAATCCCATTGTAACGATTTTCCAAAAATGTTGTCTCAAATTTTTTTTAATTCCCATACTCCAAAGGATATTAAATTCGTTGGATTACTAGCTATTAGCATTGTAATTCACAAAAAAAAAAAAAAAAAAAAAAAAAACAAAGAACAAAACGTTCTCACCGAAACAATTAGAAGGCGTTACCCCAAAAAAAATGTTACGAACAATAATTATTGGTAATAATCAGCTACTGAAACAATTAATAACAACTTCATTGGAGAACAAAAAAAAAAAAAAGAACAAAAAAGAAAAACAATTCGCGATTTGCGAAAAAAATCCACACACACACTCGCATACAATTCCTGCTTTCATACCGGCTCACCAAAAAAAAAGGACAATAGGTATTATGACACAGTTATACGACTAGGCATTCTGGCGGCGATGATGATAAGGGTGGGGCGTGATTAATCCATATACAAATAAGGACAACATAAAAATTGACGAGCGCACACACACACACACACTCTCACGCAAGGATTGAAAACTGGAACAAGTAGAGCACCGGCAGTGGCCACGTTCGATGATGATGAGATAACAACACGTGTCATGTAAAGTCACGTGTCCTACAGGGAAGACAAACAAAATTCCCGGTGCATGGATGTTGGGTGGATGGGTGTGTCTGTGTGTGTGTGTGTGAGAGAGAGTGATCTAATCTGATAAATGTGGCGAATTTTTTTTTCGAAAAGCAATATTTTCTCAGCTTCCCATTTTCCGGCATACGTTAATAGAGACATTAGCCTGGGCGGAAATTTCGCTTGTTTTTACATAACAGTAATTCTGTACAAACGGAAGCGGAAGCACCAGCAATAAAGTGGGCGTTTAAAGCGTTAATGATTCTGGTCCTTCGCTAAATGAATTGGCTGCCATGGAAGTTCGTTGTAGGAAAAAACAAAGAAAATTAAGTTGTAGATGGCCCTTCTCTGCCCTCCCCTATACCGTTCGGGATATTTTAATAGTGGTTGAGAGAAATGATGATATTCTAAGCGGTTTAACGCAGTCTTCGCACTAGGCAAGGACACTTGTTTGATTTTCCCAGGCTATTGGCAGGCATGCATGCAGGGCGGCTGGCAAACGCTGACATCTACCGGATATTAATCAGGATATAAGTGATTTACATGACATTCCATATTGTTATTTTGGGCAGTTATTATCGGAAGATAAGACGGAAGGGAGTCAGTCAGAGCTTGGTATATGAGGCTCCTGCCGTGAAGTAGCTCGCCTCTGGAGCCACATGCTTGTCTTAGAGACCTTTGGACTAGAGTTGCTGGCCTTAGGTGCTGTAAATTTGCTAGCATGGGATGCCTCTGCCGTATGTTAGTTGGTCTCAGGGACCTCTGGTGGCCTCAGAGGCCCTCCGTATGTTAGTTGGTCTCAAGGACCTCTGTGGAGTAGTTGGCCCCATAGGCCTCAAACATCTCCGCTGTAGAGTATCTGGCCTCAGAGGAAGCTACTGTAGATTAATAGAATAGATTAGGAAGCTACTGTAGATTAGCTAGCCTCAGGGGACTCAGAGGCCACTGCCGTAGAATAGCTGTGGAGTATCTGGCCTAAGGGACTTATGCCGTACAGTACCTGGACTCAAGGATCTCTGCCTCAGAGGCCTGTGCCGTATGTTAGTTGGTCTCAGGGACCTCTGTGAAGTAGTTGGCCCATTAGGCCCCAGACGTCTCCGGTGTAGAGTATATGGCCTCAAAGGAAACTACTGTAGATTAGGTGTCAACAGAGGCATCTACTGTAGAATAGCTGGCCTCTGAGGTGAATCCTTTGGAGTAGCTGGCCTCAGATGAAAAAAAGAAATTCGTAAAAAATGGTTAAGTCTTTCAAAAATCTAAAACATCCACGATTTTTTCCAGAACATGAAGGAAATTTTTATGTCTTGAAAAATAATATGAACCTTATATAAAATGATCAAAAACATGATCGATATTTTCAGGTAAGGTCTTGAAAAAATAACTTAAGAAAGACACTTTTTCGTCCAGGATGACCATTAGATTTTTTAGACATCCCTGGGAAAAAAAATCTCCAAAAATCCATAATTTTTTTAAACCAGAAATGCCTTGAATATATTTTTGAAATATCTCTATTTAAAAAAAAACATAAATAGGTCCTTCAAAAAAAAACCCTCTAATATCAAAAATTTCTTCCTGGGCGTCATTTTGAAATGTTCCATGTCTAGTTAGCAAGTCCTTGAAAAATATGCACCACATTGAAGAATTTTGCTTAAGAAGTTCATGATTTTTTAACAGGAATTACATGAAGGAAAACCTTAGAAAAATATTAGATTTTTCGTCAGGAATCCTTTGAGAAAAATTATATTAAAAAAAAAACCTTTTGAAAAAATTCAGTTTTTACAAAAATCGTAGAAAAAGTCACTGCTTGGAAAAATTCTGAAAACCCAAAAAATATATATATATAAAAAATCCATGCTTTTTGGCAAGAGACCCTTGACCAATAAATATTTGAAACAACTTCCAAAAAAATATACGCTCCTGGCTCAGTGGTAATACAAATATGGAAATGTGGAAAAAATAATTTCGTACTTTTTGAGGGCTATTGTAAATCAGTGATTAGGGAAGAGCTACCTGGAGGAATGAGCCGATATAAAACATCTTGATACCAGATCTAAGTTCGTACGTAATGTATGTGAGGCCAAAGCCGTTATTACGATGAAGGTAATTTGGGTTAGATCAAATTGCGTAAATTGTGATCTAATATGAAGCATACTTTTAGGAGTTGTAAAACTATGCCATAAATGTAAGGGCATAACATGTTGGACTTTGATCCAGATTTCTTTGGAGACCACCGGACCGATTTTGAAGGTAAATCCTAGTTTTCATTTATTTATGTTTGTTGTAATAATCCTCTAAGGATCTTTTCCAGTCCTTTTCTTCAACAAAACTGGGCAAAAATCTTACTTTTTGCAAAATCGTGCCAAATTTTGCCAGAGAACATAACTTTAACAATGACAAAAATGCTCTCCATCTAATTTCACCATAAGTCACGGATTATATAATAACTGTGTCTATAGCATATCTTAAGGGTATATCGAAAATACTCGATTTCCCCCCATTTCGTTAGACCACGAACTCGAAGTATTTGCTATTGATTAAAATATTTTATTTTATTTTTTTATTTGAATTCCTCTCATTTTCTTAAAACATTTTCATAATTTAATATTTGTCCTGTATTCCCCTGCAGAAGACTACGAAGTAGAAGAAGAGGAAGAAGAAGAAGAAAAGTTATTAAACCAAATACGAAGAATGTTTCCTCGAACCATGTGGCCATCTTTGGAGAATTGCAACCTAATAATAAATTTATGAGGAGGCAAAAAGTATTTGAGTTCCTCACACACACATACCCTCCAACACACATCTCTAAATACATATAAAATATACATATTTGTATATGTACAAATATATAAGTAGGTATATTAAATATTAGAAATGAACCCGCCCGCCTACCAACTACCAACATTGCTTAACCATTCCACCATTGGCTAAGACGCAGAAATATTTTTTAGGTTTCACCATAACGCCTTTCCAGCTATGCGAGTGAGACAGCATGAGAAGCTAACGGCACCTACAGCGTGGCGAAAAATTCCTTTTGACCAAAATCCCAGCACAGCAACAACAAGCCGCATTTAGGCCACCCATATTTGACTTGGATATAATTCTACATTTGCTATTTCGTTATGGCCTTATTCTCAGCTTTTGTTGTTGCTTTCTACGAGCTTGGCAGGTCTTTTGCAAGTTTTGGTTGTCATTTTCCTTAGTTAACATTGTTGTTGGTCCAATCAACAAGCTTGCCATTGGTAGAAACTACTGCTGCCGCCACTGCTGCTGTTGAAATGTGTCTAACCACAAATTTAGGGGTTGGGGTTCATTGTCCTCTGTGACACAGGCGCTGAGCGTCCAAGGTGGCTGGCCGAAAAGAGAGTTGGGTGAAATTTGGCAGCAACTGCGACGCCAGCAGAGTTCAGGCAGCTCCACACAAATGATATAGGAGAAATGCCACCCTCTGAAACGTATTGAAATGTGAAACACGTGAACACTGGCAAATGTCGATAATACCAGTTCTTTTGACCGAGGAACTCTAAGGGAATTACCGTCAGTTCATTGCAGGACATAGGCGGCAGATGCAGTAACGGATACAAGGATATGAAAGGGAGATATATTTAGAAATTTTTGAAAGACTACATATTATTAAATAACAAAAACAACAAACATATGGTAATATTCAATTTTGGAAAAATAAATTAAAAATAATTTGAATTGTGGTGCATGATTTTAGGAGCTTCCAGAGTAATTTTAAAATATTTAGTTTATTTTAAATTAAAAAAGTAAATTATGAAAAAAATAAAAATTTATATTTTTTACAAATTTTAAATATTGTGATGCCTACTTTTAAGAGCCACGTAATACAAATAGGTGATGTTTTGGAATCGCAGCGGGGAAATACCAACATAAATAATAATTTTACGCATGAACTTCACATTCCAAAGTAGTTTTTAAATCACAAACCAAATATTTGTTGCATACTTTTGGGTGCTGCGAACTATAGCAAGGGTTTTAAGGATATAAAAGAACATTTTTTAAAATATATCCATTATTTTTTAATTTTCAATTTATTCAATTCATTAATTTTTAGTTCATGTTCAATATTGTGTTGTATACTTTTAGGAGCCTTGGAACATAGAAGAGTGAGCAGAAATAATAATAAATACTTAATTGAAAAACAAAGGTTTTGAGGGACTTCGATATAAAGCAGATAATATGAGTTCATTATTACATTTAAAAATAATAGCAAAAAATGTATATAACAATAAAATAGCACAAAATTTTTAAATATTGTGTTGCATACTTTTAGGAGCCTCAAAGCACCCAACCACATTTTGTGAAATTGCCGCTGAAAAATACACATTTTACGGAAAACACAGCATTCTAGAAGGAGATATTGGTCATTGAACTATATATTTGTAGCATACTTTTGGATGCTTCAGTGTTTATTATTACTGTTAATAAAGAAGAACAAAGAATATAAATAGAATGTAACTTTGTGATGCAAACTTTTAGGAGTCTCAGAACATAAACAAAATTTTGTGCAGTCGAAGCAGAAGTGCACGAATTTAAAAGCTTATTTCACAAACCAGCAAATTCCAAACCAAGTTCTTTGTCCATAAACAACATATTCGTTGCATACTTTTTGGGTGTTTAACTTAAACAAAGGATATAAGGATATAGAAGAAAAATATTTAATCCTTAAGCAAATATATACCTATTTCAATTGTTTTTTATTTAATTTGTAATGTTCTGATGTATACTTTTAGGAGCCCCAGAACAATAAAAACAAATATTGTAAAATCGGACGAAGAAGAATACCACCGAAAATACGTACTATACGGAAAAAGTCATATTCACAAAATAGATTTGGCCATTTAACTAAATATTTGTTGCATACTTTTGGGGGTTTCGAACATCAGCAAAGGATATGAGTATAGAAGAGGTGGATTATTGGGGTTTCCTTATTGAGTATTGATGGAAACCCAAAAGCAAATATAATTTAATAATTTTTAAAGTTGTGGTGCATAATTTTAGGCGTTTTGTAAGACATAAGCACATATGTATACTTAGATGAGATGAGCGAACAAAAACCACCTTAAATAATTATTTTATGAAAATATCAAACCAAAAAGAGTTGTTGGTACATATCTATTGCATACTTTGTGGGGTTTCAAACATCTATTGTGCACATAGGGATATAAAAGAAAGGTTATTTGAGTCCATTTATTGATTTCTTGTATAAGAAATTTATAATACAATGTAAAAATTAAATGTTATTAAAATACATTGTGATGTATACTTTTGGAATCTTTAAGCCGTAAAACAAGATTAAGTGGAATGGAATAATTAATAATAATAAAATTAATAAAAAAATTTAGATCAGAACACTAAATATTTGTAGCATTCTTTTGGGTGTTTCAAACATCAATAAGGAATATAGACTAAGGAAAATTATTCACGTTTATTGTAAGTTTTTAAATAAATAGTAATAAAATTAATTAAAAATTAAAAGTATTGAAAATTGAACAGAGTTGGCTTTTTAGTTCGGCATACCGTAGTATTTTGTTGTTGGAAAATGGTCAGGCTTTATTCCTTTATTGTTGTTTTTATAAAAACAACGTTTGTTTATTAGTGGAGAACGAGGGGGGTAAGGCAGGGGATACCTAGGTTTCGAAAAGAGCCACCAATCCTCATCAGTTAAAATTAAATTTAAAACTAAAAATTACAATTATTGAAAAAATCAAATATTGCGAGGCATACTTTTGGGGTATGAAGCACTTTATTTTGCAAATAGAATAAAATGTTTTTAAATCGATATATGGCATTGTAAATGTACATATATTCATACCTTTAAAGAACATCGCATTAAAAAAACATTGGTCTACATTCTTTATCATTGCATGCTTTTAGGGTCTTCAAGAAATTTAAAGACGTGAAAGGAAGTTTAAATAAGTTTAAAGTTTTTACGAATTTACTTTTCATTTAAAAAAAAAAATAAATGAGGAAAAGGTAGATTTTTCAAAAATATTCATATTTGAAACACGGCGGTGCATACTTTTAGGGGCTTTTATAAATGAATATATTTTAGGATTTGGACTATATATTTGACATATACTTCTAGGTGCTTTAAATCTCAGTCTAGGATATAACAAGTTAAAAAGCAGTAAGTTCGGCCGGGCCGAACTTTGAATACCCTCCACCATTTGGAACCAAGTTGGAAATATTCAATTTTCTATACGACGTGGACCTACATAAGCATTGTTTGTCATAAGCCATTACCATATTCAAATTCGAAACTTGAAATAAACGGCGAATAATGTAGCTAAAATCATTAAAATACCGTATATAGGGAGGTATTGTTATATCGGAGCTGTGCGAAGCTGGACCTGCATAGACAATTTTCTGTCACAGGCTGTAGCATCAATTACGAACTTCAAATACAACATCTCAAACAATTTCGATGGGTATTGTACCTAAACTCGAAAAATACGGAATTTAGGGGCTATACGAAGACGAGGACCTGCATACGAAATGTTTAGGCATAGGCCGTACTACCCATTGCAAACTGCGAATACAACATTTGAAACAATTCGGCTGAATAATGTCGCTAAAATCATCAAAATACCGAATATCGAGAGGTACCGTTATATGGGGGCTATGCGAAGACGCCTGCATACGGAATGTTCAGGCATCGGCCGTACTAGCCATTACGAACTTCAAATACCAAATTTGAAATAATTTTGGCAAATAATGTCGCTAAAATCATGAAAATATCGAATATCGGAAGGTACCTTTATATGGGGGCTATACGAAGACGTGGACCTACATAAGAAATGTTTAGGCATAGACCGTACAACCCATTACAAACTTCGAATACAAAATTTGAAACAATCAGGCTGAAAAATGACGCTAAAATCATGAAAATATCGAATATCGGAAGGTACCTTTATATGGGGGCTATATGAAAACGTAGACCGACATGGCCCATTTACGAACTTAACCTGCCTACTGGCAAAATACACAAGTGTGCAAAATTGTAGCCTTCTATCTCAATTCGTTCGAAAGGTAGAGTGATTACAAAAGACAGACAGACAGTCGGACGACGCTAAACCACATTAAAAATTTACACTAATCCGGACAACGCTAAACCATCTTAAAAATTTACGCTGATCCTGAATATACATACTTTGCAGGGTCTATCATGAATATTTCGAGAAGTTACAAACGGAATGACAATACTAATATACCCTCAATAGAATGGTTGAGGGTATAAAAAGAGTATTATTTGAGTCGGTTATATTTAATTCGAAGACCTTATATTTTATTAGCCACGAAAAAAATGAATAATTTAATGTTTTAAAACTTTTGAAATTATTAATAATTGTGGTGCATACTTTTGGGAGCTTTAGCAATTAAATTCATATTCTTCACATACATTTAGGTGCTGCCGAAAATTGCTTAAGAAAAAATATTGAAAGGAAATCTTAAAAGAAAAATCGGTAAGTTCCAAGTTTTAAACTCTGTTATGATCCCAAGGCCTAGATGAGTTGGAATTTCTGGTAGAAATTAAGCCCATTCAAATTTGTATATTTTTCTAAAAATTTTAAATTTTTTTGAAAAATTTGAAGTAATCCTAGCTGTATTGATATTTTCTATAGCTAATTTCTAATACAGACCAACTAAGTTGTGATTTTCTACAGATTTCTATTAAATCCTGCTGTTTTCCAGATTTCTTGAAAATGTCTATTCCGCCCTGTTGACTTTGGAGTTTTTTGTTTTTTTTTTGATCTCCATATTTATATAATTAACATCCCGTTACCATGCCAGCCTCCTCTCAGCTTAAACCGTCCCAATTTGTTAACAATTCCTTTCTAATTTCTCAAAAACACAAAACCTTGCCTTAACCTTTCGACACCCAACAGTTGGCCATTGAAATGGTGATTTGTGGCACATTTTCATCTTCTCCTCCCTCCCCCGGGCTCAAAATATGAAATAATTATTATTTTTATGAAAATATAATGAACACAATTCATACTTTCCATATGGATAGATTTCTAACATTTCCTACGCCCGACACCAATGCCACCAACATCATTGGCGGTACTCTCAACCACCTTAGGCTGGATGGCTGGCTGACTGGCTATCGCGGAGATATCATCGCAATAACAAATTGATAGTTTCCGCGCTGATTACGTAAAATGAGTAGCGCATATGTGCGAATAAAATATCCAAGTAGGAAAAAAAACCCTTTTGTAGCCTCTGGGCAAATGCCAGCGTTCATTGGCATTGAATGCACACAAAGGATGCAGGATCATAACACTCTCTATTTCTCTTTCTCCGTGAGTTCTCTGTGTGTGAGTGTACCACAAAATGTGTACTTGACACCCGGCAATTGTGTTGGTCGCTCTTCAAAAATTACAATCATCATTTGAAGTATCATTCATTTTTGTCGAAAACCACCACCACCGCCGCCGTCATCACCACCATATCCTGGCATTTTATCCTCCACTGTAATCGCTCATTATTCACAACAGTTTGTACTTGTTTTCCTTGTCCTGTTGTTGTTGTTGTTGCTATTGTTGTTAAATGTCAAAATGATACTTGAATCGCTGCTAAATAAACAATCAAACATTTTTTTGTTGTCGAGGAGTAGAACAACAACAACAATTTAAGGGTTCTTAGGCTAAATGGCTCTCGACGGGAAGTGCTACTGGCGTCGAAGGGGGGTCCAGGATTTTGGGAATAATTTAATTAATTTGATGTTAAAAAAGTCTTAAGAATCTTAAAATTTTGGGTAAGAATCACTCAGGGTTCGAAGGGGTCAGATAAGGCTGAGTTTTTGGAAATTCGTACAAAACGGTACTAAATTGGGTACAATTAAAATTTTGGGAGGACCGATAGAGTTGGAATACCCAAATTTGAAAATAAGTTCAATATTGCTTTGTAGGATTGCAGTATGTTGGAAGTCTTGGAAATTCGTACTTATGAGTACTAAATGGTATTAAATTCGGTACAATTTAAATTTTAGGAGAACCAGGAAACTTGGGCCCCTGATTTGGGATTAATACAGGGTGATATAAAAAACTACAACAAAGTCAAACGCCATAATTTTTACACTATTTATTTCTTTGTTTTCCGTCTTTTTTCTAGGATATTTTATGTCTTGCCATCCAAAGTAGGCCACTTAAATGTAATAATTTATTATCACTGTTGTATCTCAGGGCCAAATGATTGGTCGTCAGGATGTATACATTACAATTGGGGGACTTTGGAAAGCTCCCTTTCTCCCAATAGTCTATAATAGACTGTCTCCAGCTCGCCTATAAAGGCTCTCTCCAGCCCGCCTATAAAGGCTTTCTCCAGCCCGCCTATAAGTGCTCTCTCCAGCCCGGCTATAAGTGCTCTCTCCAGCCCGCCTATAAGGGCTCTCTCCAGCCCTCCTATAAGGGCTCTCTCCAGCCCGCCTATAAGGGCTCTCTCCAGCCCGCCTATAAGGGCTCTCTCCAGCCCGCCTATAAGGACTCTCTGCAGCCCGCCTATAAGGGCTCTCTCCAGCTCGCCTATAAAGACTCCCTCGAGAAATGTCGGAAATAACATCAAATTTTAGAATATGTTTAGATTTGTTCGAATTGATCACCTTTTGGCACGAATTATGGCCTTCAAAAACACGCTGCCCGAATGTTGCTCTGCGGTATTTTGACCCATTCCCGGCGATGCCCTTGCTTGAGATGATCGACACTTTGGTATTTTTTAGTGCCAATCATGCTTTCCAAAATACTCCAGTCACCATAGTCCAACGGATTGGTATCCGAAGATTTTGGTGGCCATTGTGCGCTGGAAATTAAGCAAGGAACTTCATTTTGCAACCAAAAGGACTCGTGCTGAGTCCTGTTAGAGTGTCCATCGTCTGCGGCCAAAATGTTTGCGTGCCCAAGGCTTTAATGCACCCTCCAGAATATTTTCGCAATAATATTGGGCATTTATTCTGATGCCACGGTCGATTTATTTTGTAACCATTCTTGGGTGTCCCTTGCTGAGTGCAATGGTGCTGAGTCCTGTTGGAATGTCGAAGGTATGTGGCCAAAATGTTTGCCTGCGCAAGGCTTTACTACACCCTTCAGAATATTTTCGCCATAATATTCGGCATTTATTCTGATGCCACGATGCCCGATTAAAACGAGCGGAGAGCGACCATCGGCTGTTATGGCGATGGCGGCCCAAACCATCACCATGGCCGGCGCTTGAGTTCTGGTGGCCAACGGAAGGTGCACATTTTCAGCTGACCTCATTGGACCTCAAGTAAACACGAGCGGATCATTTTGTTTGTTTACAAACTGCTGGACAACGACTGTTTTCTCATCGGAGACGGAGAAAACCAAATTCGGCAGTTCACCACTTTCGGCCAAGCGAAGCAACTCTTTAGCTCTTTTGAGTCAATTTTCTTTCTGTTGCGCGGTGTAAGTTCTTGCACTTTTTGACATTTCAATGGCTTTATCCTGAGCTCATTTTCCAATATTTGCCGGCCGAATGGAATATTGCGAAGTGTTCAGCTCCCGAGCCATTTTTCGGCCACTGCGACGGGCAGGTTTCGATCACGTCGCTTCTTTACTTTTCGAACCATTTCTGCTGATGTTGCCGGTTTCTTCCGTCCACTTCCTTGATGTCGGGGGCTACGCTACCAGTATCTGTATCACGGTAACGAGCGATGGTACGAGACACAAAATAGTTATTCACATTTAAATGCTGGAGTGCTCTAACCATAGCCACTTGTGGTTCTCCAGCCAAATATAAAGAAATCACACCATAACGCTTGAATTCGATCATGAATAACTTTTTTTCTGGAAAATTCTCACCAAAATGCTTTTGTACGCTTGTAAACAATATAATGAGCTGTCACTGGAACAATTTTAACAGCTGTCGGACGAATGGCTTAGAAATGCAGCAGTCTGAAGTTGATTGCAGTTTTTTTCATCTCACCCTGTATATCCACTGAAAACTGTATTTAAAGAATTGTGATTTTTTTGAAATTATTTTTTTTTTACAAAAAACGATATTTCAACTGAAATTTTCTTGAATTCAATTTTTTTTGAAACTGAAATTTTCTACAGAAAACGGCAATTCAGCGGCTCTCTCTCCCTTTCTCTCTCCCTCCCTTTCTCTCTCTCCCTCTCTTTCCCTCCCTTTCTCCCTTTCTCTCTCTCCCTTTCTCTCTCTCCCTTTGTCTCTCCCTCTCTCTTTTTCTCTCTCTCTCCCTTTCTTTCTCTCCCTCTCTCTTCCCCTCTCTCTCTCTCTCTGTATAAAGTTGTATCTTACAATTAGACATCAAACAAATATATGCCATTCAAACACCGCAAAACCTTAACCACAACAACACCTTCCATCCAGCCATCGAACATTCTCGTCCTTTCATCCTTGTATTATTAAACTATAAAAACTCCTGTTCAAATTCCCTTCTGTCGCTCTGCGGTTAACAATTGTTGCCACTGTTCCCCGTCCCTTGATGACATTTGTATGCGGGTGCAAAGGTTAACTAACCATAGAATTGTCACAAGCAACGGCTGGACAGTCAGGCATTCAGTCAGCCTGCCAGCCAGTCTGTCAGCCTGGGCATAAGGGACAAATACATATTTGCTTTCAATTGCAAAACGACTCGCCATTCTTAATCAAGTCGAAACAATTCGATTTGTTTTGGCGACAATTTTTAAAAATGTTTTCATTCCGGACTGGAGGCCAAACCGAGCACACAACAACAACAAAGAAAACAAACCATTGCCACATAAACCAACAAACAATCTGCAAACAAATGAGCAAATGAAATTGTGAAACAAATTTTCGAAATTGTATTATCGACTTGTTGTGGGTTGGAGACAGTGGTTTGAGGGTGGTGGTGTTTGAGAACATTTCAGTGGAGGGAGAATGAATAAAAAGTAAATAACTTTGAGCTACAGAAATCGAATTTCTTCCATAATTAAAGGGAAAATCCAGCAGATTATGGAATTAGGACCCAAAAAAAGAAGACACTTGTATCGGCGTTTTGAAAGTTTGCAACGCCCTTCTTCCACACTTTTCGATATTTTCGAATTAAGATTTCTGGGAAACCGTTGATTTTAGATATGTAGTGTCGTCGGGAATATTGCAGATAATAATACGAGGATTATTAGGGTTTATTTTATTTTTTTATTATTAGGGTTTTATTTATTTTAACCCTTAAGCGGGTCGAGAAATGAGTCTTTTTGGTCCTTTTTTTCAAAATATGGCCAAAACCTCCCTTGAAAAGTGATCATAGCCTGTCAAAATATTCCACATATCAAAATGGCGTAAAATTTAACCATAGGCCCCTTCCAACCCTTCCAATGTGGATTTTTCGAAATCATTTTTGTGGCAACTTTTTATGGCCTCTTAACGTGGAATTATTTAAATAATATTTCAGGAATACTTCTAACTTTTCTAAATTGGATTTTTTTTTAATTTTATGTAACCCTTCAAGGCCTTCTAAGGTGGATTTTTTTAAATAATTTTTTCTAAGACCTATTAAGGCCTTTCAACAGGGATTTCTAATGAGGCTCTTTAAGGCCTTCTCACGATGATTTATTGATACATTTTTGAAGTCTTCCAATGTGAATTTTTCAGAACCCTAGAGGCCCTTTAAGGACTTCCAATATGATTTTTTTCATTTTTCTGCCAACCTTCGAGACCTTTTATTGGGTCATGGGTCGGTCATAAAGGCCTTGTTATGTGGATTTTTTAACAATTTTTATTGGACTCATTGAGTCCTTATAACATCGATTTTTTTCTGGAACCCTTCGAGCCCTATTAAACGCGATTTTTTTATTTTTGGAACTCAATAAGGCATTCTAACATGGAAGAGAATTATTAAATAAACCTTAAATGACCCTTAAAGACCTTCTAAAGTGGTTTTTATACCCTCCACCATAGTAGGGAGGGTATATTAAGTTTGTCATTCCGTTTCAAACACCTCGAAATATACATTTTAGACCCCACAAAATATATTTATATTCCTGATCAGCATAAAATTCTATGTCGATTTAACGATATCCGTCCGTCTACCCGCCCATCCGTCTGTGGAAATCACTCTAGCTTCCGAACGAATTGAAGTAGATTGATAAAATTTTACTCAAATGTATATGCAGAACTTTGAATATTGAAAATGTGTCATGTAGGTCCACGTTTCGGTATAGCCCCCAAATAATGGCTCCTTCCCTTTTTTCAGTATTTTGATGATTTTAGCGACATTTTTCATCGGAATTGTTTCCAATTTGATATTTGAAATTCGTAATGGATACTACAGCCTATGACAGAAGATTTTCTGTACAGGTCCACGTCTTCCTATAGCTCCCATATAACGGAACCTCCCGATATTCGGTATTTTGATGATTTTAACGACATTATTCGCCGGAATTGCTTCAAAATTTGATATTTGAAGTTCGTAATGGATACTACAGCCTATGACAGAAAGTTGTCTATGCAGGTCCACGTCTTCGTATAGCTCCCATATAACGGTGCCTCCCCATTTTCGGTACTTTGATAATTTTAGCGACATTATTCGCCGGAATTGCTTCAAAATTTGATATTTGAAGTTCGTAATGGATACTACAGCCTATGACAGAAAATTGTCTGTGCTGGTTCACGTTTTGGTATAGCCCCCTTCGTACCTCCCGATATTCGGTATTTTAATGATTTTACGACATTATTCACCGGAATTGCTTAAAATTCGGTATTTGAAGTTCGTAATAGATACTCCAGTCTAAGACTGAAAATTGTCTGTGTAGGTCCACGTCTTCTTATAGCTTCCATATAACGGTACCTCCCGATATTCGGTATTTTGATGATTTTACGACATTATTCACCGGAATTGCTTTAAATTCGGTATTAGAAGTTCGCAATGGATACTACAGTCTATGACAGAAAATTGTACGTGAAGGTCCTAGTCTTCGTATAGCCTCCATTAAACGGCACCTCCCGATATTCGGTACTTTGATAATTTTAGCGACATTACTCACCGGAATTGCTTTAAATTTGGTATTCGAAGGCATGACAGAAAATTGTTTGTGCTGGTCCACGTTTTGGTATAGCCTCATATAATAGTACCTCCCTACATTCGGTATTTTTTGGTTTTAACAGGATTTTATTTTTATTTATTTATTTATTTATTTTTATTTTTTTTTTTTTTGAAAATTGTCAAATTCGTTCCATATGGTGGAGGGTATTCAAAGTTCAGGCCGGCCAAACGTACAGCTTTTTTTACTTTTTTTTAAAAAAAATCTTCTGGGACCCGTGAAGCCCTTTTAACATTGGGTTTCTGATATTTTTTCTATGGCATTTTAATACCTTCAATAGTTGTGAATTTTTTTCAAGGACCCTTGAAGGCCTTCTAATGTGCATTTTTTAAATAATTTTGCTGGGACCCTTCATGAAGTATTTAAACAATTTTTGTGGAACCCTTTTAGACATTCATTCATTGGTTTTTAAATATTTTTTCAAGGTGCCTTGAAGGCCTCTTTTGTGGATTTTTTAAACAAAGTTTATTGGACTCTTTTAGGGCTTCTAACAAGGATTATTTACTTCTCTAAGATGGATTTATTTCAAATAATTTTTGGAACCTTCCAAGGCCTTCTAATTTATATATTTTAATTATTTTTCTGTGACACGTTAAGGCCTTCTAAAGTGAATTTTTTAAATAATTTTTCAGGGAACCTTTAAGGCCTTCTAAAGTGATTTTTTTAAATAATTTTCAGGGACCCTTTAAGGCCTCCTAAAGTGGATTTTTTTAAATTTTATATCTACCTCTAAATTATTTTTCTGTGACCCGTTAAGGCCTTCTAAAGTGAATTTTTTAAATAATTTTTCAGGGAGCCTTGAAGGCCTCCTAAAGTGGATTTTTTTTTTAAAATAATTTTCAGGGACCCTTCAAGGCCTCCTAAAGTGGATTTTTTTAAATATTTTTGGTTACCTCATCTAACGAGGATTGTTAAATGTTTTTCTGTGACCTATTACCTTTAAAGCTAGACCTTTAAACTTGGATTTAAAAAATCTCTGGCCCTGTACAATTTCCAATGAGGACTTTTTTTCAAATTTTCCAGGGACCCTTTAAGGACCCCTTCTAATGAGGATTTTTTCAAAACAATTGTTATTGGACTTTTTGAGGCCTTCTAACATGGATTTTTAAAATCAGTTTTAAAGCTTTTGAATATTATTTTTGGCATCCTTTAAGGCCTTGGAACGTGGATTTTTTAAATATTTTTTCTCGGTCTTCCAATAAGGATTTTTTTGGTTTTTTTTTATTTTTTTTCTGGGACCTGTTAGATTTTTTTAAATATTTTTTTCTGGGTCTTCCAATAGGGATTTTAAAGTTTTTTTTCTGGGACCTGCTAGGTCTTTTTAACTTGAATTTTTTAAAATAATTTTTCTAGGGTCCTTTCCGATTTTCTGATTAGAGTTTTTTTTTTAATTTAAAGAGGACTCTAAAGCCTTTTTATTTGGGTTTTTTTCTAAACAGTTTTTATAGAACCCTTTGAGTCCTTCTGTCATGGATTTTTTTGAGACCCTTGAAGGCCTCTTTTTCTGGCACCCATCGACGCCTTCCAGCTTGTTTTTTTTTAAATAATATTTCTGGGTCTTCTAATGAGGATTTTTATTATTTTTTTCTGGGTTCGGTTAGGTCCTTTGAACTTTTAAATAATTTTTCTAGGGCGATTTTTAATGAGCGCTTTTTTTACATTTCCAATGTCCCCTTAAGGCCTTCTAATGAGGATTTTTTAAATAATTGTTTTTGAGGTCTTCTAACATGGATTTTTGAGGCCATTGAAGGCCTCTTTTTAGGCAACCTTAAAGGCTTTCGAACATGGATTTTCTAAATAATTTATTTGGGACCCTTTTACGACTTTCTAAATTTTTTTTTCAAATATTTTTTCTGGTCTTCTAAGGAGAATTTTTAAATATTTTTTATGGGACCTTCTGGCCCATCGAGCTGGGTTTTTTTAAATAATTTTTCTAGAGCTCTTAAAGGCCTTCTAATGGGGATTTCAAAAAAGTTGCTTGGGCTTTTGAACTTGGATTTTGTAAATAATTTCTCTAGAGGGAGCATTGCTTTCAAAAATTTAGCTGGGGTCCTAAAGGGCTTCTAATATGGAAATTTTAAAATATTTTTAAATCAATTTTTTGGCAACCTTTCGAACCTGGGTTTTTTAAATAATTTATTTTGGGACCTTTAAGACCCTCAAAAGTGTTTTATTTTTAAATATTTTTTCTGGACTTCTAAGGAGAATTTAAAAATTTTTTTTTTCTGGGTCTGGCACATCGAATTAGGTTTTAAAAAAAATTCTGAAACCCTTAAAGGCCTTCTAATGAGGATTTCAATAAAAAGTTGCTGGGGCTTTCGATTGTGGTTTTTTATATAATTTTTCTAGGTCTTCTAGCCATGATTTTAAATCATTTTTCTGGGATAAGTTTGGGCTCTTTAACTTGGATTAGATCAAATTATTTTTAAGACCTTAAAATGAGAATTTTTTTAAAAATTTAGCTGGAGTCCTTTAAAGCTTCTAATATGGAATTTTAAAAAAAAATTTTCTTGGAACCCCTAAGGCTTGGTAATTTTAATTTTCCATAGAAATTATGGTATGCCTATGGACCACTGTGCAAAATGTTAAAGTGTGACAACCATGTCACTCCGATCGACCACCAAACGCCAAGGATTTGTCCTTTTTGCCGGTTCGATAATCACCCAGAACAGAAGCTATGGCAAACATAAAACAACAACAAAACCGAAATAACAACAGCAACGAATTGATATTAAATAGGAATTGTATGGACCATCTGTGAAAATCCTGGCGGGTGGCAGGAGAAGGGTAGGGGGGAGGGGGTTAAGGACAAACAAAATTGTAAGCAAATATGGATGATGGTTACAAATGATTGCGACGGGTTTAATGTGTAACACGAACATTGTTATTGAGATTATGGCATGGCTCGGCCCAAAATGTCACTAACTAAGGAGGCGTTATGGTTCGAATGTCATTACAGAGAGAGAGGAGGGGAGGGAATGGATGTTGTAAAATATTTTTGCAGAATTGTTGCTCATTGTGTGTGTGTGTTGTGTTGTGCCCATTAAAAATTCAAATTCAAATTCGAATCGAATGTCAAATCGCTTAACACAATCAATTCCACTTCATTTATGGCCATTTGTGTGGAACCACCCCCCTCGAATTAATTGTCCTCTCTCCATTATTCGCAATTGATTAAGCATTATTGAATTTCCAATTAACATAGTGATTATGAGCAGATAAGAGGAGAAAAAGATTGAGTTGCGGTTTTTGAAAAATTTAATTTTGAAATTTCAACTAAGTACGAAAAAGGAGGATGGCATATTATTTTGAAATACGGGTTTTTAATTATTTATAAAAAAATTAAAATTATTACATTGACCTAAGTTGCCTTATAAAAAAAATAATTTGAGTCGGAATTGAAAAAAATAATAATAATAAAAAAAATATTAATAATAATAATAAAAATAATAATAATAATAATAATAATAATAATAATAATAATAATAATAATAATAATAATAATAACAAGTAAAAAAGTTATGAGTTCGGACGGGTCGATCTTTGAATACCCTCCACCATTTGGAACAAATTTGGCAATTTTCTCAAAAAAAAAAAAAAAATTAAATCCGTTAAAAATTCTGTTAAAATCTTAAAAATACCGAATGTAACCCTTATATTAGGGTCTATACGACGACATGGACCTGCATAGCCATAGGCAACTTTTGCCATAAGTCATTACAATATTCAAACGCGAAACTTGAAAAAAATCGGTGAATAATGTCGTTAAAATCATCAAAATACCGAATATGGGGAGGTACCGTTACATGGGGGTTATACGAAGACCTGGACCTGCACAGACAATTTTCTGTCTTAGGCTGTAGTATCCCATTACTAACTTCGAATACCAAATTTGAAACAATTCCGGTGAATAATGTAGCTAAAATCATCAAAATACCGAATGTCGCGGAGGTACTGTTATATGGGGGCTATACGAAGATGTGGACCTGCACCGACAATTTTCTGTCATAGGCTGTAGTATGCAATACGAACTTCGAATACCAAATTTGAAACAATTCCGGTGAATAATGTCGCTAAAATCATTAAAATACCGAATATCGGGAGGTACCGATAGGTACCGAAGACTGCACCTGCACCGACAATTTTCTGTCATAGGCTGTAGTATCCAATACGAACTTTAAACACCAAATTTGAAACAATTCCTGTGAATAATGTCGCTAAAATCATTAAAATACCGAATATCGGGAGATACCGTTATATGGGGGCTATACGAAGACGTGGACCTGCACAGACAATTTTCTGTCTTGGGATGTAGTATGCAATACGAATTTTAAACACCAAATTTGAAACAATTTCGGTGAATAATGTCGCTAAAATCATTAAAATACCGAATATCGGGAGGTACCGATAGGTACCAAAGACTGCACCTGCACCGACAACTTTCTGTTATAGGCTATAGCATCCAATACGAACTTCAAATACCAAATTTGAAACAATTCTGGTGAATAATGTCGCTAAAATCATCAAAATACCGAATATCGCGGAGGTACTGTTATATGGGGGCTATACGAAGACGTGGATCTGCACAAACAATTTTCTGTCATAGGCTGTACTATCCATTACGAACTTCAAATACCAAATTTGAAACAATTCCCGTGAATAATGTCGCTAAAATCATCAAAATACCGAATATCGGGAGGTACCGATAGGTATCGAAGACGTGGACCTGCACAGACAATTTTTTGTCATAGGCTGTACTATCCATTACGAACCTCAAACACCAAATCTGAAACAATTCCGGTGAATAATGTCGCTGAAATCATCAAAGTATCGAATATTGGGAGGTGCCGTTATTTGGGGGTTATGCCAAAACTTGGACCTACATGGCCCATTTTCAATACCAAAAGTCCTGCAGACATAATACACATTTGAGTAAAATTTTATCAATCTACTTCAATTTGTTCGGAAGCTAGAGTGATTTCCACAGACGGATAGACGAACAGATGGACGGACATCGCTAAATCGACATAGAATTTTATGCTGATCAAGTCTATATATACTTTGTGGGGTCTAAAATTTATATTTCGAGGTGGATATGGAGGATATTTGAATTGTCTCGAATTTGAATTGTCTCTAAAAAATCCCAATTCAGGTGGGCTCCATTAAATTTTCAAAATTGGTTTCAGATTGGAAATTTTCAATACATCCCATCTAAATCAGGATTTTCAATAGACAATTTAAATCCGCTATTATTTTATTTTTTTCAAAATCTTATTTTTTTCAAATCTCGACTCACATGAATTGAAAATTTAAATTCATTCCAGGTGAATTCAGACTTCTCACAAGAAATGTTAAACCATCCTAGCCCCTCAGGACCCTTTAATGATTTTTAATGTAGATTTTTGATATTTTTTTTCTGGTCCTCTTCAAGATCCCTGTAAGGCCTTGTAATGTGGATATTTTTTAAATAATTTGTTTGGCCACTTAGAGGCCTAATAATGGCAATTTTTTTAATAATTGTTCTAGGAGCCTTTACGGTCTTCTAATGCGGATTTTTTAAATTTTTTTCTTAGCCCGTTAGAGGCCTAATAATGGCAATTTTTTTAAATATATTTTCTGGGAGCCTTTAAGGACTCCTAAACAGATTTTTTAAAACAAGGCCTTCCATCGATGAATTTTTAAATAATTTTTCTGGGACCTTTCAACCCCTTATAATGTGGATTTTTTAAATACATTTCCTTTGACCTTTTATAGCCTTCAATGTGAATTGTTGAAGAATTTCTCTGAGCCCATTCAGAGCTTTCTATTAAATTTTCCAATTTAGGGTAAACTTGGAAAATTTCTATGCAACCCAGCTGAATCAGGATCTGCAATATACAAATTAAATTCGCTATTTTTTTTTAAATCTTATTTTTTTTCAAATCTCGACTTAAATGCATTGAAAATTTAAATTTACCCCAGCTGAATACAGACTTTTCACACGAAATTTCAAACCATCCCAGCGAAGGCAAGACCTTCTATACAGATTTCAAAATTTATCCCAGCCGAATCTGGATTTTCAATATAAAAATTTCAATTCAGCCCAGCTGAGTTTAAATTTTTTAATAAAAATTTTAAATACGATTTTCCATTGCAAAATTTCAATTCGAAGTGACCGCTTCGTCTGTCATGGCCTATCATTTATTTAAAACCCACAATTGCCTACGAAATGCAATTTGAACACGTCTCCATGTTCCATTCTGAAAATGGAAATTTAAAATTCGATTGACAATTTCAATTCCAATTCCATTGCCATGTTTATTATCGTTAGCGTTTTCCCCAAATATTTGCCAGACATTATTTTCTAGGCAGGCAGGCAATCGCTGTAAATATTCAATTTTATTTGAGGAAATTTTCCATCGTCGTCGTCGACTGTCGTCCAGGTGTAACTTCAACACCCTCTTTTTTTGTTAGCCTCCCCGACAAATCTATGACTTTTGACATTTTTCTTGATCTGCCGCCAGTTAAGTGTCAATTCGGTTTGCATTAGGAATATGAAATGAATTTTAAAATAGTTCAGCAGAATTTTGGGTGCAAACAACAGGATGGTGTTCAAATTTTCCAAAGCCTCTTCAGGGCCTCATAAAAAGGTATTTTTTAATTACTTTTATGGATCTCTTCATAGAAATTGTATGCGGGCTCCTTTAGAGTTTTCTAATGTGAATCTTTTAAATAATTTTTTCTGAGACTTTTCAATGACTTCTAATGTGGATTAAAAAAAAAAATTGTCGAACCCTTGAAGGCCTCATAATGCGGAGTTTTTCCTAGCCCTTTGGAGGCCTTCTAAAGAGGATTTAAAGAAAATGTGAATTTTTGAAGATTTTTTCTGACGATTTTTTCTGAGCCTCTTTCGTGGATTTTTAAATCATTTTTCTAGGACCCATACATTTTTTTCTCGGGACTCTTCAAGAGCTTCTAATGTGAATTTTTGAGGCTTCTACGGTGAATTCTTTTTGAATTATTTTTTTTTGGAGACCAAGGCCTTCTTAAGTGGATTTCTTAAAATTTTTTGTTACCTTTAGGTTCACTTAGGCGGCTTTATTAAAACATATTTAAGACCCTAATTAAATATTTTTTTTTTCGAAACCTTGTAGGGCTTCTTAGTTAATTTTAAGACAAAATTGAAGGCCTTGTTTAGATAATTTTTAATAATTTTTAAAGTAACTTTTCTGCCACCTTTGAAGGGGTTCTAATGTGGATTTTTTTCAAAATACATTTTTTTCTGGACTCTCAAACCCGATTTTTTTTAAATAACTAATCTTGAACCCTTTAAGGCCTTTTAATATTGATTTATCAAATAATTTTCAAAATAGCTTTTAAAAGCATTTTACTGAAACCTGGAGGCTAGAGAGTCTATTTAGATGAGTTAGAAACCAAAAAGTCTATATAGACAACCTGCGGGCCATTATCGATGACCTGAAGGCCAGTATATCTATATCGACAACTTAAAGACTAGGGAGTCCATATGGGCAAGTTGGAGGCCATAAAGTCTTTATCGTCGAGTTGGATGCCCGGGTAGTCTGTGTGGACAAGCTGGAGGCTAGGGAGTCTGTATAGGTGAGCTGGAGGCCAAAGACTCTGTATAGATAAGCTGGTGGCCCAGACAGTCTGTATAGACGAACTGGTGGCCAATGGGTCTGTATCTACAAGTTGGAAGCCAAGGAGTCTGTATAGACGAGTTGGAAGCCAGGGAGTCGGAAGAAAGCTGGACGTCTTGGGAGTCTGCATTTGTGAGTTGGAGACCAGAAAGTCTATATCGCGATTTGGAAGCCCGAAGAGTCTGTATAGATGAGCCGGTGGCCAGGGAGTCTGTGTGGACAATATGGAGGCAAGGGAGTCCGTTTAGGTGAGCTGGAGGCCAAAGATTCTGTATAGACTAGCTGGTGGTCCAGAGAGTCTGTATAGACTAGCTGGTGGTCCAGAGAGTCTGTTGAGACATGTTGGAATCCAAGAGTGTCTGTAATGACGATCTAGAGGCCCAGGCAGTGTATATAGACGAGCTGGTAACTGAGGAAGGTTGTATGGACCAACTTATGTGTCGGGGTGATTCCCCTTATAGACCGGGGGATACCCTTATGGACCAGGGGGAATTCCCCTTATGGGCCAGGGGGAATTCCCTTTATGGGCCAGGGGGAATTCCCCTTATGGGCCAGGGGGAATTCCCCTTATGGGCCAGGGGGAATTCCCCTTAAATGCCGGGGAATCCCTTAAGACTTCTTCAGAGCCCTACCACGCGAATTTTTAACACCCGAAAACGCAGATTTTTAAAGAATTTTTCAAGTCCTATTTAAGGACCTACGACGAGAAATTTAACGCTTTTTTCAGGGTCTCTTCAAGGACATACAACATGGATTTTTGAAAGAAATTTTCTGGACCCTTTCGATATTGGTTTTTAAGAAAAAATGTCAAGACCTCTCCAAGGTCCTACAACGAGAATTTTGTAATAAAATAATAATTTTTCAAGGCCCCTTCAAGGCAGTCGTAACCAGGACTTTTAAAATAATTTTCCAAGGCCTGTTGAAGGCTGTCTTGTTCAAGGCCTTCGCTATTAAGTATTTTTTTGGGACTATTTGTGGCCCTTTTGTTGGACCCTTCAGGATTCAAGTTTTAAATAATTGTTCTGATAATTGTTTAAAGGTAATGTTCTGGGACTCTTTAGCGTCTGCAGACGTTGGTTTTTAAACAGAATTTTTCAAGACCCCTTCATGGTGCTACAAAGAGAGTTTTTTATAAAAATTTTCTAGAGCCCTTCGAGGCAGTCATAGCCATTTTTCAAGACATGTTAAAAGTCCTACAAATTAAGTTTTGTTAAGGAATTTTTTCAAGGCCCTCAAGGTCTTTCAAGTGTCTGTTTTTTTTTTTAATTACTGAGACCATCTGTGGCCTTTTTCTTGAACCCTTTAAGATCGGGGATATTTCAAGGCCAAATAACATGGGTTATTTTTTAAATATCCGGGATTCTTTAAGGTGTGGGTTCTTAAATAATTGTTCTGGTAATCTTTTCAAAGGTAATTTTCTGAGACACTTCAGATTCTGCAGACGTTGGTTTTTTAACAGAATTTTTCAAGACCTCTCCAAGGTCCTAAGACGAGGATTTTTTTTACAAATTTTTGTAGGCCCCATCAAGGCACCCACAATCTGGATATTTTATAGAATTTTTCAAAACCTATTGAAGCTGTAGGGCCTTGAATTATTTTTAAAGAATTTTTTAAGACTTCTTGAAGGCCTTCGCCCTTCATATGCTTTTTAATGTCCGGGACCATTTGTCACTATTTTTCTGGGACTCTTTGGGGCCTAGATTTTTTAAGGCCGTCTAATGTGGATTTTATTTTAAATTTACCCAATTTTATAAAGCATTTTTCAAAAGAATTTTTCCGAATCCTTTAGAGCCCTTTGACGTTGATTTTTTTAATAATTTTTCAAGACCTTTCCAAGGTACTAGAACGAGAGTTTTTATAAAATTTGCCTAGGCCCCTTCGAGGAACTCTCAACCTACATTTGTTAAAGAATTTTTCAAAGTCTCTTAAAGGCCTTTTAACTTCAGTTTTTTTAAGAATTTTTGATGACCTCTTCAAGGCCTCCGTGAACGTGTACTTTTTATATATATTTGCAACGCCCTTCAAGACCTTCAAAAATGAGATTTTGTTTTAAATTCACGTGACTATATTTGGTCCTTTAAGGCCTTTTATAGCCGATTTTTCAAATATTTTTTCTTGGCCTTTGAGGGTCTAATTTTTCCCAAGGCCAAAGTTTTTGTGTTCTTTTTTTAAATATCTTGGACCCTTTAAGTCGTTTTAACATGGATTCTTCAATAATCGCCCTGGCATATTTTTGAAAGAATTTTTCTGGGACCCTTTAGGCCTTCTAATTCCGTCTTATACATATTTTTTGAATTTTTTTGTTAGATTTTTAAACAATTTATGTTGAGGTCTTTTAACATCGAATTTTGAATAATTTTCCCGGGACATTTTAAGGTACGTTTCCAATGCCTTAAAATGCTTTTTTTTTTCCAATTTTCGTGAGCCCTCTCTTTTATGGCCCTCTCTTTTATTGTCCTCTTTTACCGCATCTGAGCCACTTACAAAAATACTATTTTTGTTGGCTCCATGCCAAACCAAACATGAAGCAATAATCCCTTTGAATTTATATTTGAGTGAAAGGATATTCGAGGAATTTTTAAGTGAATTTGAAGGACTCTAGAATGCACATACACATGCCCACATGGCGCAATGTATGCAAACTCCTCCCCTCACAACAAATATTGAATGTCGAAAAAATTAGATTTCAAATCTCCACTTCAAACCAAAAATAAGAATTATTTAAATCTAAAACACTTGTCGAGCTCCCCCAAGAAACATGGCCAAGAAATAGAAGCTGAAGCATAAACTACTGCATAATCTTGAATTAACATATAAATTGGAATTGCCTGCTATCCATTTTTGGTTTATTGAGCCGGGCCAACTAGGATGTTGCCTTAGCCGCAGAAGTATGTTAATGTTAAACTAAGAGTGAAAAAAGATACATCTACTTACCGCAGCAACATATGGAGGAAGGCAGGCAGGCTGGCATTTTAAATAACTAACTTGAGAATCCTCATAATCGGCGAATAGAGCCCACAAGGGTGCCATAAAAATTTCACACTAGAAATATTTTGCAGTAAATTTCGGGAGTGGAACTAGAGCAGCCAGGTCATATAATGCAAATGATGAACATGGAATGGAAAACTTCAATAATCAAAAACAACAAGAAAGTGGGTGGTTGTAACTAACAACCATCTCAACTCCTCCTCTCTCTCTCTCTCTCTCTCTCTCTCTCTCACTACTCTATACCATAGCACGTCCTTTGTCGTGGTATCTCTGTAACGATATCTAAATGGTTTTACGATAATTACATGAACATCACATCGAGCGTTGGATATTAAACACATCATTTCTTTGTCATGCTTTTGTGATTTTCCAACCCCCCTCCCCTTTCCTTCCCCTATAACAAGGCATGGCTGTCACTCTTCTCTCTGTGACAGAATTTTTTTGAAAATTTAATCTTGTAATTTTTATGCCAGCGAATGGGTATTAAAATTAGCTTTACTTGACTTTTTTTCCCCGACACTTTACATGACACGGAAGGATTTGCTACTTTGACTACCTTTCAAACAAAAATCTCCCGGAATTCCAAAGTAATTTTCAATGTTTTGTCAATATTTCCAATCAATCATATTGAATTATCACCAGAAATGACATGGCAAATCAAACCAAATCCGCAGTGACAAATGTCTTTCAGTTCGCCTTAAATGAAATCTGTGTAAAGGACTTTTCAAACAGGGACGTAGATAATGGGGTGTTGGAGGAGTTCTATAGATGGAAGATCTCCCCGTATAGATGCGGTTCAAAAAATATATATATTTATAAAAATCTAAAAACAAATAAAAATGTAAACAAATTTTTAAAAAACTCTAAAAAATAAATCTACAAAAATAAAAAAAAATATCTAAAAAAGTAAAAATGTAAAAAAACAAATCTTAATAAAAAAGAATTATGAGCTTCAAAAAATATTTTATTAAAAATCCTAAAATACATAAAAATGTAAAAAAATAAAAAGAACTCTGAAAAATAAAAAAATCTTCGATAATAACATAAAAATAAAAAAATAATAAAAAATAACTCTAAAAAATAAAATAATTTTATTCAAAAAAAAATAATAAAGAAATATTCAAAAAATTCTTAAAAAAATCTACAAAAATTATAAAGGCAAACAATTTTAAAATATATAAAAATGTAAAATTATTATAAAAAAACTTTAAAAAAGTAAATCTACAAAAATAAAAAAGTGCCAAAAAATGAAAAAATAATGTTAAAAAATCTACAAAAATTTAAAAAGCTAATCTTAAAAAAATAGTAAAATAGTTTTGTATTATTTGGGGGTTTCCAAGAGAGTTTTTAAAACAATTTTTCAAGGCCTCTTTAGTGCCATTTCAGAGGGCTTTTTTAAGATTTTTTTTCTAAGCCTCCTCAAGACCTTACAATTTGGAATGTTCAAAGAATTTGTCATTGCATTTTTTAATCCTCACATCATCGATATTTTAAATAATTTTTCTAGACCCTTCCAAAGCCTTACAATGTGGATTTTGTAAAGAAACTTTCTAGGCATTCTAAGGACTTTGTAATCTGGATTTTTGAAAAAAAAAACAATTATTTAGATCCCATTAAGGCCATACACAGTTGACTTTTTATGGAATTTTTTCTGGACCCTTTCAAGGTTTTGCAGAGTGGATTTTATGGATTTTTTCTAAGAATTCAGAAGGGCTTACAGCGTAGATTTCTTTTCCCATAACCGAAAATTTTTTAAAGAGTATGATTAGGTCACCCAGAAGCCTTACATGATAAAGTTTTAAAAAAAAAATTTCGATATTAACATTTTTTTCGAAATTCTCCTGGCCATCCAAAGAACTTACAACGAGAATTTTTGAAAAAAAAAAAGTTCTGGTCATTCTAGCGACCTTAAAAGTGTTTTTTAAAAATTTTTCTAAACTCATTCAGAGCTTAAATTCTAGGCCTCCTTTTTTTAAGATCCTACGACTTCAATATTAAAACCTCCGGATCTTACAATGTACATTTTTTTGACTATGGCTTAAGGCTCCCTGAGGCCTTCTAGAGTGGAACTTCTAGAGTGAACTTTTAAATAATTTTTCTGGAACATTTTAAGTCCTTCCGACTTGGGTTTTTAGATATTTTTTGGAACTTTAAGACTAACCGGCATGGATCTTTTTAATGAAATTTATTCACGGTCTGACAGTGCAGATTTTTATAAATTACCTCTTGAGAGGATTTCAATGGATTTTAGGCTCTTCAAGAAACCCTTTGGAAGTTTTCCATATTGAAATCTGCCAACCAGAAGACAGACAGCTTAGCTTTCAATATATAGTAAAAAATATAGCCGATAGGTATGCTTCTAAGGGTTCCCTATAACTAGTATAGCTTCGGAAAAATCTTCTAAAAATTTAAAAGGAGAGATGATTTTCCAGACATATCCTGTAGTTAGAGGTCCTTTTAGAAAATATTCTAGTTGTCTATTGCAGTTGTATCACACACTCTCTCTCTTTCTCTCTCTCTATGAAGATCCTATGATAGGTCTTCTCAAAAAAAGTATAGACTTTCAGAAAATTTCGTGGAACTGAATATCTTGCTATTACATGTTTATAAGAAAAAAATATTCATTGTTAAAAAGTAAACGATTTCTAATCAGGACATCCTTTAAAAATTTTATATATAAAAAAATTATCAATCTAACCTTTCAAATTTTCTTTAAAAAAATTCACAATTTTTGGTCAATATGATTTAAAGAATATTCAATGAGTTTTGGTCAAGATGTCCTTCGAAAAAATTCGTGGAAAAATCCACAAGTTTCTGACAGGATACCCTTTGGAAATGTTTCATAAAATGTCAACGATTTTTAGTCGGGATGACTTTTAACAATTTTCTTGAAAAAAAAAAACAAGCTTTTGGCTGCAAATAATCTCCAATAAATCCACAATCTTTGGTTGGGAAAATTTTTGAAAAGAAAATATCTTTAAAAAGTCCAGCATTTTTCATATGGACAGCCTTCATATACTTTTGAAAAAAAAATCCCACCATTTTTGTCAAAACGTCTTTCAAAATTCTTTCCAACAAAAATTTATGACTTTTAATCAGAATTATCTTAAAAATTATCTTTAAAAAATCGCAGATTCTGAAGTTATACATCCTTGAATAAATTTTCAAAAAAAATCACTATTTTTGATCAGTACTCCCAAAAAAAAAAATATTTATAAACATCCCTGAATTTTGGAGACGACATCCCTATTTTTTCCCCCTAAAATCAGGATTTTAAAACAGGACATATTCTTTTCAGGGTGACCAACAAATAATTTAAAAAAAAACGAACTATTTATGGGACATCCTTAGAAAAGTTTTCTTAAAAAATCACAAAATGTATTTTTATTTAAAAAAGAGACTATTTTTGGTAAAGGCTTACTTCAATTATTTGTATTTTTTTTTTTTTTAAATTTCATAAAAAAAAATTACCATCTGTCGGTTCAAGAATTCTAAAAATAAACCCCGTTTTTAGGCCCAGAATTCCTTCAAAATATGTTTTAAAAAAGCCTCTATCTTTTGTCAGAACACCCTTTAGTTTTTTTTTTTCAATTCGAAAATTTTTTTCGGAGATCCTTCAATCCTTAAAAAAATCAATTTGCCTTCAAAATAATCGTAAAAAACACGATTTTTGGTCAGAATAATCGTTTTAAAAAAATCACAATACATGATCTAGACATCATTCAATTTTTGGCATACACTATTATTTAAAATAACATCCTTCAAAAATTGTCCTAAAAACCTAAGAAATGTTTTATGAATCCACAGTTTTTGATCAAAAAATGTCATTCAAACATTTTTTAAACTGTAACTTAACGTTTCCCCACTCATTCATTCTTAGTACGTCCCTGTCTATCTCCTCACCCCAAATTCTTCTCAATAAGTGAAAATTTGATTCATCAAAAAATTTTATTAGAATTTGATTTGTTTCTAATATTTTCTTCCTTTTTCATTCCCTTTCCTCCATCTTTTCTACCAACACTCAAATGTTGAATGAAACCAACAACTAACTCTCGTTTTCAATTTACATTTCCCAATTCTTTTGACTTGTCAATTCGATTTGTCATCTTTTTGTGTTTTTGTTTGGATGCATGGAATGGGAGAGTGTATGATGTCCCCCAATAGATTTCAAAAAAAAGGGACATAATGTCCTGTCAAACAAAATATTTGTGAAATATATATTTGTTTTGAAACTTTTAAAACTCAAACAATGAATTGCTAATATTGGTCACAAACTGACACTTCTGGCACTGGGTGGAGGGGGAGGGTAAGGGAAATGATGACATACTAAGGATAATGGAAACTTTTAGATGTCTTCTGCACATAAAATATATTCCGGGGGATTTTTTTTACCTGGAAGGCTATTTAAAATAATTTTTAAAAAAAATTTATGATATAATTTCGAAATAATTTTAAAAAATCACAATTTAGGATAAACTTTACAAATTTTCTAAAAATAAAACACGATTTTAAAAAGGACATAATTTACAACAAAAAAAAAACGTAGCGAAAAACCCTACAAGTCTTGGTCAGGATGTCCTTAGAAATTTTCTTCAAAAATTCAGGAATTGAAAAAAATTCCTTAAAAAGTCCTATATACCTTAAAGGGTTATTCCATATCCTATCGGTATTTCTCAATATTAAATTGTATTATATTGCATGATTTTAGGCGCACTCAATAAAATAACATCTAGACAGTTTTATTGTAACTATTTTTTAAAGTAGTAATTAAAATATCTTAAAATAATTGTTATTAATATAATAACATTATTATCATTATTTTTATTATTATTATTATTATTATTATTATTATTATTATTATTATTA